>NC_139988.1:93266550-93328928 GCF_964263955.1 Coregonus lavaretus | reverse complement strand
CCCATGGTTAGTTTGTTATTAGTTAGTTAGTTAGTTAGGGCCAAGAGCATCGCAGGTGAGAGGATATACCATGGTTAGTTTGTTATTAGTTAGTTAGTTAGTTATTTAGGGCCAAGAGCATCGCAGGTGAGAGGATATACCATGGTTAGTTTGTTATTAGTTAGTTAGTTAGTTAGTTAGGGCCAAGAGCATCGCAGGTGAGGGGATATCCCATGGTTAGTTTGTTATTAGTTAGTTAGGGCCAAGAGCATCGCAGGTGAGAGGATATCCCATGGTTAGTTTGTTATTAGTTAGTTAGTTATTTAGGGCCAAGAGCATCGCAGGTGAGGGGATATCCCATGGTTAGTTTGTTATTAGTTAGTTAGTTAGTTATTTAGGGCCAAGAGCATCGCAGGTGAGGGGATATCCCATGGTTAGTTTGTTATTAGTTAGTTAATTAGTTAGTTAGGGCCAAGAGCATCGCAGGTGAGAGGATATCCCATGGTTAGTTTGTTATTAGTTAGTTAGTTAGTTAGGGCCAAGAGCATCGCGGGTGAGAGGATATCCCATGGTTAGTTTGTTATTAGTTAGTTAGTTAGTTAGGGCCAAGAGCATCGCGGGTGAGAGGATATCCCATGGTTAGTTTGTTATTAGTTAGTTAGTTAGTTAGTTAGGGCCAAGAGCATCGCGGGTGAGAGGATATCCCATGGTTAGTTTGTTATTAGTTAGTTAGTTAGTTAGGGCCAAGAGCATCGCGGGTGAGAGGATATCCCATGGTTAGTCTGTTATTAGTTAGTTAGGGCCAAGAGCATCGCAGGTGAGAGGATATCCCATGGTTAGTTTGTTATTAGTTAGTTAGTTAGTTAGTTAGGGCCAAGAGCATCGCGGGTGAGAGGATATCCCATGGTTAGTTTGTTATTAGTTAGTTAGTTAGGGCCAAGAGCATCGCAGGTGAGAGGATATCCCATGGTTAGTTTGTTATTAGTTAGTTAGTTAGGGCCAAGAGCGTCGCAGGTGAGAGGATATCCCATGGTTAGTTTGTTATTATATAGTTATTTAGGGCCAAGAGCATCGCAGGTGAGAGGATATCCCATGGTTAGTTTGTTATTAGTTAGTTAGTTATTTAGGGCCAAGAGCATCGCAGGTGAGGGGATATCCCATGGTTAGTTTGTTATTAGTTAGTTATTTAGGGCCAAGAGCATCGCAGGTGAGAGGATATCCCATGGTTAGTTTGTTATTAGTTAGTTAGTTATTTAGGGCCAAGAGCATCGCAGGTGAGAGGATATCCCATGGTTAGTTTGTTATTAGTTAGTTAGTTATTTAGGGCCAAGAGCATCGCAGGTGAGGGGATATCCCATGGTTAGTTTGTTATTAGTTAGTTACTTAGTTAATTAGTTAGTTAGTTAGGGCCAAGAGCATCGCAGGTGAGAGGATATCCCATGGTTAGTTTGTTATTAGTTAGTTAGTTATTTAGGGCCAAGAGCATCGCAGGTGAGAGGATATCCCATGGTTAGTTTGTTATTAGTTAGTTAGTTAGTTAGTTAGGGCCAAGAGCATCGCAGGTGAGAGGATATCCCATGGTTAGTTTGTTATTAGTTAGTTGTTTAGGGCCAAGAGCATCACAGGTGAGGGGATATCCCATGGTTAGTTTGTTATTAGTTAGTTAGTTATTTAGGGCCAAGAGCATCGCGGGTGAGAGGATATCCCATGGTTAGTTTGTTATTAGTTAGTTAGTTATTTAGGGCCAAGAGCATCGCAGGTGAGGGGATATCCCATGGTTAGTTTGTTATTAGTTAGTTACTTAGTTAATTAGTTAGTTAGTTAGGGCCAAGAGCATCGCAGGTGAGAGGATATCCCATGGTTAGTTTGTTATTAGTTAGTTAGTTATTTAGGGCCAAGAGCATCGCAGGTGAGAGGATATCCCATGGTTAGTTTGTTATTAGTTAGTTAGTTAGTTAGTTAGTTAGGGCCAAGAGCATCGCAGGTGAGAGGATATCCCATGGTTAGTTTGTTATTAGTTAGTTATTTAGGGCCAAGAGCATCACAGGTGAGGGGATATCCCATGGTTAGTTTGTTATTAGTTAGTTAGTTAGTTAGGGCCAAGAGCATCGCGGGTGAGAGGATATCCCATGGTTAGTTTGTTATTAGTTAGTTAGTTATTTAGGGCCAAGAGCATCGCAGGTGAGAGGATATCCCATGGTTAGTTTGTTATTAGTTAGTTAGTTATTTAGGGCCAAGAGCATCGCAGGTGAGAGGATATCCCATGGTTAGTTTGTTATTAGTTAGTTAGTTAGGGCCAAGAGCATCGCAGGTGAGAGGATATCCCATGGTTAGTTTGTTATTAGTTAGTTAGTTAGTTAGGGCCAAGAGCATCGCAGGTGAGAGGATATCCCATGGTTAGTTTGTTATTAGTTAGTTAGTTATTTAGGGCCAAGAGCATCGCAGGTGAGAGGATATCCCATGGTTAGTTTGTTATTAGTTAGTTAGTTATTTAGGGCCAAGAGCATTGCGGGTGAGAGGATATCCCATGGTTAGTTTGTTATTAGTTAGTTAGTTAGTTAGTTAGTTAGTTAGTTAGTTAGACTGTTGCTCAGGGTCTAGAAGATGAAGAATACTTTGTCAGTTTACTTCACAGATCACAGATCTAAGTAGAGGTGAGAGCTCTATCAGATGGAGTTGATTATATACATATTAATTGCACGAAGCAAACTACTGTCTCAAATGTGGACGTCAGTGTAAGTGTTTTGTAGTAACGAGATGTTTAGTGAAATGCACTGAACAAAAATATAAATGCAACATGTAAAGTGTTGGTCCCATGTTTCATGAGCTGACATAAAAGATCCCAGAAATGTTCCATACGCACAAAAAGCATATTTCTCTAAAATGTTGTGCACAAATTTGTTTACATCCCTGTTAGTGAGCATTTCTCCTTTGCCAAGATAATCCATCCACCTGACAGGTGTGGCATATCAAGAAGCTGATTAAACAGCATGATCATTACACAGGTGCACCTTGTGCAGGGGACAATAAAAGGCCCCTCTAAAATGTGCAGTGTTGTCACACAACACAATGCCACAGATGTCTCAGCTTTTGGGGGAGCATGCAATTGGCATGCTGACTGCAGGAATGTCCAACAGTGCTGTTGCCAGATAATTGAATGCTTCTTCCAAATGGTGGTCACACCAGTTACTGACTGTTTTTTTTATCCACACCCATATTATTATTATTTTTTTAAGGTATCTGTGACCAACAGATGCATATCTGTATTCCCAGTCATGTGAAATCCATAGATTAGGGCCTGATGAATTTATTTCAATTGACTGATTTCCTCATATGAACTTTAACTCAGTAAAATCAATGAAATTGTTACATGTTGTGTTTATATTTTTGTTCAGTGTAGTGATGATGACCAGTCTGAGCTGTTTAGTGTAGTGATGATGACCAGTCTGAGCTGTTTAGTGTAGTGATGATGACCAGTCTGAGATGTTTAGTGTAGTGATGATGACCAGTCTGAGATGTTCAGTGTAGTGATGATGACCAGTCTGAGATGTTTAGTGTAGTGATGATGACCAGTCTGAGATGTTTAGTGTAGTGATGATGACCAGTCTGAGATGTTTAGTGTAGTGATGATGACCAGTCTGAGATGTTCAGTGTAGTGATGATGACCAGTCTGAGATGTTCAGTGTAGTGATGATGACCAGTCTGAGATGTTCAGTGTAGTGATGATGACCAGTCTGAGATGTTCAGTGTAGTGATGATGACCAGTCTGAGATGTTCAGTGTAGTGATGATGACCAGTCTGAGATGTTCAGTGTAGTGATGATGACCAGTCTGAGATGTTTAGTGTAGTGATGATGACCAGTCTGAGATGTTTAGTGTAGTGATGATGACCAGTCTGAGATGTTCAGTGTAGTGATGATGACCAGTCTGAGATGTTTAGTGTAGTGATGATGACCAGTCTGAGATGTTTAGTGTAGTGATGATGACCAGTCTGACCAGTCTCCTAATCAGGTGTTACCTGTTACCCAGCCTGCAACTCACCTGTGTATCTTCATCCTCCTCCCCTCCAAGGTTCCATGGCCATGGTTATGAGAGACAGCATCATTCCCCGTATTCCACGGCAGCACTACTGTTCTTACGGCCAGATCCCCCTGCCTCCCCCCTTCTGCTTCCTGTCTGAGACCTCCCCCCTCCCCTCCCCCACCGGCGCCACCTCCTATATGTTCCTATCTGACTCAGGTAGCCATGCTGGGAGCTGGGACACAGTGCCCCCTCTCTGTGTGTGGAGGAGAACATTACCCCCCTCCCCCATAACCCTAACTCAGGGAAATGTTTCCTCCTTTTGCTGTGAACTACTCACCCTTACTGTACTGTAATCCCAGTCTCTGCTCTACTGCATGGAGAGAGCAGAGGGACTTGACTCGCCCAGTCCACTCAGAGATGACTGGTGCCAGTGTGTGTGTGTGTGTGTGTGTGTGTGTGTGTGTGTGTGTGTGTGTGTGTGTGTGTGTGTGTGTGTGTGGACTACAAACGTGAAAGTTCTCACCCTAACCTGTTTGAGGATTTCAGCTCGCACATATGGCATGTAGATTCCTGGTAAAACATTCCCACAGAGAATCTAATCCATGTCAAGCCTGACGTGATGAAGAGATGCTAGCAGCATGTAATGGAAGTTACTAAGCATCTTTTTGGAAGTTGAAATTCTCTGTGGGATCACACAGTGTGTGATTTAACACTCTCTTTGCCCTCACGTTGGAATCACCTCTAATACATGATGTCTGTGTCTCCAGGTCGGCGACGGTTCTCCCTGGTCCAGTCAGACAGTCTTCTGACCAGGATGCGTTCTGTAGCCAGTGATGAGCTCAACCAGATGATACAGAGAAGGATGAGTCAGGAGAACCCGATCAGAGCATCAGAGACTGAGTTCATACAGAGGCTACAGAGACTGGTGGTGCTGGCTGTCAACAGGCTCATCTATCATGGTAAATACGGTAAAACAGGATCATCTATCATGGTAAATACGGTAAAACAGGCTCATCTATCATGGTAAATACGGTAAAACAGGCTCATCTATCATGGTAAATACGGTAAAACAGGCTCATCTATCATGGTAAATATGGTAGAACAGGCTCATCTATCATGGTAAATACGGTAAAACAGGCTCATCTATCATGGTAAATACGGTAAAACAGGCTCATCTATCATGGTAAATACGGTAAAACAGGCTCATCTATCATGGTAAATACGGTAAAACAGGCTCATCTATCATGGTAAATACGGTAAAACAGGCTCATCTATCATGGTAAATACGGTAAAAAAGGCTCATCTATCATGGTAAATACGGTAAAACAGGCTCATCTATCATGGTAAATACGGTAAAACAGGCTCATCTATCATGGTAAATACGGTAAAACAGGCTCATCTATCATGGTAAATACGGTAAAACAGGCTCATCTATCATGGTAAATACGGTAGAACAGGCTCATCTATCATGGTAAATACGGTAAAACAGGCTCATCTATCATGGTAAATACGGTAATGTTCAAGATGGCGTAGTAGTGCAGTTGTGTTTTTATCGTATGTCTGTAAATAGCCTGTAAATACCCTATTTTTCGTACATATTTCCCTATCAGACTGTTCATCCTTCTACAAAATATACTTTCCTGCAACCCGCCTCACTCAATGTGGAACGGATTCTATTATTGACTTACCTTTATCTAGAATCTAGAATCTCCAGTTGAAACTAGCTAGCCAGCTAACTAGCTACTTGCTATTAGCCACAGCTAGCGGTATTTCACCCAGAACATTGGATTTTTTTCTGCGGGATTAATTTTAATCACTGGATATTAATCACCGGATATTCGGCCAGTCTGCACAGCGCGTTATCGACCCAGAACATATCAGTTTTTCTGCCGGAATCACTGAATCACTGGACCTTTAACTCCGGATTCGTCGCTACCAGCTAGCTACAACAAAACGGACGCTGTGGTCTGGCTAATCATCCTGAGCTAGGCCCATCTCCCGGCTATCTACCTCTCTGTCAACCGGACGGGACCACCTAGTGTTGACACGGAGCCCCGCCGATCCTACATGACTGGTCTGCCGACGAAATCGTCTGATGTGGTTACGACGTTAACCACGAAGATTCCATCCATCTGCTAGCCCCGGCCCGCTAGCACACGCTAGCCGTGGCCTCTTACTCACTAGTCCTTTACCACCGGACCTTATGATAACTCAGCTATACAGCTGATGTCTGCTGGACTGTTCCTTTTTACGGTACTACATCCTGTTTATGTTTAGCCTCAGCCCAAACATGGTTAGTTTATTGTTGTTTCGGTTATTTCTAATTGTACTATATCACTGTAGACCCCCCAGCCTAGCTAAACCTGCCTTAGATAGCTCCTTTGCCCCTCCCCCTATACACGCGGAGACCGACTCAATTGATGCCTCCAGCGATGCTATCTCTTTCATTGTTACCCAACGCTTAGGTTTACCTCCACTTTACTCATATCCTTCCATATCCTTGTCTGTACATAATGCCCTGAATCTTTTCTATAACACCCGGAAATCTGCCCCCTTTATTCTATGTACCCAACGCACTAGAAGACCAGTTCTTAAAGCCTTTAGCCGTATCCTTATTCTAGTCCTCCTCTGTTCCTCTGGTGATGTAGAGGCTAACCCAGGCCCTGCAGCCCTCAGTATCACTCCTACTCCCCAGGCGCTATCATTTGATGACTTCTGTAATCGCAAAAGTCTTGGTTTCTTGCACATAAATATCAGAAGTCTACTTCCTAAGTTTGAGTTATTCACTGCGTTAGCACACTCTGCCAACCCTGATGTTCTAGCAGTGTCTGAATCCTGGCTCAGGAAGGCCACCAAAAATTCTGAAATTTCCATCCCCAACTATAACATTTTCCGTCTAGATAGAACTGCCAAAGGGGGTGGAGTTGCAATCTCCTGTAGAGGTAGCCTGCAGAGCTCTATCATACTATCCAGGTCTGTGCCCAAACAGTTTGAGCTTCTACTTCTAAAAATCCACCTTTCCAGAAATAAGTCTCTCACTGTTGCCGCTTGCTACAGACCCCCCTCAGCACCCAGCTGTGCCCTGGACACCATATGTGAATTGATTGCCCCCCATTTATTCTCAGAGTTTGTACTGCTTGGTGACCTAAATTGGGATATGCTTAATACCCCAGCCATCCTACAATCCAAGCTAGATGCCCTCAACCTCACGCAAATTATCAACGAACCTACCAGGTACAACCCTAAATCCGTAAACATGGGTACCCTCATAGATATCATCCTGACTAACATACCCTCTAAATACACCTCAGCTGTCTTCAACCAGGATCTCAGCGATCACTGCCTTATTGCCTGCGTCCGTAACGGGTCCGCGGTCAAACGACCACCCCTCATCACTGTCAAACGCTCCCTAAAACACTTTAGCAAGCAGGCCTTCCTAATTGACCTGGCCCAGGTATCCTGGATGGATATAGATCTCATTCCGTCAGTAGAGGATGCCTGGTTGTTCCTTAAAAGTAATTTCCTCTCAATCTTAATTAAACATGCCCCATTCAAAAAATACAGAACTAAGAACCGATATAGCCCCTGGTTCTCCTCAGACTTGACTGCCCTTGACCAGCACAAAAACATCCTGTGGCGTACAGCATTAGCATCAAATAGCCCCCGCGATATGCAACTTTTCAGGGAAGTTAGGAACCAATATACTCAAGCAGTCAGGAAAGCAAAGGCTAACTTTTTCAAACAGAAATTTGCATCCTGTAGCACTAACTCCAAAAAGTTTTGGGACACTGTAAAGTCCATGGAGAATAAGAGCACTTCCTCCCAGCTGCCCACTGCACTGAGGCTAGGAAACACTATCACCACCGATAAATCTACAATAATCGAGAATTTCAACAAGCATTTTGCTACAGCTGGCCATGCTTTCCATCTGGCTACCACTAACCCGGCCACCAACTCTGCACCCTCTGCTGCAACTTGCCCATGCCCCCCCCGCTTCTCCTTCACACAAATTCAGACAGCTGATGTTTTGAAAGCGCTGCAAAATCTGGACCCCTACAAATCAGCTGGGCTAGACAATCTGGACCCTTTCTTTCTAAAACTAGCCGCCGAAATTGTCGCAACCCCTATTACTAGTCTGTTCAACCTCTCTTTCATAACGTCTGAGATCCCCAGAGATTGGAAAGCTGCCGCGGTCATCCCCCTCTTCAAAGGGGGTGACACTCTAGATCCAAACTGCTACAGACCTATATCCATCCTGCCCTGCCTTTCGAAAGTATTTGAAAGCCAAGTTAACAAACAGATCACCGACCATTTCGAATACCACCATACCTTCTCCGCTATGCAATCCGGTTTCCGAGCTGGTCACGGGTGCACTTCAGCCACGCTCAAGGTCCTAAACGATATTATAACCGCGATTGATAATAGACAGTACTGTGCAGCCGTCTTCATCGACCTGGCCAAGGCTTTCGACTCTGTCAACCACCGCATTCTTATTGGCAGACTAAATAGCCTTGGTTTCTCAAATGACTGCCTCGCCTGGTTCACCAACTACTTCTCAGATAGAGTTCAGTGTGTCAAATCGGAGGGCCTGTTGTCTGGACCTATGGCAGTCTCTATGGGGGTGCCACAGGGTTCAATTCTTGGGCCGACACTTTTCTCCGTGTATATCAATGATGTCGCTCTTGCTGCTGGTGACTCTCAGATCCACCTATACGCAGACGACACCATTTTGTATACATCTGGCCCTTCATTGGACACTGTGTTAACAAACCTCCAAACGAGCTTCAATGCCATACAACAATCCTTCAGTAGCCTCCAACTGCTCTTAAACACTAGTAAAACTAAATGCATGCTTTTCAATCGAACGCTGCTGGCACCCGCCCACCCGACTAGAATCACCACTCTCGACGGGTCTGACCTAGAGTATGTGGACAACTACAAATACCTAGATGTCTGGTTAGACTGTAAACTCAACTTCCAGACTCACATAAAGAATCTCCAATCCAAAGTTAAATCTAGAATCGGCTTCCTATTTCGCAACAAAGCCTCCTTCACTCATGCTGCCAAACATGCCCTCGTAAAACGGACTATCCTACCGATCCTTGACTTCGGCGATGTCATTTACAAAATAGCCTCCAACACTCTACTCAGCAAATTGGATGTAGTCTATCACAGTGCCATCCGTTTTGTCTCCAAAGCCCCATACACTACCCACCACTGTGACCTGTACGCTCTTGTTGGCTGGTCCTCACTACATGTTCGTCGTCAAACCCACTGGCTCCAGGCCATCTATAAATCACTGCTAGGCAAATCCCCGCCTTATCTTAGCTCATTGGTCACCATAGCAGCACCCACCCGTAGTCTGCGCTCCAGCAGGTATATCTCACTGGTCATTCCCAAAGCCAACACCTCCTTTGGCCGCCATTCCTTCCAGTTCTCTGCTGCCAATGACTGGAACGAATTGCAAAAATCTCTGAAGCTGGAGACTCTTATCTCCCTCAATAACTTTAAGCATCAGTTGTCAGAGCACCTTACCGATCACTGCACCTGTACACAGCCCATCTGAAATTAGCCCACCCAACTACCTCATCCCCATATTGTTATTTATTTTGCTCTTTTGCACCCCAGTATCTCTATTTGCACATAATCTCTTGCACATCTAGCATTCCAGTGTTAATACTATTGTAATTATTCTGCACTATAGCCTATTTATTGCCTTACCTCCATAACTTGCTACATTTGCACACACTGTATATATATTTTCTGTTGTATTTTTGACTTTATGTTTTTTACCCCATATGTAACTCTGTGTTGTTTTTATTGCACTACTTTGCTTTATCTTGGCCAGGTCGCAGTTGTAAATGAGAACCTGTTCTCAACTGGCTTACCTGGTTAAATAAAGGTGAAAAAAAAAAAAAAAAAACAGGCTCATCTATCATGGTAAAACAGGCTCATCTATCATGGTAAATACGGTAAAACAGGCTCATCTATACAACGTACTCCTACACCAGGGAAATACTAGGGAAGTACGGTAATACACAGAGACTGAGTTCATACAGAGGCTACAGAGACTGGTGGTGCTGGCTGTCAACAGGCTCATCTATCATGGTAAATACGGTAAAACAGGCTCATCTATCATGGTAAATACGGTTATAAATACACAGGCTCATATACCGTAGTAAATACGGTAAAAAAATACACAGACCCATATACCGTAGTAAATGCTCCTCCGCACACTCCACTGGCTTCCAGTTGAAGCTCGCATCTGCTACAAGACGATGTACTCTGAGGACCTGGAAGTGCGCTTTAAATACCGGTAAAGCCTATACCTCAAGGTCACACTACTGCTCCATCACTCAGAGGGCATCGT
This sequence comes from Coregonus lavaretus, assembly GCF_964263955.1. Taxonomy (NCBI): domain Eukaryota; kingdom Metazoa; phylum Chordata; class Actinopteri; order Salmoniformes; family Salmonidae; genus Coregonus; species Coregonus lavaretus. Next base: position 93,318,557 of record NC_139988.1, on the reverse strand, counting down.
TATGGTCCTTCACTAACATTACTGCTCCATCACTCAGAGGGCATCGTTATGGTCCTTCACTAACATTACTGCTCCATCACTCAGAGGGCATCGTTATGGTCCTTCACTAACATTACTGCTCCATCACTCAGAGGGCATCGTTATGGTCCTTCACTAACATTACTGCTCCATCACTCAGAGGGCATCGTTATGGTCCTTCACTAACATTACTGCTCTATCACTCAGAGCACACCGTTATGGTCTTTCACTAACATTACTGCTCCATCACTCAGAGGGCATCGTTATGGTCCTTCACTAACATTACTGCTCCATCACTCAGAGGGCATCGTTATGGTCCTTCACTAACATTACTGCTCCATCACTCAGAGGGCATCGTTATGGTCCTTCACTAACATTACTGCTCCATCACTCAGAGGGCATCGTTATGGTCCTTCACTAACATTACTGCTCCATCACTCAGAGCACACCGTTATGGTCCTTCACTAACATTACTGCTCCATCACTCAGAGGGCATCGTTATGGTCCTTCACTAACATTACTGCTCCATCACTCAGAGGGCATCGTTATGGTCCTTCACTAACATTACTGCTCCATCACTCAGAGGGCATCGTTATGGTCCTTCACTAACATTACTGCTCCATCACTCAGAGGGCATCGTTATGGTCCTTCACTAACATTACTGCTCCATCACTCAGAGCACACCGTTATGGTCTTTCACTAACATTACTGCTCCATCACTCAGAGGGCATCGTTATGGTCCTTCACTAACATTACTGCTCCATCACTCAGAGGGCATCGTTATGGTCCTTCACTAACATTACTGCTCCATCACTCAGAGGGCATCGTTATGGTCCTTCACTAACATTACTGCTCCATCACTCAGAGGGCATCGTTATGGTCCTTCACTAACATTACTGCTCCATCACTCAGAGGGCATCGTTATGGTCCTTCACTAACATTACTGCTCCATCACTCAGAGGGCATCGTTATGGTCCTTCACTAACATTACTGCTCCATCACTCAGAGCACATCGTTATGGTCCTTCACTAACATTACTGCTCCATCACTCAGAGGGCATCGTTATGGTTCTTCACTAACATTACTGCTCCATCACTCAGAGGGCATCGTTATGGCCCTTCACTCATTCACACACATTGTTAAACGACCCGACAGATGTAAATGGACATGATTTACTTACTTAGTCCTATTGAATGCTGAAGGAAATAGGTTAATAAATAGCCTAATGCATGGCTGGCTGCAACTGCCTGCATTTACTCCAGACACATTTAGATGAAGGTAGGATCATTCACTGGACCCATATATGGGTTCACTTTAGAGAGGAGCAAAACTTCTCTCCTGACACTTCTGCCACAACATTTGTACAATCAAAATTAACTATCTACATTTGTCATTTTATTTTCTAATGATCTGTCAGTCGCTAAACACGCCTGGGTTAGAGTTAATAATAGCAAGCTAGGACTTGGGATCAGGACATAACGACAGACGTCATCAGCAATGGAATAATTATACGGACAGACATAGTAGGCCTACTAAACCACGCCAAGTAGACCGACTAACACAACCTCAGCCAAGTAGACCGACTAAAACAACCTCAGCCAAGTAGGCAGACTAAAACTACCTCAGCCAAGTAGGCAGGAAATAACTAGATTGAACAACGATAACTAGCTACGGATTCTGATTCATACATAACGTTTGGAGAAGGAGAGACTTGTGCACTGAGACGAGTGACTGTGTGAGTGTCTGTCTGGGCAAATGAGAGCAGAGGAGAGTGGCTTGTTCTAATCCAATCGTTGCAGCAGGCTCAACCGATACCCCGCCCCTTTCTTTACAGACAGAAGAACTAGCCTGAAAATGACCTCCGATCACGGATAATAAAATAAAAAATACTTGTGTCATAATCATATTCTGGAAGATTCTCTGTATCTCTTACGATACTCATTTTATCTGAGTACTCGGCACACCAGATAGTAAATAGCTTCATTCAAGTGTGGCTATGGAAACAGAGCCTGTGCCTGTGTACTCTGCAGTGTTTCAGGATGTTGTGCTGTCTTCCCATTCTGACTAATAAAGCATTCTTTCTCCTCCTTCTCCTCCTCTGTTCCCGCTCTCCTCCTCCTCCTCCTCCTCTGTTCCCTCTCTCCTCCTCCTCCTCTGTTCCCGCTCTCCTCCTCCTCCTCCTCCTCCTCCTCTGTTCCCTCTCTCCTCCTCCTCCTCTGTTCCCTCTCTCCTCTACAGACGTGAGCCAAGACTTCTACGACCTGCTGAACTTCCCAGACTCCCCGGACCACCACCTGACCCCTGACCCTGTCGACCCTGTCGACCCCGTCGACCACGCCCCCGAGGAGAACGGCTCCATCCCTGGCTCATCAGGCCACACCCCTGGCCCTCCCTCCCCCCTCCCCTTCCCCCTCCCCCCCGCCAACATGAAGAGTTTCCAGAAAGACATCCTCAGACTGATGATGGATGGGATCAAGATCAGTTTGGTTAGTGTTGGTTAGTGTTGGTTAGTGTTGGTTAGTGTTGGTTATAATCACAGTTGGGGGGGGCGAACTCCATTTCCATTCAGTCAATTTGGAAAGTAAACTAAAATGATGAATTGGATTTTCAGTTTGCTTCTTGAATTGTGAAGTTACAGTGTGTTAGAACTACCTCTGAATATTAATGGGACCAATAGAGGGAGGCTCATGGGGAGTGAGGAGCTCCGCTTTCTACCCACAAAACTGGGATTAAATGTAGAAGCCAGACAACATAGTTTAAAATGGATAGAACAGTATATCCCCAAGCAACGTGGAGAGGGTGAGCGGTCCAGGGTAGGGGAGGGAATGGCCGGCAGGGATGTAGCTCAGTTGGTAGAGCATGGCGTTTGCAACGCCAGGGTTGTGGGTTCGATTCCCACGGGGGGCCAGTATGAAAAAATTAATAAAATAAAATAAAATAATGTATGCACTCACTAACTGTAAGTCGCTCTGGATAAGAGCGTCTGCTAAATGACTAAAATGTAAAATGTTTGCAACTGCACATGGGGACAAAGATAATATTTTTTGCGAATAGTCTGGGTAGCCATGATTAGCTGTTCAGCAGTCTTATGGCTTGGGGGTAGAAGCTGTTGAGAAGCCTTTTGGACCTAGACTTGGAGCTCCGGTACCGCTTGCCGTGCGGTAGCAGAGAACAGTCTATGACTAGGGTGGTTGGAGTCTTTGACAATTTTTAGGGCCTTCCTCTGACACCGCCTGGTATAGAGGTCCTGGATGGCAGGAAGCTTGGCCCCAGTGATGTACTGGGCCTTACACACTACCCTCTGTAGTGCCTTGCGGTCGGTGGCCGAGCAGTTGCTATACCAGGCGGTGATGCAACCAGTCAGGATGCTCTCGATGGTGCAGCTGTATAACCTTTTGAGGATCTGAGGACCCATGCCAAATCTTTTCAGTCTCCTGAGGGGGAATAGGCTTTGTCGTGCCCTCTTCACGACTGATATACCTGACCAATATTGAAAACTCAATGCCCCCCTTGCTATAAATATTTTCAGAATACTCTAAAATCTCAGGATATAAAATGTACTTGAAAAAAAAGAAAAATGGCAAGAATAAGTCACGATTTACAGAAATCCTTTAAGTGGACCACAACAAATATCAAATACTTAGGATGCTTAATAAGTGACAACAAACAACAGATATATAAAGATAACGTTATTAGATAACTGTTTTCCATTACTCAACAATATGAAAGCAGATCTAATTAAATGGAACCATCTTCCCATTAAAGGTTACAGGTAGAATTCAGGATAGCATGGCTCCTAAAGTTTTTGAATTTATTTTTTGATAATACCAATTACCCAACCGAAGACATTCTTTAAAAAAGTATTCTCGGTCATAAGACTTTATATGGGGAAATACAATTCATAGAATAAAAATGATTTTTACATCTTCCTGAGTCCGAGGGTGGTTATAACCTTCCAGACTTGGAATTGTATCAACTCGCCACCCAAGGTTTTTACTAGAGACATATAGTTAAATGCGCTAAAGAGGAAACAATGGGTCCATATTGAGGATGTTCATGCTCATCCCCAGAATCTTTTTACTTGTCTATTTTCAAAGGATAAATCTAAGAACATTAACAACTTCATAGTTAAGAACACTATAACAACATGGAAGAAAACTAAAAGTATTCTACAAGAACCAATATCGCTCCATAAAAACATAACCCTATGGAACAATCATTGGATAGCTTTTCAAAATTCACAGATAAATTGGTCCACATGAAAAACTTAAAGGCATAGAATCCGTAAATGACTTGGTAACAGGAAATAAATGTATTTCCATGACAGAATTAAAAAGCAATTTTGGACTGATCAATGCAGATACAGTGGGGAGAACAAGTATTTGATACACTGCCGATTTTGCAGGTTTTCCTACTTACAAAGCATGTAGAGGTCTGTAATTTTTTATCATAGGTACACTTCAACTGTGAGAGACGGAATCTAAAACAAAAATCCAGAAAATCACATTGTATGATTTTAAAGTAATTAATTAGCATTTTATTGCATGACTTAAGTATTTGATCACCTACCAACCAGTAAGAATTCCGGCTCTCACAGACCTGTTCGTTTTTCTTTAGGTAGCCCTCCTGTTCTCCACTCATGACCTGTATTAACTGCACCTGTTTGAACTCGTTACCTGTATAAAAGACACCTGTCCACACACTCAATCAAACAGACTCCAACCTCTCCACAATGGCCAAGACAAGAGAGCTGTGTAAGGACATCAGGGATAAAATTGTAGACCTGCACAAGGCTGGGATGGGCTACAGGACAATAGGCAAGCAGCTGGTGAGAAGGCAACAACTGTTGGCGCAATTATTAGACAATGGAAGAAGTTCAAGATGACGGTCAATCACCCTCGGTCTGGGGCTCCATGCAAGATCTCACCTCGTGGGGCATCAATGATCATGAGGAAGGTGAGGGATCAGCCCAGAACTACACGGCTGGACCTGGTCAATGACCTGAAGAGAGCTGGGACCACAGTCTCAAAGAAAACCATTAGTAACACACTACGCCATCATGGATTAAAATCCTGCAGCGCACGCAAGGTCCCCCTGCTCAAGCCAGCGCATCTCCAGGCCCGTCTGAAGTTTGCCAATGACCATCTGGATGATCCAGAAGAGGAATGGGAGAAGGCCATGTGGTCTGATGAGACAAAAATATAGCTTTTTGGTCTAAACTCCACTCGCCGTGTTTGGAGGAAGAAGAAGGATGAGTACAACCCCAAGAACACCATCCCAACCGTGAAGCATGGAGGTGGAAACATCATTCTTTGGGGATGCTTTTCTGCAAAGGGGACAGGACGACTGCACCGTATTGAGGGGAGGATGGATGGGGCCATGTATCGCGAGATCTTGGACAACAACCTCCTTCCCTCAGTAAGAGTATTGAAGATGGGTCGTGGCTGGGTCTTCCAGCATGACCACGACCCGAAACACACAGCCAGGGCAACTAAGGAGTGGCTCCGTAAGAAGCATCTCAAGGTCCTGGAGTGGCCTAGCCAGTCTCCAGACCTGAACCCAATAGAACATCTTTGGAGGGAGCTGAAAGTCTGTATTGCCCAGCGACAGCCCCGAAACCTGAAGGATCTGCAGAAGGTCTGTATGGAGGAGTGGGCCAAAATCCCTGCTGCAGTGTGTGCAAACCTGGTCAAGACCTACAGGAAACGTATGATCTCTGTAATTGCAAACAATGGTTTCTGTACCAAATATTAAGTTCTGCTTTTCTGATGTATCAAATACTTATGTCATGCAATAAAATGCAAATGAATTACTTAAAAATCATACAATGTGATTTTCTGGATTTTTGTTTTAGATTCCGTCTCTCACAGTTGAAGTGTCCCTATGATAAAAAATTACAGACCTCTACATGCTTTGTAAGTAGGAAAACCTGCAAAATCGGCAGTGTATCAAATACTTGTTCTCCCCACTGTATTTTCACATTTGCATTTCACAAAATTTCGATTTGAAATCTTTCGGACGTCAGAGCAACCTTGAGGGAATCTTATTTGCTTCAGAAAAGGATGTTCCTATGATAGGTAAGATATGCAAAACCTTGCAGAGATCCTATCCAACTGACAACCTCTTAGAAGAAAATATTAGCTATTGGAACCAAGACTTTAAATAACTGATATTGGCACAATATGGAGAGCATAACTAATAGAATTACAGTTAGCTAAAATTTTACAAATTCTACAACGACAGAGTCATGTCTAGTGTTATTACTCAATAAGCTTTCTGGGAACGTTATGGGCGGAGCTAGAAAGTTGGCTGTCAGAAGTACTACAATGTAAATGTACTTTTAATCCGTCTGTCTGCATATTTCAAGACATGGCATATGGGGGTGTAGTGAGATACCCAATGGGCTGGACGATTCTCTCCTCATCACTCATCTTGAAAAAACGTATAATAAAAACGTGGAAATCAATCATTCCACCATCATTGACACAACGAAAAAAATGTAATGATTTATTATTGAAATGGCACGGACGACCGAGAAAAACAAATTGGTAAAATTTTAAGGCCATGTGGCAAACAATAATACAGCTACTAGGGATGGAGGTCTGAGCATGTGGGTCTGGGCAGGGATGGAGGTCTGAGCAAGTGGGTCTGGGCAGAGATGGAGGTCTGGGCATGTGGGTCTGGGCAGGGATGGAGGTCTGGGCATGTGAGTCTGGGCAGAGATGGAGGTCTGAGCATGTGAGTCTGGGCAGAGATGGAGGTCTGGGCATGTGGGTCTGGGCAGGGATGGAGGTCTGGGCATGTGGGTCTGGGCAGAGATGGAGGTCTGAGCAAGTGGGTCTGGGCAGAGATGGAGGTCTGGGCATGTGGGTCTGGGCAGGGATGGAGGTCTGGGCATGTGGGTCTGGGCAGGGATGGAGGTCTGGGCATGTGGGTCTGGGCAGGGATGGAGGTCTGGGCATGTGGGTCTGGGCAGAGATGGAGGTCTGGGCATGTGGGTCTGGGCAGAGATGGAGGTCTGAGCAAGTGGGTCTGGGCAGAGATGGAGGTCTGGGCATGTGGGTCTGGGCAGGGATGGAGGTCTGGGCATGTGGGTCTGGGCAGAGGAGATGTAGTCATTGTTTGTGTGTGTCTGTCAGTTGTTGTTCGAATGTGCATGTCTGTAGCTGGTGTGAAAAAATAGGAAAATAATATGATACAAAAAAATACTAAACTGACTTCCTCAATGTGGGTCTATGGTTGTTCTTCCAGGGCAGTACGGGTCGTGGCGGGGCCCCCAGGCAGCAGTGGAGGAGGATCCTGTGGTCGTGTCGGGACACCTTCAGGGTTCAGATCGGACGTCTCCTGGTGCACACCCTCTCCCCTGCATTACCCCTCAGGGACAGGAAGGAGGTTCTTGAGTTTGTGTTCGACCCTGCATACCTTGAAATCCTCAGGGAGAGCCTCAGCCCCGGGTTAGAGGTAAGAGGTCGGGGGTCGCTGTCAGGGTTAGGGCTGACCCCAGACATCCTCGGGGAGAGCCACAGCCCCGGGTTAGAGGTAAGAGGTCAGGGGTCAGGGGTCACTGTCAGGGTTAGGGCTGAGCCCAGACATCCTCGGGGAGAGCCACAGCCCCGGGTTAGAGGTAAGAGGTCAGGGGTCAGGGGTCACTGTCAGGGTTAGGGCTGACCCCAGACATCCTCAGGGAGAGCCACAGCGCCAGGTTTAAGGTGAGAGGTCGGGGGTCGCTATCAGGGTTAGGGCTGACCCCAGACATCCTCGGGGAGAGCCACAGCGCCAGGTTTAAGGTGAGAGGTCGGGGGTCGCTATCAGGGTTAGGGCTGACCCCAGACATCCTCGGGGAGAGCCACAGCGCCAGGTTTAAGGTGAGAGGTCGGGGGTCGCTATCAGGGTTAGGGCTGAGCCCAGACATCCTCGGGGAGAGCCACAGCGCCAGGTTTAAGGTGAGAGGTCGGGGGTCGCTGTCAGGGTTAGGGCTGACCCCAGACATCCTCGGGGAGAGCCACAGCGCCAGGTTTAAGGTGAGAGGTCGGGGGTCGCTGTCAGGGTTAGGGCTGACCCCAGACATCCTCGGGGAGAGCCACAGCGCCAGGTTTAAGGTGAGAGGTCGGATGTCGCTGTTAGGGTCAGGGTTAGGTGCTGACCCCAGACATTCTCAGGGAGAGCCCCAGGTTGAAGGTGACAGGTCAGAGGTCGAGAGAGAGGATGAGATATAGAGAGAGTGATCGAGAGAGAGGGCAAGATCGAAAGAGAGAAAATGAGTCTCTCATGTTGCCATCTTATGGGGGGGTTACTGTAGGTCAGTCTCATGTTCCCATGTACGTTCAGTAGAGGTCCAGCTGCCAAGGCCTTGGCTCTCAAATAACCCAGAGACACATCTTCATACTCCTAGTTACCATGGCAGCCTGGTCTGTATTACTGTTCCTCCTCCAGGGTGGTTACTGGAGGTCAGACTGTTCCTCCTCCAGGGGGTGGTTACTGGAGGTCAGACTGTTCCTCCTCCAGGGGGTGGTTACTGTAGGTCAGACTGTTCCTCCTCCAGGGTGGGTTACTGGAGGTCAGACTGTTCCTCCTCCAGGGGGTGGTTACTGGAGGTCAGACTGTTCCTCCTCCAGGGGGTGGTTACTGGAGGTCAGACTGTTCCTTCTCCAGGGGGTGGTTACTGGAGGTCAGACTGTTCCTCCTCCAGGGTGGTTACTGGAGGTCAGACTGTTCCTCCTCCAGGGGGTGGTTACTGTAGGTCAGACTGTTCCTTCTCCAGGGTGGTTACTGGAGGTCAGACTGTTCCTCCTCCAGGGTGGGTTACTGGAGGTCAGACTGTTCCTCCTCCAGGGGGTGGTTACTGGAGGTCAGACTGTTCCTCCTCCAGGGGGTGGTTACTGGAGGTCAGACTGTTCCTCCTCCAGGGGGTGGTTACTGGAGGTCAGACTGTTCCTCCTCCAGGGTGGGTTACTGGAGGTCAGACTGTTCCTCCTCCAGGGGGTGGTTACTGGAGGTCAGACTGTTCCTTCTCCAGGGGGTGGTTACTGGAGGTCAGACTGTTCCTCCTCCAGGGTGGTTACTGGAGGTCAGACTGTTCCTCCTCCAGGGGGTGGTTACTGTAGGTCAGACTGTTCCTTCTCCAGGGTGGTTACTGGAGGTCAGACTGTTCCTCCTCCAGGGTGGGTTACTGGAGGTCAGACTGTTCCTCCTCCAGGGGGTGGTTACTGGAGGTCAGACTGTTCCTCCTCCAGGGTGGGTTACTGGAGGTCAGAATGTTCCTCCTCCAGGGGGTGGTTACTGGAGGTCAAACTGTTCCTCCTCCAGGGTGGTTACTGTAGGTCAGACTGTTCCTCCTCCAGGGTGGTTACTGGAGGTCAGACTGTTCCTCCTCCAGGGGGTGGTTACTGGAGGTCAGACTGTTCCTCCTCCAGGGTGGTTACTGGAGGTCAGACTGTTCCTCCTCCAGGGGGTGGTTACTGTAGGTCAGACTGTTCCTTCTCCAGGGGGTTGTTACTGGAGGTCAGACTGTTCCTCCTCCAGGGTGGTTACTGGAGGTCAGACTGTTCCTCCTCCAGGGGGTGGTTACTGTAGGTCAGACTGTTCCTTCTCCAGGGTGGTTACTGGAGGTCAGACTGTTCCTCCTCCAGGGTGGGTTACTGGAGGTCAGACTGTTCCTCCTCCAGGGGGTGGTTACTGGAGGTCAGACTGTTCCTCCTCCAGGGGGTGGTTACTGGAGGTCAGACTGTTCCTCCTCCAGGGGGTGGTTACTGGAGGTCAGACTGTTCCTCCTCCAGGGGGTGGTTACTGTAGGTCAGACTGTTCCTTCTCCAGGGTGGTTACTGGAGGTCAGACTGTTCCTCCTCCAGGGTGGTTACTGTAGGTCAGACTGTTCTTTCTCCAGGGTGGGTTACTGGAGGTCAGACTGTTCCTCCTCCAGGGGGTGGTTACTGTAGGTCAGACTGTTCCTTCTCCAGGGTGGTTACTGGAGGTCAGACTGTTCCTCCTCCAGGGTTGGTTACTGGAGGTCAGACTGTTCCTCCTCCAGGGGGTGGTTACTGGAGGTCAGACTGTTCCTCCTCCAGGGTGGGTTACTGGAGGTCAGACTGTTCCTCCTCCAGGGGGTGGTTACTGTAGGTCAGACTGTTCCTTCTCCAGGGTGGTTACTGGAGGTCAGACTGTTCCTCCTCCAGGGTGGTTACTGTAGGTCAGACTGTTCCTTCTCCAGGGTGGTTACTGGAGGTCAGACTGTTCCTCCTCCAGGGTGGGTTACTGGAGGTCAGACTGTTCCTCCTCCAGGGTGGTTACTGGAGGTCAGACTGTTCCTCCTCCAGGGGGTGGTTACTGGAGGTCAGACTGTTCCTCCTCCAGGGGGTGGTTACTGGAGGTCAGACTGTTCCTCCTCCAGGGGGTGGTTACTGGAGGTCAGACTGTTCCTCCTCCAGGGGGTGGTTACTGTAGGTCAGACTGTTCCTCCTCCAGGGGGTGGTTACTGGAGGTCAGACTGTTCCTCCTCCAGGGGGTGGTTACTGGAGGTCAGACTGTTCCTCCTCCAGGGGGTGGTTACTGGAGGTCAGACTGTTCCTCCTCCAGGGTGGTTTACTGGAGGTCAGACTGTTCCTCCTCCAGGGGGTGGTTACTGGAGGTCAGACTGTTCCTCCTCCAGGGTGGATACTGGAGGTCAGACTGTTCCTCCTCCAGGGGGTGGTTACTGGAGGTCAGACTGTTCCTCCTCCAGGGTGGATACTGGAGGTCAGACTTGTCGGTGATAGAGGAAGGGAGGGATGGACCCCTGCCCATCATCCACTTAGTCTTAGATAGACGTCAGTCAGTTTGACTAAGGCCATTTGTAGATCAATAATCCCGAACAGTCCGACTGCAGTCAATCTCAAACACGCACATTGACTCACGAACCCTTCTCCTCTCCCTCTCTCCCTTCTCCTCTCCCTCTCTCCTCTCTCCTCTCTCCTCTCTCCCTTCTCCTCTCCCTCTCTCCTCTCCCTCTCCTCTCTCCTCTCCCTCTCTCCTCTCCCTCTCTCCTCTCTCCCTTCTCCTCTCCCTCTCTCCTCTCTCCCTTCTCCTCTCCTTCTCTCTCTCCCTTCTCCTCTCCCTCTCTCCTCTCCCTCTCTCCTCTCCTCTCCCTCTCTCCTCTCTCCCTCTCTCCTCTCTCCCTTCTCCTCTCCCTCTCTCCTCTCCCTCTCTCCCTTCTCCTCTCCCTCTCTCCTCTCCCTCTCTCCCTTCTCCTCTCCCTCTCTCCCTTCTCCTCTCCCTCTCTCCTCTCCCGCTCTCCTCTCCCTCTCTCCCTTCTCCTCTCCCTCTCTCCTCTCCCTCTCTCCTCTCTCCCTCTTGCCTCTCCCTCTCTCCTCTCCCTCTCTCCTCTCCCTTTCTCCTATCCCTCTCTCCTCTCTCCTCTCCCTCTCTCCTCTCTCCCTCTCTCCTCTCCCTCTCTCCTCTCTCCCTCTCTCCTCTCCCTCTCTCCTCTCCCTTCTCCTCTCCCTCTCTCCTCTCCCTTCTCCTCTCTCCTCTCCCTTCCCCTCTCCCTCTCTCCTCTCCCTCTCTCCTCTCTCCCTTCTCCTCTCCCTTCTCCTCTCCCTCTCTCCTCTCTCCCTCTCTCCTCTCCCTCTCTCCTCTCCCTCTCTCCTCTCCCTTTCTCCTATCCCTCTCTCCTCTCTCCCTCTCTCCTCTCCCTCTCTCCTCTCTCCTCTCCCTCTCTCCTCTCCCTTCTCCTCTCCCTCTCTCCTCTCCCTTCTCCTCTCTCCTCTCCCTTCCCCTCTCCCTCTCTCCTCTCCCTCTCTCCTCTCTCCCTTCTCCTCTCCCTTCTCCTCTCCCTCTCTCCCTCTCTCCTCTCTCCCTCTCTCCTCTCCCTCTCTCCTCTCCCTCTCTCCTCTCCCTCTCTCCTCTCTCCTCTCTCAGCACGGTCCCAAGCTGGCCATGTATCTGTATGAGATGCTCCATGACCACAAAGATGCTCTGACCAAAGAGGAGCAGACCGCTGTGGGCATGTTCATGACAGCACTGAAGCTGTGTGGTCATCGCTGCATCCCGCCCAGCGCACCGCACAAACCAGACCTGCTCAAGGCTATCAAAGAGGTAACCTTTCCCCTAACTTTATAAAACAGGGGTGAACAAACTACCACCCGTGGGCCGGATCCAGCCCGGGGGAGTTAAAAGATATATATATATATACAGTACCAGTCAAAAGTTTGGACACACCTACTCATTCCAGGGTTTTTCTTTATTTTTACAATTTTTTACATGTTAGAAGAATAGTGAAGACATCAAAACTATGAAATAACACATATGGAATCATGTAGTAACCAAAACAGACCCAGAGTTACCTCTGCTGCAGAGGATAAGTTCATTAGAGTTACCAGCCTCAGAAATTGCAGCCCAAATAAATGCTTCACAGAGTTCAAGTAACAGACACATCTCAACATCAACTGTTCAGAGGAGACTGCGTGAATCAGGCCTTAATGGTCGAATTGCTTTAAAGAAACCACTGCTAAAGGACACCAATAAGAAGAAGAGACTTGCTTGGGCCAAGAAACACGAGCAATGGACATTAGACCGGTGGAAATCTGTCCTTTGGTCTGATGAGTCCAAATTGGAGATTTTTGGTTCCAACCGCCGTGGCTTTGTGAGATGCAGAGTAGGTGAACGGATGATCTCTGCATGTGTGGTTCCCACCGTGAAGCATGGAGGAGGAGGTGTTATGGTGTGGGGGTGCTTTGGTGGTGACACTGTCAGTGATTTCTTTAGAATTAAAAACACACTTAACCAGCATGGCTACCACAGCATTCTGCAGCGATAAGCCATCCAATCTGGTTTGCGCATAGTGGGACTATCATTTGTTTTTCAACAGGACAATGACACAACACACCTCCAGGCTGTGTAAGGGCTATTTGACCAAGAAGAATAGTGATGGAGTGCTGCATCAGAAGACATGGCCTCCACAATCCCCCGACCTCAACCCAATTTGAGATGGTTTGGGATGAGTCGGACGGCAGAGTCAAGGAAAAGCAGCCAACAAGTGCTCAGCATATGTGGGAACTCCTTCAAGACTGTTGTAAAGCATTCCAGGTGAAGCTGGTTGAGAGAATGCCAAGAGTGTGCAAAGCTGTCATCAAGGCAAAGGGTGGCTACTTTGAAGAATCTCAAATATAAAATATATTTTGATTTGTTTAACACTTTTTTGGTTGCTACATGATTCCATATGTGTTATTTCATAGTTTTGATGTCTTCACTATTATTCTACAATGTAGAAAATAGTCAAAATTTGGAAAAACCCTGGAATGAGTAGATGTGTCCAAACTTTTGACTGGTAATTGTATTCCATAGATCTTCAATTCATAGACTGGGTGTTTATTTGCTGAAATCACTGAACACAACAGGCGCTTTTTAGAGACAGGCTTCTATATGAGCCAGCCATCTATTTCCTTAATCAATCAATCAATCAAATTTGATTTATAAAGCCCTTTTTACATCAGCAGATGTCACAAAGTGCTATACAGAAACCCAGCCTAAAGACCCAAACAGCAACAATACAGATGTAGAAGCACAGTGGCTAGGAAAAACTCCCTAGAAAGGCAGAAACCTAGAAAGAAACCTAGAGAAGAACCAGGCTCTGAGGGGTGGAGATTATAACAGTACATGGCCATTAAGGCCAGATTTGTCTCCAAGATGTTCAAACGTTCATAGATGACCAACAGGGTCAAATAATAATCACAGTGGTTGTAGAGGTTGCAACAGGTCAGTACATCAGGAGTAAATGTCACTTGGCCTTTCATAGCCGGGCATTTAGAGGTTGAAATAGCAGGTGCTGTAGAGAGAGTTGAAAACAGCAGGTCTGGGACAAGGTAGCACGTCCGGTGAACAGGTCAGGGTTCCAAAGCCGCAGGTAGAAGAGTGGAAACTGGAGCAGCAGCACGACCAGGTGGACTGGGGACAGCAAGGAGTCATCAGGACAGGTAGTCCTGAGGCATGATCCTAGGGCTCAGGTCCTCCGGGAGGGAGAGAGAGAGAGAGAGAGAGAGAGAGAGAGAGAATTAGAGAGAGCATACTTAAATTCACACAGGACACTAGATAAGACAGAGATTTACACCAGATATAGCAAACTGACCCTAGCCCCCCGGCACATAGAGAATTGCAGCATAGATACTGGAGGCTGAGACAGGGGGTCGGGAGACACCGTGGCCCCATCTGACGATACCCCCGGACAGGGCCAACCAGGCAGGATATAACCCCACCCACTTTGCCAAAGCACAGCCCCCACACCACCAGAGGGATATCAACAGACCACCAACCTACTACCCTGAGACAAGGCTGAGTATAGCCCACAAAGATCTCCTCCACTGCACGAGCCCGAGAGGGCGACAAACCGGACAGGAAGATCACGTCTTCCTGTCCGATATAGGCCGATAGCAATCTCACTGGAATAAACGAAGGCAAACACCGCCATGTTTAGTATTGCTCAACCCAGATCGAGGCACAGACACGGTCTCAACGGGGATAGCTGAGCTGACTACACTGACTGTGCTAGTGGCAGACTCCACCAAGCTGGCAGGCTGACCTGCACCCTGTCTCGTTGTGGAGCTTCATGTAAACAACATAGTTTGCATAGTTAATTGTTTATTTCCAGCATTCACTTCCAGCATAATCAATGTCTTCATTTCCTGTTATCATTTACACCCTGTCACGTTTCTTTTCTTAGGATGGCTAAAAAATATACAAAATATTAGTTGACAGAATAATTATTATCTTCTTTTACTGTATTTTCTGCAGTTCTTACTTTCACCACTAGAGGGCGATCAGACAAATCCTGGGGGTCTGTACTCCTGAAGCTGTAGACTGTTTCTGTTCTTGCCAGTTAGCTAGCAGTTCTCTGTTAGCCAGTTAGCTAGCAGTTCTCTGTTAGCCAGTTAGCTAGCAGTTCTCTGTTAGCCAGTTAGCTAGCAGTTCTCTGTTAGCCAGTTAGCTAGCAGTTCTCTGTTAGCCAGTTAGCTAGCAGTTCTCTGTTAGCCAGTTAGCTAGCAGTTCTCTGTTAGCCAGTTAGCTAGCAGTTCTCTGTTAGCCAGTTAGCTAGCAGTTCTCAGCTGTGTGTCTTACTGCCGATAAAAATAGATGATTGACGTCATTTGAGTCATTACTGAATTATTTAATGTAACAAATCAAACATTAAACCTCGTAAACAATTCATGGTAATTCATGGTAACCTCGTAAACAATTCATTTAGACCAGGCATTTATTTGAAACTGAAATGTGTCCCGTTACCCTGCTATTAAAAGGGCAGGCGGTTATTTGAGACTCAACGTTTCATTTATATACTGAAACATGTAAAGTGTTGTTTCATGAGCTGAAATAAAAGATCCCAGAAATGTTATGGTGTGGGCAGGCATAAGCTACAGACAGCGAACACAATTGCATTTTATGGATGGCAATCTGAATGCACAGAGATACCGTGACGAGAGGCCCATTGTCGTGCCATTCATCCGCCGCCATCACCTCATGTTTCAGCATGATAATGCACAGGCCCCATGTCGCAAGGATCTGTACACAATTCCTGGAAGCTGAAAATGTCTGAGTTCTTCCATGGCCTGCATACTCACCAGACATGTCACCCATCGAAGTGTACGACAGCGTGTTCCAGTTGCCGCCAATATCCAGCAACTTCACACAGCCACTGAGAAGGAGTGGGACAACATTCCACAGGCCACAATCAACTCTATGCGAAGGAGATGTGTCACGCTGCATGAGGCAAATGGTGGTCACACCAGATACTGACTGGTTTTCTGATCCACGCCCCTACTTTTTTTTTAAAGGTATCTGTGACCAACAGATGCATGTCTGTATTCCCAGTCATGTGAAATCCATAGATTAGGGCCTAATTAATTTATTCCAATTGAGGGCGGCAGGTAGCTTAGTGGTTAAGAGCGTTGTGCCAGTAACCGAAAGGTCGCTGGTTCTAATCCCCGAGCCGACTAGGTGAAAAATCTGTCCATGTGCCCTTAAGCAAGGCACTTAACCCTAATTGCTCCTGTAAGTCGCTCTAGATAAGAGCGTCTGATAAATGACTAAAATGTCAATGTAAAATTACTGATATCCTCATATGAACTGTAACTCAGTAAAATCTGTTGAAGTTGTTGCATGTTGCATTTCTTTTGTTGGTTCAGTGTAAATTATTATTTTGGGTTAACAAAACACCCCAGCTCTTGAACGTCTAAAATTAGATAAAAAGTACGTAGAAGTTATAATGGACCTACACTGAGTTTACAAAACATTTGGAACGCCTTCCTAATATTGACTTGGGTTAGGGTTTCCTGTGTGTATCAAGAATGGTCCACCACTCCAAGGACATCCAGCCAACTTGACAGAACTGTGGGAAGCTTTGGAGTCAACATGGGCCAACATCCCTGTGGAATGCTCCGACAAAACCCTAACCCTATAACATATCTTACTTAACCCTATAACATCACCTACTTAACCCTATAACATCACTTACTTAACCCTAGCCCTATGACATCTCTTACTTAACCCTATAACATATCTTACTTAACCCTAACCCGATAACATCACTTACTTAACCTTAACCCTATAACATCACTTACTTAACCCTAACCCTATAACATCACTTACTTAACCCTAACCCTATAACATCTCTTACTTAACCCTATAACATCTCTTACTTAACCCTAACCCGATAACATCACTTACTTAACCTTAACCCTATAACATCACTTACTTAACCCTAACCCTATAACATCTCTTACTTAACCCTAACCCTATAACATCTCTTACTTAACCCTATAACACCTCTTACTTAACCCTATAACATCTCTTACTTAACCCTAACCCTATAACATCTCTTACTTAACCCTATAACATCTCTTACTTAACCCGAACCCTATAACATCTCTTACTTAACCCTAACCCTATAACATCTCTTACTTAACCCTATAACATCTCTTACTTAACCCTAACCCTATAACATCACTTACTTAACCCTAACCCTATAACATCTCTTACTTAACCCTATAACATATCTTACTTAACCCTAACCCTATAACCTCTCTTACTTAACCTTAACCCTATAACATATATTACTTAACCCTATAACATCTCTTACTTAACCCTAACCCTATAACATATCTTACTTAACCCTAACCCTATAACCACTCTTACTTAACCCTATAACATCTCTTACTTAACCCTATAACATCTCTTACTTAACCCTAACCCTATAACATCTCTTACTTAACCCTAACCCTATAACCACTCTTACTTAACCCTATAACATCTCTTACTTAACCCTATAACATCTCTTACTTAACCCTAACCCTATAACATCTCTTACTTAACCCTAACCCTATAACATCTCTTACTTAACCCTATAACATCTCTTACTTAACCCTAACCCTATAACATATCTTACTTAACCCTATAACATCTCTTACTTAACCCTAACCCTATAACATCTCTTACTTAACCCTAACCCTATAACATCTCTTACTTAACCCTAACCCTATAACATCTCTTACTTAACCCTAACCCTATAACATCTCTTACTTAACCCTAACCCTATAACATCTCTTACTTAACCCTAACCCTATAACATCTCTTACTTAACCCTATAACATCTCTTACTTAACCCTATAACATCTCTTACTTAACCCTAACCCTATAACATCTCTTACTTAACCCTAACCCTATAACATCTCTTACTTAACCCTAACCCTATAACATCTCTTACTTAACCCTAACCCTATAACATCTCTTACTTAACCCTAACCCTATAACATCTCTTACTTAACCCTATAACATCTCTTACTTAACCCTAACCCTATAACATCACTTACTTAACCCTAACCCTATAACATCTCTTACTTAACCCTATAACATCACTTACTTAACCCTAACCCTATAACATCTCTTACTTAACCCTATAACATCTCTTACTTAACCCTAACCCTATAACATCTCTTACTTAACCCTAACCCTATAACATCTCTTACTTAACCCTAACCCTATAACATCTCTTACTTAACCCTAACCCTATAACATCTCTTACTTAACCCTAACCCTATAACATCTCTTACTTAACCCTAACCCTATAACATCTCTTACTTAACCCTAACCCTATAACATCTCTTACTTAACCCTATAACATCTCTTACTTAACCCTAACCCTATAACATCACTTACTTAACCCTAACCCTATAACATCTCTTACTTAACCCTATAACATCACTTACTTAACCCTAACCCTATAACATCTCTTACTTAACCCTATAACATCTCTTACTTAACCCTAACCCTATAACATCTCTTACTTAACCCTAACCCTATAACATCTCTTACTTAACCCTAACCCTATAACATCTCTTACTTAACCCTAACCCTATAACATCTCTTACTTAACCCTAACCCTATAACATCTCTTACTTAACCCTAACCCGATAACATCTCTTACTTAACCCTATAACATCTCTTACTTAACCCTATAACATCTCTTACTTAACCCTAACCCTATAACATCACTAGCCAGTCTGGCCAACGGTTAAACTCTGGAGCTAGAACTGTCTTGATGAGTCCTGGTTTATTTTCTCCAACAACCCAAGGGCTGATCTATCTACCTGATTATTGGAAGTCCCAGCCTTGTCCCGTTTCATCTCGCAGGTCTCACTCTTGTCCCGTTTCATCTCACAGGTCTCACTCTTGTCCCGTTTCATCTCGCAGGTCTCACTCTTGTCCCGTTTCATCTCACAGGTCTCACTCTTGTCCCGTTTCATCTCGCAGGTCTCACTCTTGTCCCGTTTCATCTCGCAGGTCTCACTCTTGTCCCGTTTCATCTCGCAGGTCTCACTCTTGTCCCGTTTCATCTCACAGGTCTCACTCTTGTCCCGTTTCATCTCGCAGGTCTCACTCTTGTCCCGTTTCATCTCACAGGTCTCACTCTTGTCCCATTTCATCTCACAGGTCTCACTCTTGTCCCGTTTCATCTCACAGGTCTCACTCTTGTCCCGTTTCATCTCGCAGGTCTCACTCTTGTCCCGTTTCATCTCACAGGAACAGTTGAAATACGAGGTGGAAGAGAAGAGCAGTAAGCTGGCCTGGGAGAAAAAGATTTCCAACACACAGAAAAGGTGAAGGATGATTGGTTCGTTAGACTCCAGAGCCGTGTCTTACTTCCTGTCAAACTACCTTGCTTTCCCCCGTACTTGTTTCCTCAATTCCTCTCAAAGCTCATTGGAGGAGGAGGTCAGAGGGAGGGACCTTGGAATGGATCCTCAGCGCCCATGTACTTTGAGAGGAATTCAGAAACCAAGGACAGAGGCAAAGAGTGACCATTGTTTTATACTAATGTATTGTCCATCTCTCTCCCTTGTCCAGTCTGATCCAGCGTCTGGACGGTAAGTCCAAGGACATCTCTAAGATCGCAGCCGACATCACCCAGAATGTGTCACTGAGACAGGGTATGGAGAGAAAGAAAGTGATCCAACACATCAGAGGACTTTACAAGATGGACCTCAGTGCCTCAAGACACTGGCAGGAACTGGTTCAGACACTCACACACGACCGGTGAGGACTGGGGAGGGGGGGGGGGGGGGGGTCACACAGAGTTACACTGGGGGGGAGGTAGGGGGGGGGGGTCACACAGAGTTACACTGGGGAGGGGGGGGGGGGGTCACACAGAGTTACACTGGGGAGGGGGGGGGGGGGTCACACAGAGTTACACTGGGGAGGGGGGGGGGGGGGTCACACAGAGTTACACTGGGGGGGAGGTGGGGGGGGGGTCACACTGAGTTACACTGGGGGGGGAGGTGGGGGGGGGGGGGTCACACAGTTACACTGGGGGGGGGGGGGGGGTCACACAGAGTTACACTGGGGAGGGAGGTGGGGGGGGGGGTCACACAGAGTTACACTGGGGGGGGGGGGTCACACAGAGTTACACTGGGGGGGAGGTGGGGGGGGGGGTCACACAGAGTTACACTGGGGGGGTATTGACTCTTGTATTGACTTGTATTGACTCTTTGCCTCTTTGATGGTTCGTTGGAGGGCATAGCGGGATTTCTTATACAGTTGAAGTCGGAAGTTTACATACACTTAGGTTGGAGTCATTAAAACTTGTTTTTCAACCACTCCACAAATCTTGTTAACAAACTATAGTTTTGCAAGTCGGTTAGGACATCTACTTTGTGCATGACACAAGTAATTTTTCCAACAATTGTTTACAGACAGATTATTTCACTTATAATTCACTGTATCACAATTCCAGTGGGTCAGAAGTTTACATACACTAAGTTGACTGTGCCTTTAAACAGCTTGGAGAATTCCAGAAAATGTTTGCATGGCTTTAGAAGCTTCTGATAGGCTAATTGACATCATTTGAGTCAATTGGAGGTGTACCTGTGGATGTATTTCAAGGCCTACCTTCAAACTCAGTGCCTCTTTGCTTGACATCATGGGAAAATCAAAAGAAATCAGCCAAGACCTCAGAAAAAAAATGGTAGACCTCCACAAGTCTGGTTCATCCTTGGGAGCAATTCCAAACGCCTGAAGGCACCACGTTCATCTGTACAAACAATAGTACGCAAGTATAAACACCATGGGACCACGCAGCCGTCATACCGCTCAGGAAGGAGACGCGTTCTGTCTCCTAGAGATGAACGTACTTTGGTGCGAAAAGTGCAAATCAATCCCAGAACAACAGCAAAGGACGTTGTGAAGATGCCGGAGGAAACAGGTACAAAAGTATCTATATCCACAGTAAAACGTGTCCTATATCGACAGAACCTGAAAGGCTCCTCAGCAAGGAAGAAGCCACTGCTCCAAAACTGCCATAAAAAAGACAGACTACGGTTTGCAACTGCACATGGGGACAAATATCTTACTTTTTGGAGAAATGTCCTCTGGTCTGATGAAACAAAAATAGAACTGTTTGGCAATACTGAACATCGATATGTTTGGAGGAAAAAGGGGGTTGCTTGCAAGCCGTAAAACACCATCCCAACCGTGAAGCACGGGGGTGGCAGCGTCATGCTGTGGGGGTACTTTGCTGCAGGAGCGACTGGTGCACTTCACAAAATAGATGGCATCATGAGGAAGGAAATTTATGTGGATATATTGAAGCAACATCTCAAGACATCAGTCAGGAAGTTAAATCTTGGTCGCAAATGGGTCTTCCAAATGGACAATGACCCCAAGCATACTTCCAAAGTTGTGGCAAAATGGCTTAAGGACAACAAAGTCAAGGTATTGGTGTCCATCACAAAGCCCTGACCTCAATCCTATAGAACATTTGTGGGCAGAACTGATAAAGTTTGTGTGAGCAAGGAGGCCTACAAACCTGACTCAGTTACACCAGCTCTGTCAGGAGGAAGCTTGTGGAAGGCTACCCAAAACGTTTGACCCAAGTTAAACAATTTAAAGGCAATGCTACCAAATACTAATTGAGTGTATGTAAACTTCTGACCCACTGGGAATGTGATGAAAGAAAATCTGAAATAAATCATTCTCTCTACTATTATTCTGACATTTCACATTCTTAAAAATAAAGTGGTGATCCTAACTGACCTAAGACAGGGAATGTTTACTAGGATTAAATGTCAGGAATTGTGAAAGACTGAGTTTAAATGTATTTGGCTAAGGTGTGTGTAAACTTCAACTGTAAGCGTCCGGGTTTGAGTCCCGCTCCTTGAAAGCGGCAGCTCTACCCTTTAGCTCAGTGCGGATGTTGCCTGTAATCCATGGCTTCTGGTTGGGGTATGTACGTACGGTCACTGTGGGGATAACATCATCGATGCACTTATTGATGAAGCCAGTGACTGATGTGGTGTACTCCTCAATGCTATCGGAAGAATCTCTGAACATATTCCAGTCTGTGCTAGCAAAACAGTCCTGTAGCTTAGCATCTGCATCATCTGACCACTTCGTTATTAACCGAGTCACTGGTGCTTCCTGCTTTAGTTTTTGCTTATAAGCAGGAATCAGGAGGATAGAGTTATGGTCAGATTTGCCAAATGGAGGGCGAGGGAAAGCTTTGTATGCGTCTCTGTGTGTGGAGTAAAGGTGGTCTAGAGTTTTTTTTACCTCTGGTTGCACATTTAACATGCTGGTAGAAATGAGGTCAAACGGATTTACGTTTCCCTGCATTAAAGTCCCCGGCCACTAGGAGCGCCGCCTCTGGATGAGCATTTTCCTGTTTACTTATGGCCGTATACAGCTCATTCAGTGCAATCTTAATGCCAGCATTGGTTTGTGGTGGTAAATAGACAGCTACGAAAAATATAGATGAAAACTCTCTTGGTAGATAGTGTGGTCTACAACTTATCATGAGATACTCTACCTCAGGCGAGCAAAACCTCGAGACTTCCTTAGTTTTTTTTTTATGAACCAGCTGTTGTTTACAAATATACACAGACCGCCACCCCTTGTCTTACCGGAGGCCGTTATATCTTGCCGATGTAGCGTACATCCCGCCAGCTGTATGTTATCCATGTCGTCGTTCAGCCACGACTCTGCGAATCATAAGATATTACAGTTTTTAATGTCCCATTGGTAGGATAAGCGTAATCTTAGGTCGTCTAATTTATTTTCCAATGATTGAAGATTGGCTAATAGGATTGATGGAAGAGGCAGTTTACTCACTCGCCGTCGGATCCTCAAGGCACCCTGACCTACGTCCACGATATCTCTGTCTCTTTCTCATGCGAATGACAGGGATTTGGGCCTTGTCGGGTATCTGTAGGATATCCTTCGCGTCCGACTCGTTGATGTTAAAATCTTCGTCCAATACGAGGTGAGTAATCGCTGTCCTGATATCCAGAAGCTCTTTTTGGTCAAATAACGCGAAAAAACACTCATAATAGTACAATTGGTTAGAGGGCTGTAAAACGGCTGACATCTTCTTCGGTGCCATTTCCTCATGTAATAGAATGACTTGTTTACTGTTCTAATAATGTTGGGAACCAGTTTATAATAGAATGACTTGTTTCCTGTTCTAATAATGTTGGGAACCAGTTTATAATAGAATGACTTGTTTCCTGTTCTAATAATGTCGGGAACCAGTTTATAATAGAATGACTTGTTTCCTGTTCTAATAATGTCGGGAACCAGTTTATAATAGCAATAAGGAACCTCAGTGGTCTGTGGTGTATGGTCAATATACCACGGGTATGCTCCATGTTGCGTTGTGCCTAAACAGCCCTTCTCTGTGGTATATTGGTCATATACCACACCCCCTCGGGGCTTATTGCTTAAATGTACTGTCATGTGTTACGTTACGTTACGCCATGCCATGCCATGCCATGCCATGCCATGCCATGCCATATGCCATGCCAATACTATTTCATGTGTATTTCAGTGCTGTGTGGTATGACCAGATGTCGTACCCCACCTCCTGGCAGCTGGACCCTACAGAGGGACCCAACAGGGAGAGAAGACGGCTGCAGAGGTGTTACCTCACCATCCCCAACAAGTACCTGCTCAAAGACCGACGCAAGCCAGACGGTACGCTGACCCTAACCCATAACCCCTAACCCTCACCATCCCCAACAAGTACCTGCTCAAAGACCGACGCAAGCCAGACGGTACGCTGACCCTAACCCATAACCCCTAACCCTCACCATCCCCAACAAGTACCTGCTCAAAGACCGACGCAAGCCAGACGGTACGCTGACCCTAACCCATAACCCCTAACCCTCACCATCCCCAACAAGTACCTGCTCAAAGACCGACGCAAGCCAGACGGTACGCTGACCCTAACCCATAACCCCTAACCCTCACCATCCCCAACAAGTACCTGCTCAAAGACCGACGCAAGCCAGACGGTACGCTGACCCTAACCCATAACCCCTAACCCTCACCATCCCCAACAAGTACCTGCTCAAAGACCGACGCAAGCCAGACGGTACGCTGACCCTAACCCATAACCCCTAACCCTCACCATCCCCAACAAGTACCTGCTCAAAGACCGACACATGCCAGACGGTACGCTGACCATAACCCATAACCCCTAACCCTCACCATCCCCAACAAGTACCTGCTCAAAGACCGACGCAAGCCAGACGGTACGCTGACCCTAACCCATAACCCCTAACCCTCACCATCCCCAACAAGTACCTGCTCAAAGACCGACGCAAGCCAGACGGTACGCTGACCCTAACCCATAACCCCTAACCCTCACCATCCCCAACAAGTACCTGCTCAAAGACCGACGCAAGCCAGACGGTACGCTGACCCTAACCCATAACCCCTAACCCTCACCATCCCCAACAAGTACCTGCTCAAAGACCGACGCAAGCCAGACGGTACGCTGACCCTAACCCATAACCCCTAACCCTCACCATCCCCAACAAGTACCTGCTCAAAGACCGACGCAAGCCAGACGGTACGCTGACCCTAACCCATAACCCCTAACCCTCACCATCCCCAACAAGTACCTGCTCAAAGACCGACGCAAGCCAGACGGTACGCTGACCCTAACCCATAACCCCTAACCCTCACCATCCCCAACAAGTACCTGCTCAAAGACCGACGCAAGCCAGACGGTACGCTGACCCTAACCCATAACCCCTAACCCTCACCATCCCCAACAAGTACCTGCTCAAAGACCGACGCAAGCCAGACGGTACGCTGACCCTAACCCATAACCCCTAACCCTCACCATCCCCAACAAGTACCTGCTCAAAGACCGACGCAAGCCAAACGGTACGCTGACCCTAACCCATAACCCCTAACCCTCACCATCCCCAACAAGTACCTGCTCAAAGACCGACGCAAGCCAGACGGTACGCTGACCCTAACCCATAACCCCTAACCCTCACCATCCCCAACAAGTACCTGCTTAAAGACCGACACAAGCCAGACGGTACGCTGACCCTAACCCATAACCCCTAACCCTCACCATCCCCAACAAGTACCTGCTCAAAGACCGACGCAAGCCAGACGGTACGCTGACCCTAACCCATAACCCCTAACCCTCACCATCCCCAACAAGTACCTGCTCAAAGACCGACGCAAGCCAGACGGTACGCTGACCCTAACCCATAACCCCTAACCCTCACCATCCCCAACAAGTACCTGCTCAAAGACCGACGCAAGCCAGACGGTACGCTGACCCTAACCCATAACCCCTAACCCTCACCATCCCCAACAAGTACCTGCTTAAAGACCGACACAAGCCAGACAGTAAAGACACCAATTGTTAGTCAGTCTGATCTTCAGCACCACAGGGGACGCCATTCTAACCGCTGCAAAAAAGAGCTTTCCAGATAGTATCTTCATTTTCGGAAATCTGGAAACCTGCTATGATTGAATCCAGCTTTATTGATACCGTTTGATCCTGTCTGTCTGTCTGTCTGTCTCTGTCTGTCTATCTCTCCTTTCAGACTCTGCAGCGCGGGCTCCACTGTCCTTCCTGTTTGAGGATAAGACCCACTCCTCCTTCTCCTCCACGGTGAAAGACAAGGCCACCAGCGAACCAATCAGATTCACCAGACGCTGCATCAGTGTTGCTCCGTCTAGAGAGACCCCAGGAGAGCTGCTGCTGGGTAAGAAACCACCTAACAGCCACGTTCCTGTATCTAGCTTGGTGTTCCTGTATCTAGCTTGGTGTTCCTGTATCTAGCTTGGTGTTCCTGTATCTAGCTTGGTGCTCCTGTATCTAGCTTGGTGTTCCTGTATCTAGCTTGGTGTTCCTGTATCTAGCTTGGTGTTCCTGTATCTAGCTTGGTGCTCCTGTATCTAGCTTGGTGTTCCTGTATCTAGCTTGGTGTTCCTGTATCTAGCTTGGTGTTCCTGTATCTAGCTTGGTGTTCCTGTATCTAGCTTGGTGTTCCTGTATCTTGCTTGGTGCTCCTGTATCTAGCTTGGTGCTCCTGTATCTAGCTTGGTGTTCCTGTATCTAGCTTGGTGTTCCTGTATCTAGCTTGGTGCTCCTGTATCTAGCTTGGTGTTCCTGTATCTAGCTTGGTGTTCCTGTATCTAGCTTGGTGTTCCTGTATCTAGCTTGGTGTTCCTGTATCTAGCTTGGTGTTCCTGTATCTAGCTTGGTGTTCCTGTATCTAGCTTGGTGCTCCTGTATCTAGCTTGGTGCTCCTGTATCTAGCTTGGTGTTCCTGTATCTAGCTTGGTGTTCCTGTATCTAGCTTGGTGTTCCTGTATCTAGCTTGGTGCTCCTGTATCTAGCTTGGTGTTCCTGTATCTAGCTTGGTGTTCCTGTATCTAGCTTGGTGTTCCTGTATCTAGCTTGGTGTTCCTGTATCTAGCTTGGTGTTCCTGTATCTAGCTTGGTGTTCCTGTATCTAGCTTGGTGCTCCTGTATCTAGCTTGGTGTTCCTGTATCTAGCTTGGTGTTCCTGTATCTAGCTTGGTGTTCCTGTATCTAGCTTGGTGTTCCTGTATCTAGCTTGGTGCTCCTGTATCTAGCTTGGTGCTCTGGACGTGGTCCCCATGAGGCTGTCTGAGGCTCTAGTTACTGGTGTGCTCTCTACTCACACAGTGACCTTTCGACCCTCTGCATCCACAGGGAAGTCTGGGATGTACTTTGTGGAGGATAACGCGGCTGACGCCCATGACAACCAGGTAACCCTCTCTCTACACTTGCACATTTAGAAAAATGATAGTGGTGTTGTTGTCTGGCTTCTCACTGTGTGTGTCGTGACAGAGTATCCAGGGTGAGACAGAGGCAGCATCATTCTCTTGGACCTATGAGGAGATAAAGGAGGTCCATAAGAGGTGGTGGCAGCTCAGAGACAACGCTGTAGAGATCTTCCTCTCCAACGGACGGACCCTGCTGCTAGCCTTCCACACCACCAAGGTAGGGTAGACTAAAGAGCACAGACCCTGCTGCTAGCCTTCCACACCAGGGTTGATAGTTCAGCATCTCCCTCTGTTTTACAAATGTGTCTTTTATACTGAACAAAAATATAAACGCAACATGTAAAGTGTTGGTCCCATGTTTCATGAGCTGAAATAAAAGATCACAGAAATGTTCCATACGCACAAAAAGTTTATTTCTCTCAAGTGTTGTGCACATACAGCACCAGTCAAAAGTTTGGACACACCTACTCCTTCAAGCGTTTTCTTTATTTTTAAAATGTTCTACATTGTAGAATAACAGTGAAGACATCAAAACTATGAAATAACACATATGGAATCATGTAGTAACCAAAAAAGTGTTAAACAAATCAAAATATATTTTATATTTGAGATTCTTCAAAGTAGCCACCCATTGCCTTGATGACAGCTTTGCACACTCTTGGCATTCTCTCAACCAGCTTCATGAGGTAGTCACCTGGAATGCATTTCAATTAACAGGTGTGCCTTCTTAAAAATTAATTTGTGGAATTTCTTTCCTTCTTAATGCGTTTGAGCCAATCAGTTGTTTTGTGACAAGGTAAGAGAACAGCTCAAATAATCAAAGAGAAACAACAGTCCATCATTACTTTAAGACATGAAGGTCAGTCAATCTGGAAAATGTAAAGAACTTTGAAAGTTTCTTCAAGTGCAGTCGCAAAAACCATCAAGCGCTATGATGAAACTGGTTCTCATGAGGACCGCCTCAGGAATGGAAGAACCAGAGTTACCTCTGCTGCAGAGGATAAGTTCATTAGAGTTACCAGCCTCAGAAATTGCAGCCCAAATAAATGCTTAACGGAGTTCAAGTCACAGACACATCTCAACATTAATCAGGCCTTCATGGTCGAATTGCTGCAAAGAAACCACTTCTAAAGGACACCAATAAGAAGAAGAGACTTGCCTGGGCCAAGAAAAACGAGCAATGGACATTAGACCGGTGGAAATCTGTCCTTTGGTCTGATGAGTCCAAATTTGAGATTTTTGGTTCCAAACGTTGTGTCTTTGTGAGACGCAGAGTAGGTGAACGGATGATCTCCGAATGTGTGGTTCCCACCGTGAAGCATGTAGGAGGAGGTGTTATGGTGTGGGGATGCTTTCCTGGTGACACAGTCTGTGATTTATTTAGAATTCAAGGCACATTTAACCAGCATGGCTACCACAGTATTCTGCAGCGATACGCCATCCCATCTGGTTTTGCGCTTAGTGGGACAATCATTTGTTTTTCAACAGGACAATGACACAACACACCTTCAGGCCCCTTTAAAATGTGCAGTTTTGTCACACAACACAATGACACAGATGTCTCAAGTTTTGAGGGAGCGTGCAATTGGCATGCTGACTTGAATGTAGGAATGTCCACCAGAGCTGTTGCCAGATAATTGAATGTTCATTTCTCTACCATAAGCCGCCTCCAACGTCGTTTTAGATAATTTGGCAGTACGTCCAACCGGCCTCAATCGCAGACCACGTGTTTGAAGTCGTGTGGGCAAGCGGTTTGCTGATGTCAATGTTGTGAACAGAGTGCCCCATGGTGGCGGTGGGGTTATGGTATGGGCAGGCATAAGCTACAGACAACGAACACAATTGGTAATTTGAATGAACAAAAATACCATGACGAGATCCTGAGGCCCATTTTTTTAATGTATCTGTGACTAACAGATGCATACAGTTGAAGTAGGAAGTTTACATACACCTTAGCCAAATACATTTAAACTCTGTTTATCACAATTCCTGACATTTAATCCTAGTAAAAATTCCCTGTCTTAGGTCAGTTAGGATCACCACTTTATTTTAAGAATGTGAAATGTCAGAATAATAGAAAAGAGAATGATTTATGTCAGCTTTTATTTCTTTCATCACATTCCCAGTGGGGTCAGAAGTTTACATACACTCAATTAGTATTTGGTAGCATTGCCTTTAAATTGTTTAACTTGGGTGAAACGTTTCGGGTAGCCTTCCACAAGATTCCCACAATAAGTTGGGTGAATTTTGGCCCATTCCTCCTGACAGAGCTGGTGTAACTGAGTCAGGTTTGTAGGCCTCCTTGCTCGCACACGCTTTTTCAGTTCTGCCCATAAATGTTCTATAGGATTGAGGTCAGGGCTTTGTGATGGTCACTCCAATACCTTGACTTTGATGTCCTTAAGCCATTTTGCCACAACTTTGGAAGTATGCTTGGGGTCATTGTCCATTTGGAAGACCCATTTGCGACCAAGCTTTAACTTCCTGACTGATGTCTTGAGATGTTGCTTCAATATATCCACATAATTTTCCTTCCTCATGATGCCATCTATTTTGTGAAGTGCACCAGTCCCTCCTGCAGCAAAGCACCCCCACACCATGATGCTGCCACCCCCGTTCTTCACGGTTGTGATGGTGTTCTTCGGCTTGCAAGCAACCCCCTTTTTCCTCCAAACATAACGATGATCATTATGGCCAAACAGTTCTATTTTTGTTTTATCATACCAGAGGACATTTCTCCAAAAAGTACGATCTTTGTCCCCATGTGCAGTTGCAAACCGTAGTCTGGCTTTTTTATGGCGGTTTTGGAGCAGTGGCTTCTTCCTTGCTGAGCGGCGTTTCAGGTTCTGTCGATATAGGACTCATTTTACTGTGGATATAGATACTTTTGTACCTGTTTCCTCCAGCATCTTCACAAGGTCCTTTGCTGTTGTTCTGGGATTGATATGCACTTTTCGCACCAAAGTACGTTCATCTCTAGGAGACAGAACGCGTCTCATTCCTGAGCGGTATGACGGCTGCATTGTCCCATGGTGTTTATACTTGCGTACTATTGTTTGTACAGATGAACGTGGTACCTTCAGCCATTTGGAAATTGCTCCCAAGGATGAACCAGACTTGTGGAGGTCTGCAATTTTTTTTCTGAGGTCTTGGCTGATTTCTTTTGATTTTCCCATGATGTCAAGCAAAGAGGCACTGAGTTTGAAGGTAGGCCTTGAAATACATCCACAGGTACACCTCCAATTGACTCAAATGATGTCAATTAGCCTATCAGAAGCTTCTAAAGCCATGACATAATTTTCTGGAATTTCCCAAGCTGTTTAAAGGCATAGTCAACTTAGTGTATGTAAACTTCTGACCGACTGGAATTGTGATACAGTGAATTATAAGTGAAATAGTCTGTCTGTAAACAATTGTTGGAAGAATTACTTGTGTCATGCACAAAGTAGATGTCCTAACCGACTTGCCAAAACTATAGTCTGTTAACAAGAAATTTGTGGAGTGGTTGAAAAACGAGTTTTAATGACTCCAATCTAAGTGTATGTAAACTTCTGACTTCAACAGTATCTGTATTCCCAGTCATTTGAAATCCATAGATTAGGGCCTAATGAATTTATTTCAATTGACTGATTTCCTCATATGAACTTTAACTCAGTAAAATCAATGAAATTGTTGCATGTTGCGTTTATATTTTTGTTCAGTATAGAATTTCCTGGCTAGCATTTTGGAGCATGTAGCAATGCTAGTGGAAAGTGATTGTATCAGCTAGCGTAACGTAACACAAAAGTGAACTATCCCTTTAAGTCAAACGCTTGTAATGAATTAAAATGTTCTATTTCCTGTTCCATGACAATGTGTAACACAACATCCTGCATAGCTAATTGTGTTCTGGCTTTGCATACTTCCTTTGATTATAAATTAGGCTTAGTATTAGTATTACACATGCAATAAAACGAGATTTTCCATTTCCTGTTCCCGTAGTTCCGTGATGACGTGTACCACAACATCCTGACCTCCGACCTTCCCAATCTCCTGGAGTACGGCAACCTCACGGCGTTAACACACCTGTGGGGCTCGGGGCAGATCAGTAACTTTGAGTACTTGACGCACCTCAACAAGCACTCTGGGCGGAGCTTCAACGACCTGATGCAGTACCCTGTCTTCCCCTTCATACTGAAGGACTACATCTCCGAGACACTGGACCTGGGGGACAGCGCCATCTACAGGTCAGTTATAGTACTAGCACTGTTAGCTAAGGGTCAGTGTTATAAGGAACTGACACTACGGATCAAAAGGAAAACAGAACAGGAAGCTTTTTCTCTTCCCCCTTTATCTCTTGTTTTCTGGACTGTTTTCAGGAACCTGAACAAGCCCATAGCAGTCCAGTCTAAAGAGAAGGAGGATCGCTATGTGGACAATTACAAGGTAAACAGCTTAGTACAGCCTTACTGTATTACTGCTTCTTGGATAGGCAATCTAAATCTAATCAGAATATGTGATCGGTAAACAGTTTTCCTCATGTATTCATTACACGTCATATAAACTGGAGCTTCTGCTTGAACTCTTTCAGTACCTAGAGGAGGAGTATCGGAAGGGAGCGCATGACGACGATCCCATGCCTCCTGTCCAGCCGTACCATTATGGATCTCACTACTCCAACTCCGGCACTGTGCTACACTTCCTGGTTCGCATGCCTCCGTTCACCAAGATGTTCCTGGCCTACCAGGGTAAGTCACCACACAGATGTGTACTTCTTTAATGCAGCTGACGGAAACCTTCTCTTCTTGAAAATAGCTCTTTTCATTCAGCTGCAAAAAAAGCTCTTAGAAAGGATCACTGACATCTGCATTACGTTATTAGCATGATCCTGATCTGATCCATTACAATGGCTGGCCTGCATCAAAGGCTTTCTCTGTAAGGCTTTCTCTTCTCCTCAAACTTCTCTCCGACTCCCCCTCTCTGACTCCCCCTCTTCTCCCCTTCTATGTCTCTTACTCTCTACCGCTCATCCAGCTTGCTCTCTTCGTCTGCTCTTGTCTTTCCAACCCTCTTCCTCTGCTCTTGTCTTTCCAACCCTCTTCGTCTGAAGCCTCTCATCTTTGTTGATAGGAGTGTAATTGAATGCAGAAGCGGTGGTTCACACGAGGCCCTGAAAGGAAGCTCATTCACAAAGATCAAGCTTTACAGTGTGTTTGTCCCGTATCATCAGAACACAGGTTTAATTACTGTGTGTTACAGATCAGAGCTTTGATATCCCCGACCGGACGTTCCACTCTATGAATACAACATGGCGTCTCTCCTCCTTCGAGAGCATGACTGACGTCAAGGAGCTAATACCGGAGTTCTTCTACCTCCCTGAGTTCCTGGTCAACAGAGAGGGTAAAACCACACACACATCTCTATAACCTGTCTATATAACTCCTCTATACCTCCCAGAGTTCCTGGTCAACACACACACCTCTATAACCTGTCTATATAACTCCTCTATACCTCCCTGAGTTCCTGGTCAACACACACACCTCTATAACCTGTCTATATAACTCCTCTATACCTCCCTGAGTTCCTGGTCAACACACACATCTCTATAACCTGTCTATATAACTCCTCTATACCTCCCAGAGTTCCTGGTCAACACACACACCTCTATAACCTGTCTATATAACTCCTCTATACCTCCCTGAGTTCCTGGTCAACACACACATCTCTATAACCTGTCTATATAACTCCTCTATACCTCCCAGAGTTCCTGGTCAACACACACACCTCTATAACCTGTCTATATAACTCCTCTATACCTCCCTGAGTTCCTGGTCAACACACACACCTCTATAACCTGTCTATATAACTCCTCTATACCTCCCTGAGTTCCTGGTCAACACACACATCTCTATAACCTGTCTATATAACTCCTCTATACCTCCCAGAGTTCCTGGTCAACACACACACCTCTATAACCTGTCTATATAACTCCTCTATACCTCCCTGAGTTCCTGGTCAACACACACACCTCTATAACCTGTCTATATAACTCCTCTATACCTCCCTGAGTTCCTGGTCAACACACACATCTCTATAACCTGTCTATATAACTCCTCTATACCTCCCTGAGTTCCTGGTCAACACACACATCTCTATAACCTGTCTATATAACTCCTCTATACCTCCCAGAGTTCCTGGTCAACACACACATCTCTATAACCTGTCTATATAACTCCTCTATACCTCCCAGAGTTCCTGGTCAACACACACACCTCTATAACCTGTCTATATAACTCCTCTATACCTCCCAGAGTTCCTGGTCAACACACACATCTCTATAACCTGTCTATATAACTCCTCTATACCTCCCTGAGTTCCTGGTCAACACACACACCTCTATAACCTGTCTATATAACTCCTCTATACCTCCCTGAGTTCCTGGTCAACACACACACCTCTATAACCTGTCTATATAACTCCTCTATACCTCCCTGAGTTCCTGGTCAACACACACATCTCTATAACCTGTCTATATAACTCCTCTATACCTCCCTGAGTTCCTGGTCAACACACACACCTCTATAACCTGTCTATATAACTCCTCTATACCTCCCTGAGTTCCTGGTCAACACACACATCTCTATAACCTGTCTATATAACTCCTCTATACCTCCCAGAGTTCCTGGTCAACACACACATCTCTATAACCTGTCTATATAACTCCTCTATACCTCCCTGAGTTCCTGGTCAACACACGCATCTCTATAACCTGTCTATATAACTCCTCTATACCTCCCTGAGTTCCTGGTCAACACACACATCTCTATAACCTGTCTATATAACTCCTCTATACCTCATACATCAACCCTACTGTGGAGTTATTTTACCTGCCTGAGTTCCTGGTTAACAGAGAAATGACGAGATGGGCAGAAAACTAATCTGTATTACAGTAAGAAATGCTTTACTGTAGATATCCGTATTACCAGTAAGACATGCTTTACTGTAGATATCCGTATTACAGTAAGAAATGCTTTACTGTAGATATCCGTATTACAGTAAGAAATGCTTTAATGTAGATATCCGTATTACCAGTAAGAAATGCTTTACTGTAGATATCCGTATTACAGTAAGAAATGCTTTACTGTAGATATCCGTATTACAGTAAGAAATGCTTTACTGTAGATATCCGTATTACAGTAAGAAATGCTTTACTGTAGATATCCGTATTACAGTAAGAAATGCTTTAATGTAGATATCCGTATTACCAGTAAGAAATGCTTTACTGTAGATATCCGTATTACAGTAAGAAATGCTTTACTGTAGATATCCGTATTACCAGTAAGAAATGCTTTACTGTAGATATCCATATTACAGTAAGACATGCTTTACTGTAGACCTCCTTTCCTCTTTCCCTCCAGGTTTTGACTTTGGTGTGCGTCAAAACAGTGAGCGTGTGAACCACGTCAACCTGCCACCCTGGGCGCGTAACGACCCTCGTCTCTTCATCCTGATCCACCGCCAGGCCCTGGAGTCAGACCAGGTCTCTCAGACCCTCTGTCAGTGGATTGACCTGGTGTTTGGGTTGAAACAGAAGGGCAAGGCTGCTGTTCATGCCATCAACGTATTCCACCCAGCTGTGAGTAGCTGTTATATACCTGGGCCATATAAATGCCGCCAGACGGAAGGAAACCGACTGGGACAGAGAGGGACTGCCTGGATTTGGACAAAAAAATAAACATTGGATTTTGGTTTACCGTTGCAAAATGTTTTTGTGTGTTCCCTAATGAACACAACCTTGGACAGGAAGAGACATTAGCTTGTATTTTAACTGTTTTCGACAAGTATGTCAATTATATTTTTTTCCCCTCTCCCCTCGTCCGTAGACATACTTCGGTATGGACGTGTCGTCAGTGGAGGACCCGGTGCAGCGGCGTGCGTTGGAGACCATGATCAAGACGTACGGACAGACGCCCAGACAGCTTTTCTCTGCATCCCACATCAGCAGAGCCGGACCCAGGCTCATTATGGAGGGAGAGCTTCCTGCTGCCATGGGTCTCCTGGTGCAGCTGGCCTTCAGAGAGACCAGGGAACAGGTCAAAGAGATAGTTTACCCGGTAGGTTAAAGGTCAAAGGTTAGGGTTAGTATTTAGGGTCAGGCGTTACGGTCTCCTGGTGCAGCTGGCCTTCAGAGAGACCAGGGAACAGGTCAAAGAGACTTCTCGTGTCCTCTCTCCTCTTCAAAACCCATTGGATGAGAAGGTCAGAGGGGAGGGACCTCTAGCTTTCTCATCCAATGGGTTTTGAGAAGGAGACAAGGAGAGAGGACGCGAGGAGTATGCAATTGAGACCTTCCAATAGTCTACCCGATAGGTCAAAGTTCAAACTGGGGAGTTATGGGAAGTGTAGCGTAGTCTCCTTGAAAAACAGTTGTTGCTAAGTGGACTTTACTTGCTACATGAAGATGAAGTGAAGTGAAGTGAAATTAAATGATATGGGTCTGGGTGGGTTATGCAGTGCTGTTGAATACTCATCCTTCTCCCCTCCATCCTCCACAGAGTCCCCTGTCCTGGATCAAGGGTCTGAAGTGGGGTGAGTATGTGGGCTCGCCCAGCTCTCCAGACCCTGCAGTGTGTTTCAGCCAGCCCCATGGGGAGAGGTTTGGATCTTTACTGGCTCTCCCTACCAGAGCCATCTGTGGACTGTCACGCAACTTCTGTCTCATGATGATCTACAGCAAGGAACAAGGTGACACATTACAGTATACTAGAAAATGATAATTTTCCTAATAGGCTAGTGACAGGGTCTCCAATTTTTTTGAAATACCCGAGGCAGATCAAAACACAGCCATGTTTTTTCACATTACTAATGTCTCCCATTCATGAATTGGACGGTTGTGTAAAAATGTTTTGCTGCAGAAGTAGTTAAATTGACATATATTGACTCAAAACATGCAGAATAATGCCCAGCTGTAGGAGAGAGGGGAGGGGTTAAAACTCATGTAACCCAATAATGCCCAGCTGTAGGAGAGGGGAGGGGTTAAAACTCATGTAACCCAATAATGCCCAGCTGTAGGAGAGAGGGGAGGGGTTAAAACTCATGTAACCCAATAATGCCCAGCTGTAGGAGAGAGGGGAGGGGTTAAAACTCATGTAACCCAATAATGCCCAGCTGTAGGAGAGTGGGGAGGGGGTTAAAACTCATGTAACCCAATAATGCCCAGCTGGAGGAGAGGGGAGGGGTTAAAACTCATGTAACCCAATAATGCCCAGCTGGAGGAGAGGGGAGGGGTTAAAACTCATGTAACCCAATAATGCCCAGCTGTAGGAGAGAGGGGAGGGGTTAAAACTCATGTAACCCAATAATGCCCAGCTGTAGGAGAGGGGAGGGGTTAAAACTCATGTAACCCAATAATGCCCAGCTGGAGGAGAGGGGAGGGGTTAAAACTCATGTAACCCAATAATGCCCAGCTGTAGGAGAGTGGGGAGGGGTTAAAACTCATGTAACCCAATAATGCCAAGCTGTAGGAGAGGGGAGGGGTTAAAACTCATGTAACCCAATAATGCCCAGCTTGATATTGCTAAAATTGGTAATACAATTAGTCAGTTGTCTTCCCTACATACACAAACAAACAGCATTCAATAATTGGCATATACATTAGTCTTACAGAATTCCCACGTGGGCGAGGATATTGGAAATATAATCAAACCTAGTGGATGACAACTTGTTTTTTAACCAGAACAGAATAATTTATAACTTACTTTTCACTACATAACATAGGTACAGCAGATCCCCTTATTGTAATGGACACGTTTAAATGTGCCTTTAGAGGCAATTCAGTACTCATTTCTAAAATGAGTCCCCTGTAGCTCAGTTGGTAGAGCATGGCGCTTGCAACGCCAGGGTTGTGGGTTCGTTTCCCACGGGGGGCCAGTATGAAAATGTATGCACTCACTAACTGTAAGTCGCTCTGGATAAGAGCGTCTGCTAAATGACTAAAATGTAAAACAAAAGCAATTTAGGTCAAAAGAGTTCATATTAACAAAGGAAATAGAAGGACTAACAGTACAGCTAGATAGCAATACAAACTGTAACATAGAGGCACAGAATAAGTTAGAGGAAAAACTAATAGAAATGGAGGAACTTATTCAAGAAAGATCAAGTGTAATATATTATAAAAATAAAGCGAACTGGATGGAATATGGGATAAAATGCACCAAATTATTTTTCTTCAACATAGAAATGCTACCAAAAATAATTTACTGAAACTTGTTCCAACAGCCATATCTCAGACTGCCCATCTTAATCTTTTATTTTTATTGGCCAGTCTGAGATATGGCTTTTTCTTTGCAACTCTGCCTAGAAGGTCAGCATCCCGGAGTCACCTCTTCACTGTTGACGTTGAGACTGGTGTTTTTAATTAAGCTGCCAGTTGAGGACCTGTGAGGCGTCTGTTTCTCAAACTAGACACTCAAATGTATTTGTCCTCTTGCTCAGTTGTGCACCGGGGCCTCCCACTCCTCTTTCTATTCTGGTTAGAGCCAGTTTGCGCTGTTCTGTGAAGGGAGTAGTACACAGCGTTGTACGAGATCTTCAGTTTCTTGGCAATTTCTCGCAAGGAATAGCCTTCATTTCTCAGAACAAGAATAGACTGATGAGTTTCAGAAGAAAGTTATTTGTTTCTGGCCATTTTGAGCCTGTAATCGAACCCACAATTGCTGATGCTCCAGATAATAATAATAATAATAATAATATGCCATTTAGCAGACGCTTTTATCCAAAGCGACTTAGTCATGCGTGCATCATTTTTTTTGTGTATGGGTGGTCCCAGGGATCGAACCCACTACCTTGGCGTTACAAGTCTCAACTAGTCTCAAGAAGGCCAGTTTAATTGCTTCTTTAATCAGCACAACAGTTTTCAGCTGTGCTAACATAATTGCAAAAGGGTTTTCTAATGATCAATTAGCCTTTTAAAATGATAAACTTGGATTAGCAAACACAACGTGCCATTGGAACACAGGACTGACGGTTGCTGATAATGGGCCTCTGTACGCCTATGTAGATATTCCATTAAAAATCAGCCGTTTCCGGCTACAATAGCCATTTACAACATTAACAATGTCTACACTGTATTTCTGATCAATTTGATGTTATTTTAATGGACAAAAAAATTACTTTTCTTTCGAAAACAAGGACATTTCTAAGTGACCCCAAACTTTTGAACGGTAGTGTGTGTTTTCGTTTGTCATCTCCACTAACCAAATTTAATTGTAAGGACTCTATTAATAATGTAAAATGAACAGCTGTACAGAAAGACTCATGTGAAGGCCTAATTATGGAGAAGGAACCTCTAGATGCAATTAAAGCCTTCAAGTCAGGACAAACTCCAGGGCTGGATGGCATACCAGTTGAGGTATATCAAATATTGTTTTATGTACTCAGAGGTCCTTTATTAGCATGTTTTAACCACTCCTATAAAAATGGTAGATTATCAGACACTCAACAAGAAGGTCTGATTTCATTATTACTGAAACAGGACCCAGGTGGTAAATATAAAATATAAAAAAGTGGAGACCCCTTACACTTCAGTGTTGTGATGCAAAAATTCTAGCAAAATGCATAGTATTAAAAAGGTATTGTCAGATATTATTCATCCTAATCAGACAGGTTCTTTACATGGACGATACATTGGAGATAATATAAGACAAGTACTGGAAACAATAGAACACTATGAAAAATCTGGGAAACCAGGCCTGCTATTCATAACAGACTTTGAAAAGGCTTTTGATAAAGTACGACTGGAATGTATATATAAACTTTCTGAGAAGTAGCCATTATTTACTATTTTACAGCTAGGATTACTGTATATAACTTTAACCCATTTTATAAGAGAGTCACTTACAGTACATCACAATACATGCTGTTAACTAAAGTCACTTACAGTACATCATAATACATGCTGTTAACTAAAGTCACTTACAGTACATTATAATACATGCTGTTAACTAAAGTCACTTACAGTACATCATAATACATGCTGTTAACTAAAGTCACTTACAGTACATTATAATACATGCTGTTAACTAAAGTCACTTACAGTACATTATAATACATGCTGTTAACTAAAGTCACTTACAGTACATTATAATACATGCTGTTAACTAAAGTCACTTACAGTACATCATAATACATGCTGTTAACTAAAGTCACTTACAGTACATTATAATACATGCTGTTAACTAAAGTCACTTACAGTACATTATAATACATGCTGTTAACTAAAGTCACTTACAGTACATTATAATACATGCTGTTAACTAAAGTCACTTACAGTACATTATAATACATGCTGTTAACTAAAGTCACTTACAGTACATCATAATACATGCTGTTAACTAAAGTCACTTACAGTACATTATAATACATGCTGTTAACTAAAGTCACTTACAGTACATTATAATACATGCTGTTAACTAAAGTCACTTGCAGTACATTATAATACATGCTGTTAACTAAAGTCACTTACAGTACATTATAATACATGCTGTTAACTAAAGTCACTTACAGTACATTATAATACATGCTGTTAACTAAAGTCACTTACAGTACATTATAATACATGCTGTTAACTAAAGTCACTTACAGTACATTATAATACATGCTGTTAACTAAAGTCACTTACAGTACATTATAATACATGCTGTTAACTAAAGTCACTTACAGTACATTATAATACATGCTGTTAACTAAAGTCACTTACAGTACATTATAATACATGCTGTTAACTAAAGTCACTTACAGTACATTATAATACATGCTGTTAACTAAAGTCACTTGCAGTACATTATAATACATGCTGTTAACTAAAGTCACTTACAGTACATTATAATACATGCTGTTAACTAAAGTCACTTACAGTACATTATAATACATGTTTAGTATGTGTCTGTGATCCATAGGGGCCCTGGTCAAATGTAGTGCACTATATAGGGAATAGGGTGCTATTTGGGACAAACACAGTACTGACCCTCTCTCCCTCTGTGTCTCTAGGTGTGAGGAGTACTGACCCTCTCT
The DNA here is from genome assembly GCF_964263955.1 of Coregonus lavaretus. Taxonomy (NCBI): domain Eukaryota; kingdom Metazoa; phylum Chordata; class Actinopteri; order Salmoniformes; family Salmonidae; genus Coregonus; species Coregonus lavaretus. The sequence continues at coordinate 93,278,912 of NC_139988.1, read as the reverse complement.
CCCTCTGTATCTCTAGGTGTGAGGAGTACTGACCCTCTCTCCCTCTGTATCTCTAGGTGTGAGGAGTACTGACCCTCTCTCCCTCTGTGTCTCTAGGTGTGAGGAGTACTGACCCTCTCTCCCTCTGTGTCTCTAGGTGTGAGGAGTACTGACCCTCTCTCCCTCTGTGTCTCTAGGTGTGAGGAGTACTGACCCTCTCTCCCTCTGTGTCTCTAGGTGTGAGGAGTACTGACCCTCTCTCCCTCTGTGTCTCTAGGTGTGAGGAGTACTGACCCTCTCTCCCTCTGTGTCTCTAGGTGTGAGGAGTACTGACCCTCTCTCCCTCTGTGTCTCTAGGTGTGAGGAGTACTGACCCTCTCTCCCTCTGTGTCTCTAGGTGTGAGGAGTACTGACCCTCTCTCCCTCTGTGTCTCTAGGTGTGAGGAGTACTGACCCTCTCTCCCTCTGTGTCTCTAGGTGTGAGGAGTACTGACCCTCTCTCCCTCTGTGTTTCTAGGTGTGAGGAGTACTGACCCTCTCTCCCTCTGTGTCTCTAGGTGTGAGGAGTACTGACCCTCTCTCCCTCTGTGTCTCTAGGTGTGAGGAGTACTGACCCTCTCTCCCTCTGTCTCTCTAGGTGTGAGGAGTATGCACAGTACAGATATCCAGTGGTCTGCCATCTTGAGTTGGGGCTATGCTGACAACATGCTGAGGCTAAAGAGCAAACAGAGTGAACCGCCCATCAACTTCATACAGTGCTCTCCACTACACCAGGTAAACTATCGGACCAAACCTTTAATATCGCTAAGCCCTAAAGGTAGATTTGTACAGCTGACCAAAGATTAACAACAGGAACCGGGATCCAGAGATTTCCCAGGCGAGCTCCCTCCCACCAAGCTGGTTAACTGAGGTGAATTACAGTACATCACAATACATGTTTAGTATGTTTCTGTGATCCATATGGGCCCTGGTCAAAAGTAGTGCACTATATAGGGAATAGGACACAAACACACTCTCTTGAGGCTGTTAATGACAGATGGAGAAATAGGAGACTCCACAGCACCTTGAGGCTGTTAATGACAGATGGAGAAATAGGAGACTCCACAGCACCTTGAGGCTGTTAATGACAGATGGAGAAATAGGAGACTCCACAGCACCTTGAGGCTGTTAATGACAGATGGAGAAATAGGAGACTCCACAGCACCTTGAGGCTGTTAATGACAGATGGAGAAATAGGAGACTCCACAGCACCTTGAGGCTGTTAATGACAGATGGAGAAATAGGATACTCCACAGCACCTTGAGGCTGTTAATGACAGATGGAGAAATAGGAGACTCCACAGCACCTTGAGGCTGTTAATGACAGATGGAGAAATAGGAGACTCCACAGCACCTTGAGGCTGTTAATGACAGATGGAGAAATAGGAGACTCCACAGCACCTTGAGGCTGTTAATGACAGATGGAGAAATAGGAGACTCCACAGCACCTACTGTATGAAGAAGACTCCCCATTCAGCTTTGTTAATCATTCCCTCTCTCTAGGTAACAGCGTGTGCCTGGGTGTCTGATGGTTGTCAGCTGTTTACCGGCAGTAGATGTGGAGTCATCACGGCCTACATTAACCGCTTCAGTACATCTACTGTGAGTAGTACAAGCCTCTCCTCTCTCTCTCTCCTTCTCTCTCTCTCTCTCTCCTTCTCTCCTTCTCTCTCTCTCTCGCTCGCTCGCTCGCTCGCTCCTTCTCTCTCTCTCCTTCTGTCTCTCTCTCTCTCTCGCTCTCTCGCTCTCTCTCTCTCTCTCTCTCTCTCTCTCTCTCTCTCTCTCTCTCTCTCTCTCTTTCTCTCCTCTCTCTCTCTCTCTCTCTCTCTCTCTCTCTCTCTCTCTCTCCATAAATATATATATATATATATACACACTACATGACCAAAAGTATGTGGACACCTGCTCCTCGAACATCTCATTCCAAAATCTTGGGCATTAATATGGAGTTGGTCCCCCCTTTGCTGCTATAACAGCCTCCACTCTTCTGGGAGGCTTTCCACTAGATGTTGGAACATTGCTGTGGGGACTTGCTTCCATTCAGCCTCAAGAGCATTAGTGAGGTCGGGCACTGATGTTTGGTGATTGGGCCTGGCTCGCAGTCGGCGTTCCAATTCATCCCAAAGGTGTTCGATGGGGTTGAGGTCAGGGCTCTGTGCAGGCCAGTCAAGTTCTTCCACACCGATCTCGACAAACCATTTCTGTATGGACCTCGCTTCGTGCATGGGGACATTGTCATGCTGAAACAGGAAAGGACCTTCCCCAAACTGTTGCCACTAAGTTGGAAGCACAGAATCGTCTAGAATGTCATTGTATGCTGTAGCATTAAGATTTCCCTTCACTGGAACTAAGGGGCCTAGCCCAAACCATAAAAAAACATTATTCATCCTCCACCAAACATTACAGTTGGCACTATGCATTGGGGCAGGTAGCGTTCTCCTGGCATCCGCCAAACTCAGATTAGTCCCTTGGACTGCCAGATGGTGAAGCATGATTCATCACTCCAGAGAACTTCCACTGCTCCAGAGTCCAATGGCGGCGAGCTTTACACCACTCCAGCCGACGCTTGGCATTGCACATGGTGATTTTAGGCCATGGAAATCCATTTCATGAAGCCCCCAACGAACAGTTCTAATGCTGACGTTGCTTCCAGAGGCAGTTTGGAACTCGGTAGTGAGTGTTGCAACCGAGAACAGACGATTTTTACGCAGTACACGCTTCAGCACTCGGTGGTCCCCGTTCTGTCAGCTTGTGTGGCCTACCATTTCGTGGCTGAGCGGTTGTTGCTCCTAGACGTTTCCACTTCACAATAACAGCACTTCGATTTGTCTGTCCATAACACTTTTTTCCAATCTTCCTCTGTCCAGTGTTCTTTTGCCTATCTTAATCTTTTCTTTTTATTGGCCAGTCTGAGATATGGCTTTTTCTTTGCAACTCTGCTTAGAAGGTCAGCATCCCGGAGTCGCCTCTTCACTGTTGACGTTGAGACTGGTGTTTTGCGGGTACTATTTAATGAAGCTGCCAGTTGAGGACCTGTGAGGCATCTGTTTCTCAAACTAGACACTCTAATGTATTTGTCCTCTTGCTCAGTTGTGCACCGGGGCCTCCCACTCCTCTTTCTATTCTGGTTAGAGCCAGTTTGCGCTGTTCTGTGAAGGGAGTAGTACACAGAGTACGAGATCTTCAGTTTCTTGGCAATTTCTCGCATGGAATAGCCTTCATTTCTCAGAACAAGAATAGACTGACGAGTTTCAGAAGAAAGTTATTTGTTTCTGGCCATTTTGAGCTTTGAGTTTTATTGCTTCTTTAATCAGCACAACAGTTTTCAGCTGTGCTAACATAATTGCAAAAGGGTTTTCTAATGATCAATTAGCCTTTTAAAATGATAAACTTGGATTAGCAAACACAACGTGCCATTGGAACACAGGACTGATGGTTGCTGATAATGGGCCTCTGTACGCCTATGAAGATATTCCATTAAAAATCAGCCGTTTCCAGCTACAATAGCCATTTACAACATTAACAATGTATACACTGTATTTCTGATCAATTTGATGTTATTTTAATGGACATAAAAAATTGCTTTTCTTTCGAAAACAATTATTTCTAAGTGACCCCAAACTTTTGAACAGTAGTGTGTGTTAACATTGCCAAAGTAAGTGGAATAGATGATAAATATTAACAGGAAACATTACACTCAGAAGTTCCAAAAGAATAAAGACATTTCAAATGTCATATTATGTCTATATACAGTGTTGTAACAATGTGCAAATAGTTAAAGTACAAAAGGGAAAATAAATAAACATAAATATGGGTTGTATTTACAATGGTGTTTGTTCTTCACTGGTTGCCCTTTTCTTGTGGCAACAGGTCACAAATCTTGCTGCTGTGATGGCACACTGTGGTTTTTCACCCAATAGATAAGGGAGTTTATCAAAATTGGGTTTGTTTTCTAATTCTTTGTGGGTCTGTGTAATCAGAGGGAAATATGTGTCTCTAATATGGTCATACATTTGGCAGGAGGTTAGGATATGCAGCTCAGTTTCCACCTCATTTTGTGGGCAGTGTGCACATAGCCTGTCTTCTCTTGAGAGCCAGGTCTCTCTCTCTCTCTTTAACAGCACCACATTGAGTACAGTACCGTGGGTCTCCATGGCAACACCCTCAGTCACCCTCCCCCTCCACCCATCCTCCTCTCTCCATCCTTCCGTCCGTCTGCCTCCACATCAACACCCACTGACCACCATTATCCCTCCCCTAGACCCCCACAGTGCATACTCTCTGTCTCGCTCCATCGCTCTCTCCCTCTCTCATTCTCCCTCTCTCTATCTCTCACTCTCGCTCTCTCCCTCTCTCATTCTCTCTCTGTCTCGCTCCATCGCTCTCTCCCTCTCTATCTCTCTCTCACTCTCTATCTCTCTCTCTCTCTCTCTCTCTCTCTCTATCTCTCTCCCATTCTCTCTCTCTCTCTCTCTCTCTCTCTCTCTATCTCTCTCTCACTCTCTCACTCTCTATCTCTCTCTCTCTCTCTCGCTCTCTCTCTCTCCCTCTCTCTATCAATTGAATTAAATTAAATTCATTAGACTTTATTGACATGGCAAGTTCAATAACTTACATTGTCAAAGTATAATTATTTGTACTGAATGATAATTTTGGGAAAGAAAGATTATCTTAGGTCTGAGTATTTGTCACAGTGTAATAGGAAATGCAGCTCTGTCTCTACCTCTCCCCGGGGGCAGAGTGAGCACAGCCTGTCCTCTCTGGGCAGCCAGGTTTGCCTGTGACAACCGGTCTCTATAGCCAGACTGTGCTCACTGAGTCTGTACCTAGTCAGTGTTTTCCTCAGTTTTCTATCAGTCACAGTGGTCAGATAGTCTGCCACCATGTACTGTCTGTTTAGAGCCAAATAGCATTGAAGTTGACTTTGATTTTTTGTGGTGTCTTTCCAATAGGTGATATATTTTTCTTTTTGCTTTGTGATGATTTGGTTGGGCCAGATTTTCTGAGTGCTGTCCTGAGGCTCTATGAGGTTGGTTTTGGTTAGTGAACTGAGCCTCAGAACCAGCTGGCTGAGGGGACTCTTCTCTTGATTCATCTCTTGACATAGTAGAGCTGTGTGATGGAATGTTTTGGGGTCACTTGTTTTTAGATGGTTGTAAAATGTTATGGCTTTTTTTTCTATTTGAATAAGGAGGGGGTATTGGCCCAATTCTGCTCTACATGCGTTATTTTGAGTTTTTCTTTGCACTTGCAATACAGTCTTGGAAAACTCTGCATGCAGTGTTTCGATTGGATGTTTGTCCCATTTGCTCAATTCATTATTAGAGAGCGGACCCCATACTTCGCTGCCATATAGAGCAATTGGTTCTATAACTGATTGGAAAATCTTAAGCCAGATTCTAATTGGAATTTCAATTTTAATGTTCCTTTTAATGGCATAGAATGCTCTTCTTGCTTTGTCTCAGCTCATTCACAGCCATGTGAAAGCTACCTGTGTTGCTGATATTTAGTCCTAGATATGTGTAGTTTTTGGTGTGTTCTAATAGAACTGTGTACAAATAGAATTTATATTTGTGATCCTGATTTCTGGATCTTTTTTGGAATATCATTATATTCGGGATTTTTAGGTTAAGTGTCAGAGCCCTGGTCTGACAGAACCTGTGCAGATGATCTAGATGCTGCTGTAACCCCTCCTTAGTGGGAGACAGTAGCACCAGGTCATCTGCGTACAGCAGACACTTGATTTCAGTGTTGTGTAGGGTGAGACCAGGTGCTGCAGATTCTGCTAATGTTTTTGCCAATTCATTAATGTAGATGTTAAATAGTGTTGGACTTATTGGGCAGCCCTGTTTCACTCCACGTCCCAGATAGAAGAAGTCTGTTTGCTTGTTGCCGATTTTAACCGCACATTTGTTTTTAGTGTACATTGATTTAATAACATCATATGTTATCCCTCCAATACCACTTTCTATTAGCTTATTAAAAAAAGACCTTTGTGACAAATTGAATCAAATGCTTTCTTGAAGTCTACAAAACATGAGTAGATTTAGCCTTTGTTGTGGTTGACTTGTTTGTCAGTTAGTGTGGAGGGTGTAAATGTGGTCTGGTGTACGATCATTTGTTACAAATCCAATCTGGCTTCTGCTCAGGACGTTGTGTTCATCAAGGAAATGACGTGGTCTGCTATTTATAATACTGCAGAGAATTTACCCCAAGTTGCTGTTAACGCAAATTCCTCTGTAATTATTTGGGTCAAATTTTTCAAAATTTTTATAGATTGGTGTGATCAATCCTTGGTTCCAAATATCGGGGGAAATACCTGCAGTGAGGATAATGTTCAATAGTTAGAGTATATCCGAATTTGTGGTCTGTATATTTGATCATTTCATTTAAAATACCATCAGCACCACAGGCCTTTTTGGGTTGGAGAGTGCATCGTTTTTCCAATAATTATTGTTCTGTAATTGGGGTATCCACAAGATTCTGATAGTCTTTGACTGCTGATTCAAGGATTTGTAATTTTTCTTGTATATCTTGTTGTTCTGGGCTCTTTGTTATATTGCTGTAGAGGTTTGCAAAGTGATTTCTCCACATATCCCCATTTTGGATATCCAATTCCTCATGATGAGGTTTGTTTAATTTATTCAAATTCTCCCAGAAGTGGGTTGATGGATTCCTCAATTACATCCAGCTGATTTCTAATGTGCTGTTCCTTTTTTGTTCTTAGGGTGTGTTTGTATTGCTTCAGTGTTTCCCCATTTTGAAAGAGTATTTTTTTGTTGTCTGGTTCTCTGTGTTTCTGATTAGATACACTACCGGTCAAAAGTTTTAGAACACCTACTCATTCAAGGGTTTTTCTTTATTTTTACTATTTTCTACATTGTAGAATAATAGTGAAGACATCAAATCTATGAAATAACACAGATGGAATCATGTAGTAACCAAAAAAGTGTTAAACAAATCAAAATATATTTTATTCTGTCACGATCGTCTGAGGGAGAGGACCAAGGTGCAGCGTTGAAAGCAAACATATTTATTTTATCAAGATCACACGATCAAAACAACGAAACGTGACGTCCTTGGTTACAAAAACAAACCAACACGGAACAAGAAACCACAACACAAAGTGAAAAGACCGATAGTTAAATATGGCTCCCAATCAGAGACAACCAGCTGTCACTCGTTGCCTCTGATTGGGAGTCACTCAGCCCAACATAGAAAATCAAACATAGAATACACACCCTGGCTCAACATAACATTGTCCCCAGAGCCAGGGCGTGACAGTACCCCCCCCTAAAGGCGCGGACTCCGACCGCGCCAACTAAATCCCACAGGGGAGGGACCGGGTGGGCACTCCGCCTTGGCGGCGGATCCGGCTCCGGGCCTGATCCCCACTCCCTCTCCAACCCCCCAAAGTACCCCTGGTCCGGTCTGGCCCCACTGGCCGGAGCCGGACTGACGATACGCACCCCTGGCTTGGTGCGTGGAGCAGGAATGGACCGGACTGGGCTGGCGACGCGCACCACAGACTTGGTGCGGAGAGCAGGAACGGGCCGGACAGGGCTGACGAAACGCACCACAGACTTGGTGCGGAGAGCAGGCACGGGCCGTGCCGGACTGATGACGCACACCACTGGCTTGGTGCGGGGAGCTTGGATGGGCCGGACTGGGCTGGCGACGCACCCCGTAGGCTTGGTGCGTGGAGCAGGGACTGGCCGGGCTGGGCTGGCGACGCACACCGTAGGCTTGGTGCGGAGAGCAGGAACGGGCCGGACAGGGCTGACGAAACGCACCACAGACTTGGTGCGGGGGGCAGGCACGGGCCGTGCCAGACTGATGACGCACACCACTGGCTTGGTGCGGGGAGCTTGGATGGGCTGGACTGGGCTGGCGACGCACCCCGTAGGCTTGGTGCGTGGAGCAGGGACAGGCCGGACCGTACTGGGGACACACACCACTGGCTCTACCTCGGGATCTGGAACGGGCCGGACCGGACTGGTAATACACCCCAGTACCTCTCGCCGTGCCTCTACATCCTCCATCCCCTCTTCGACCAGTGGCCCCCGTAACCTGGCGGCCTCCTCTGGCAACCCGCTGGGCCGCTCTATCGCGGCCTCCTGCTGGTCCGACGTCGTGAGCCCCCCCTAAAAAAATTCTGGGGGTCTCTCCTCCCCGTGGGCCAGGCCTCCATCGTTCTCGCCAGACTCTCACCCCACTGCTCCAAAGTCCAACCTCTCTCCTCTTCTCTTGGCTTGGCCCAGTCGAGACTCCTACTCAACTGCTCCCAAGTCCATCCTCTCTCTTCTTCACGCTGCTTGGTCCTGTTATGGTGGTTTCTTCTGTCACGATCGTCTAAGGAGGGAGAGGACCAAGGCGCAGCGTTGAAAGCAAACATATTTATTTTATCAAGATCACACGATCAAAACAACGAAACGTGACGTCCTTGGTTACAAAAACAAACCAACACGGAACAAGAAACCACAACACAAAGTGAAAAGACCGATAGTTAAATATGGCTCCCAATCAGAGACAACCAGCTGTCACTCGTTGCCTCTGATTGGGAGTCACTCAGCCCAACATAGAAAATCAAACATAGAATACACACCCTGGCTCAACATAACATTGTCCCCAGAGCCAGGGCGTGACATATATTTGAGATTCCTCAAATAGCCACCCATTGCCTTGATGACAGCTTTGCACACTCTTGGCATTCTCTCAACCAGCTTCATGAGGTAGTCACCTGGAATGCATTTCAATTAACAGGTGTGCCTTCTTAAAAGTTAATTTGTGGAATTTCTTTCCTTAATGCGTTTGAGCCAATCAGTTGTGTTGTGACAAGGTAGGGGTGGTATACAGAAGATAGCCCTATTTGGTAAAAGACCAAGTCCATCATTACTTTAAGACATGAAGGTCAGTCAATATGGAACATTTCAAGAACTTTGAAAGTTTCTTCAAGTGCAGTCGCAAAAACCATCAAGCGCTATGATGAAACTGGCTCTCATGAGGACCGCCACAGGAATGGAAGACCCAGAGTTACCTTTGCTGCAGAGGATAAGTTCATTAGAGTTACCAGCTTCAGAAATTGCAGCCCAAATACATTCTTCACAGAGTTCAAGTAACAGACACATCTCAACATCAACTATTCAGAGGAGACTGTGTGAATCAGGCCTTCATGGTTGAATTGCTGCAAAGAAACCACTACTAAAGGACACTAATAAGAAGAAGAGACTTGCTTGGGCCAAGAAACACGAGCAATGTACATTGGACCGGTGGTTCCAACCGTGTCTTTGTGAGACGCGGTGTGGGTGAACGGAAGAACTCTGCATCTGTATTTCCCACCGTAAAGCATGGAGGAGGAGGTGTTATGGTGTGGGGGTGCTTTGCTGGTGACACTGACTGTGATTTATTTAGAATTCAAGGCACACTTAACCAGCATGGCTACCACATCATTCTGCAGTGATACGCCGTCCCATCTGGTTTGGGCTTAGTGGGATTATCATTTATTTTTCAACAGGACAATGACCCAACACACCTCCAGGCTTTGTAAGGGCTATTTTACCAAAAGAGATTGGATTTTTTTGGCTACTAATTGTTTTTTGGTAGATTTCTGTACTGTTTGCACTCCATCTATAGGCCTGTTTTAGTATCATGTCATTTATTGGGCCATGATGCTTCATGGTTGGGTTCTGCTCTTCTCAGATACACTGTGATTTTACTGTGGTCAGAGAGAGGTGTTAGTGGGCTGACTGTGAAGGCTCTGAGAGACTCTGGGTTCAGGTCGGTGATGAAGCAGTCTACAGTACTGCTGCCAAGGGATGAGCTGTAGGTGTACCTACCAAAAGAGTCCCCTCTTAAGCTACCATTGACTATGTACAGACCCAGTGTTCAATAGAGGTTCAGGAGATGGTCTCCATTTTTGTTTTTCACTTTGTCATAGTTGTTTCTAGGGGAGGATGTGGGGAGGGAAAGGTTGTTGCTTCCCGGTAGGTGTTTGTCCCCATGACTGTTAATAGTGTCTAGTTCTACTGCTGTTCTAGCATTCAGGTCTCCACAGACCAGCACGTTGCCTTGGGCCTGAAAGTGACTAATCTCCCCCTCTAGAATGGAGAAACTCTCTTCATTGAAGTAGGGTGACTCTGAGGGGGGAATGTCTGTGCCACAGAGGAATACATTTTTATCGGTTAAGATGGCCTCCTTATTGATATTTATCCAGAATTCTCCTGTTTTGATCAATTCCATTGAATGACTTAGTTCGCTAGTTAGTAAATACAATAGTAGCATTTTTCTCCCTGAAGCTGCTATTTCTGGAGTTCTTTACTTGGTGATGTGTGTATCTTCCTCCTCCTCCACCTCCTCCTCCTCCTCCTCCTCCTCCCTGTGTGTATCTAGATGTTAACCCCCTCCTCCCTGTGTGTATCTAGATGTTAACCCCCTCCTCCCTGTGTGTATCTAGATGTTAACTCCCTCCTCCCTGTGTGTCTCTAGATGTTAACCCCCTCCTCCCTGTGTGTATCTAGATGTTAACCCCCTCCTCCCTGTGTGTATCTAGATGTTAACCCCCTCCTCCCTGTGTGTATCTAGATGTTAACCCCCCCCTCCCTGTGTGTATCTAGATGTTAACCCCCTCCTCCCTGTGTGTATCTAGATGTTAACCCCCCCCCCCCCCTCCCTGTGTGTATCTAGATGTTAACTCCCTCCTCCTCCTCCTCCTCCCCCCTCCACCTCCTCCTCCTCCTCCTCCCTGTGTGTATCTAGATGTTAACCCCCTCCTCCCTGTGTGTATCTAGATGTTAACCCCCTCCTCCCTGTGTATCTAGATGTTAACCCCCTCCTCCCTGTGTGTATCTAGATGTTAACCCCCTCCTCCCTGTGTGTATCTAGATGTTAACCCCCTCCTCCCTGTGTGTATCTAGATGTTAACTCCCTCCTCCCTGTGTGTATCTAGATGTTAACTCCCTCCTCCCTGTGTGTCTCTAGATGTTAACCCCATCCTCCCTGTGTGTATCTAGATGTTAACCCCCCCCCTCCCTGTGTGTATCTAGATGTTAACCCCCTCCTCCCTGTGTGTATCTAGATGTTAACCCCCTCCTCCCTGTGTATCTAGATGTTAACCCCCTCCTCCCTGTGTGTATCTAGATGTTAACCCCCTCCTCCCTGTGTATCTAGATGTTAACCCCCTCCTCCCTGTGTATCTAGATGTTAACCCCCTCCTCCCTGTGTATCTAGATGTTAACCCCCTCCTCCTCCTCCTCCCTGTGTGTCTCTAGATGTTAACTCCCTCCTCCCTGTGTATCTAGATGTTAACCCCCTCCTCCTCCTCCTCCCTGTGTGTATCTAGATGTTAACTCCCTCCTCCCTGTGTATCTAGATGTTAACTCCCTCCTCCCTGTGTGTATCTAGATGTTAACTCCCTCCTCCCTGTGTGTCTCTAGATGTTAACTCCCTCCTCCCTGTGTATCTAGATGTTAACCCCCTCCTCCTCCTCCTCCCTGTGTGTCTCTAGATGTTAACTCCCTCCTCCCTGTGTATCTAGATGTTAACCCCCTCCTCCCTGTGTGTCTCTAGATGTTAACTCCCTCCTCCCTGTGTATCTAGATGTTAACCCCCTCCTCCTCCTCCTCCCTGTGTGTATCTAGATGTTAACTCCCTCCTCCCTGTGTATCTAGATGTTAACTCCCTCCTCCCTGTGTGTATCTAGATGTTAACCCCCTCCTCCCTGTGTGTATCTAGATGTTAACTCCCTCCTCCCTGTGTGTCTCTAGATGTTAACTCCCTCCTCCCTGTGTGTATCTAGATGTTAACTCCCTCCTCCCTGTGTGTCTCTAGATGTTAACTCCCTCCTCCCTGTGTGTATCTAGATGTTAACCCCCTCCTCCCTGTGTGTCTCTAGATGTTAACTCCCTCCTCCCTGTGTGTATCTAGATGTTAACTCCCTCCTCCCTGTGTGTATCTAGATGTTAACCCCCTCCTCCCTGTGTGTCTCTAGATGTTAACTCCCTCCTCCCTGTGTGTATCTAGATGTTAACTCCCTCCTCCCTGTGTGTATCTAGATGTTAACTCCCTCCTCCCTGTGTGTATCTAGATGTTAACTCCCTCCTCCCTGTGTGTATCTAGATGTTAACTCCCTCCTCCCTGTGTGTCTCTAGATGTTAACCCCCTCCTCCCTGTGTGTCTCTAGATGTTAACTCCCTCCTCCCTGTGTGTCTCTAGATGTTAACTCCCTCCTCCCTGTGTGTATCTAGATGTTAACTCCCTCCTCCCTGTGTGTATCTAGATGTTAACTCCCTCCTCCCTGTGTGTATCTAGATGTTAACCCCCTCCTCCTCCTCCTCCTCCCTGTGTGTA
>NC_139988.1:93259050-93261550 GCF_964263955.1 Coregonus lavaretus | reverse complement strand
TGGCCTGGCCCTGCATGGTCCTATGGAGACTGAGATACCCCTCCTGTCGACTCTGAACTCTAGACTACGTAAACCAGCTAGGGTTGTGGAGGTGGGATCTGGGATGATAGGAGTCACTGCTCCGTGTGTTGCCTGTAATGCCCTGGACTGATCTGGGATGATAGGAGTCACTGCTCCGTGTGTTGCCTGTAATGCCCTGGACTGATCTGGGTTGATAGGAGTCACTGCTCCGTGTGTTGCCTGTAATGCCCTGGACTGTGCCCTAATAAATGCCCTCTTCTTGCATGCTGGAATGAAGGAGACTGAGGGGGAATGTATACATGTGTGTGTGGATGTGTAGGTGTGTGTGTGTGGATGTGTAGGTGTGTGTGTGTGGATGTGTAGGTGTGTGTGTGAAAGCAATAACTCCGTTATGTTCCTACCTTGTTTAATCCTGCTCCTTGTTGTGTCCATTTTGTTAAAGTGCTGTTGTCATCATCTCTTATTACCAATGAAAGCTGAGAATTATCTTCTGTTCTGTCCTTGTGTTTACTGGCCTCTCCTCTTCAAGGCACTGCAGCCATCAGCTTGCTGGAGATCTGATCTATCATAGGACAGAGGGGAAAGAACCCAGCATCACGTTCCTAGAACCATACCTCTGTCGTCCTTACACTTCATCTTCTAGTTCACCAGTAGGATTTGGAGCCAGAGAGATAAGAGAGTGTAGGAGTGTCTGTCCCCTGAACTCTCCTCTCCTTCACAGCCCTGTAGAAGTGGTGGCTTGATCCAGACAGCCTGTCCCCTGAGCTCTGCTCTCCTTCACAGCCCTGTAGAAGTGGTGGCTTGATCCAGACAGCCTGTCCCCTGAGCTCTGCTCTCCTTCACAGCCCTGTAGAAGTGGTGGCTTGATCCAGACAGCCTGTCCCCTGAGCTCTGCTCTCCTTCACAGCCCTGTAGAAGTGGTGGCTTGATCCAGACAGCCTGTCCCCTGAGCTCTGCTCTCCTTCACAGCCCTGTAGAAGTGGTGGCTTGATCCAGACAGCCTGTCCCCTGAGCTCTGCTCCAGTCTCCTGCTGCCAGGATTACAGACCACTGGGGAGCTGCTTTAACATCCCAGGACACATCAAATCACCCTTGTAATTAGTAATCAATTAAATGAGTGTCTATCTCCACTTCTACACAATGAGAGAGAGAGAGAGAGAGAGAGAGAGAGAGAGAGAGAGAGAGAGAGAGAGAGACAGAGAGAGAGAGACAGAGAGAGAGAGAGAGAGAGAGAGAGAGAGAGAGAGAGAGAGAGAGAGAGACTGAATCACACACACTCCATAGAGATATATATACTGTATGTACACACTCCATAGATGTACAGTGCATTCGGAAAGAATTCAGAACACTTGACTTTTACACATTTTGAGAGGTTACAGCCTTATTCTAAAATGGATTAAATTGTTTATTTTCCTCATCAATCTACACACAATACCCCATAATGACAAAGCAAAAGCAGTTTTTTAAATAAAAAAATTAAAAATGGATATGACATTTACATAAGTATTCAGACCCTTTACTCAGTACTTTGTTGAAGCACCTTTGGCAGCGATTACAGCCTTGAGTCTTCTTGGGCATGACGCTACAAGCTTGGCACACCTGTATTTGGGGATTTTCTCCCATTCTTCTCTGCAGATGCTCTCAAGCTCTGTCAGGTTGGATGGGGAGCGTTGCTGCACAGCTATTTTCAGGTCTCTCCAGAGATGTTTGATCGGGTTCAAGTCAGGGCTCTGGCTGGGCCACTCAAGGACATTCAGAGACTTGTCCCGAAGCCACTCCTGCATTCTCTTGGCTATGTGCTTTGGGTCGTTGTCCTGTTGGAAGGTAAACCTTCACCCCAGTCTGAGGTCCTGAGCGCTCTGGAGCAGGTTTTCATCAAGGATCTCTCTGTACTTTGCTCCATTCATCTTTCCCTCGATCCTGACTAGTCTCCCAGTCCCTGCCGCTGAAAAACATCCCCACAGCATGATGCTGCCACCACCATGCTTCACCATAGGGATGGTGCCAAGAGGTTTCCTCTAGAAGTGACGCTTGGCATTCAGGCCAAAGAGTTCAATCTTGGTTTCATCAGACCAGAGAATCTTGTTTCTCATGGTCTGAGAGTCTTTAGGTGCCTTTTGGCAAACTCCAAGTGGGCTGTCATGTGCCTTTTACTGAGGAGTGGCTTCCGTCTGGCCACTCTACCATAAAGGCCTTTGGTGGAGTGCTGCAGAGATGGTTGTCCTTCTGGAAGGTTCTCCCATCTCCACAGAGGAACTCTGGAGCTCTGTCAGAGTGACCATCAGGTTCTTGGTCACCTCCCTGACCAAGGCCCTTCTCCCCGATTGCTCAGTTTGGCCTGGTGTCCAGCTCTAGGAAGAGTCTTGGCGGTTCCAAACTTCTTCCATTTAAGAATGATGGAGGCCACTGTGTTCTTGGGGACCGACAATGCTGCAAACATTTTTTGGTACCCTTCCCCAGATCTGTGCCTCGACACAAT
>NC_139988.1:93226550-93254050 GCF_964263955.1 Coregonus lavaretus | reverse complement strand
ACTGGGGCAAATTGAAAATGCGGCGGGTGCCATTTTCACACGCATGGGTGTAGAAGGGAAGTACTAATATTGGAGGGGAGGGAGAGCGCAAGATGGACGGGGTTCATTAAGGTATTTCATCCAGAATACAGTACAAGCAAAGGCGATTTATGTGGCGATTTTTTTCTACCGCGCACTGAAATCGTGATACTGTAACGGTTCAGTGTTCCATACCCCCCGCGCCAAGCAATCGGTCCTGGCTGCTTCAGCACCTGGAGACAGAGGTTCTTGCAGCGTATTTCCTTGTCATAGCGAGGTCTCCCCCAGCTGCTTAATTCTCTCTCCTCCAGATCCAGCTGCTACCCTGGAGCTCTGACTGACAGTACACACGGACCCGACGCGAGCGCGACACAGCCATCCCTCCTCAAACGGAATATGCGTAAACGCACGGCACATTTTTTGGGAGAGATGCGGCACAGCCACAGCAAGCGGCTGATGAGACAATAGCCTATATCTCACCATCAACAATAATACATATTGTGCTTCGTGGTCCGTCATCATTCCATCCGGTCTGCAACGTTCCGGGGTTTCCTTTTCGAGATTGTTCATCCCCCTCGGTGTGATATTTGACAGGTCCCTTTGTTGGGTGGAGTCAAATCCGGAATTCTAGATATTGGAATCATCACTGGCATCATTTCAGGTGGGTGAAACAAACCGCGTTCTTTACGCGGATGTTTTCATGGCTATACTCATACATGCGTTATGACATATTCAAATATTGCATGTGAATTTTGAAATGTTAATGATGAGAAATTAGTGTGTTATCGCTTATTGGCCTTAAAGTATTCTAGAATCTTTGTAGGTTAAGGAAGGGTGCGTGGCTGTTTATTTCTAGCAGGAGAACACAGCCCATATTGCCGTGGTGATAACCAGATGCACCCTTAGATAGTCGAATAAGACCCATAATAAGCCCTATAATTAAACCTGTGTTTATAGTGTCCGGTTATAAAGGTGTGGGGGGTGGTTGGGGTTAGGTTATCAAACCGTAGATGATGACCGGGTCTGTAACAACGTTACCCATTAGCATCGGGTTATAACGGGCTGTATTGGGCGCACCCACCCTGGAAAATGATTACATTGAATAAGCTAGCAGCCTGGTCTCTCAGGCTGTGGTAATGCTGTGCCAAGAAGGCCTTCTAATTACCTATACATTATACTGAATAGACAGACGGCTCCACCTCAAAATATCTGGCCTTTATTTCCAAATATGAATAGAGAAAAGGGAGTCCAATAAGACAGCATATGGAGCGGCTCCGTGAGCCGAATGTACTGTGTGCAACTAGAACATTTGTTTTCCCAGTCCTGATGGTGATGAACGGGCCTGTGATGTAGGATGGCCAGCCCTGTAGGCAGCAACACCAGGTGGGAGAACCAAGCCCACTCTAGTCAGAATGTCCACTGTACAGAATATCTAACTACCTGGGGGGTGAAATAGGCCTATCCTACTGATGGGGATGCAGGATTCACCAATAGGAGGATGCAGGATTCACCAATAGGACATTATTTTCCAGTTTCTTCCTCACTAAACACCCAACAGTAGATAAATCTCAGCATCAATCACTGGGGTGTGGGACTGTGGGGTATTCTGTGTTAACAGCGACTGTGGGAGTGGTTTGATTATTTATTAGATATACCATCTCTGACTAACAACATTTACTATGCATTTAGGAATAATTCAATGTGGGATGCAGACCTGCAGACACCCCTGTTTATCTCCTAGAGCTCAGTTAACGATAGAAGTGAATCACATAGTAACATGGCTTGAACAACAGTAGGGGAATACCGGTCTCTCACTCAATACATTTCCAATGTGTACAGCCATAACAGTTATTTAGGTCTAGAAACAGGCTATGAATGTCAGACCTCTTGGCTCCATGTCTTTGTGCTTCTTCTACGCAACTGAAGATGAACAGATATTCAACCGACTCTTAGAAAGTTATATGGTTCTGGCTTCATCAGTCATATTTCTTCTACTCAACCCCCAGATCATCATCATGAAGGATGACATCGCCAACAACAGCACACACACACACACACACACACACACACACACACACACACACACACACACACACACACAGGGACACACATGTGCGCATGCACGTACATGCACACGCAACACCCCCCCTTCCCCCCCCAGCCTCTTGACTCCATCTCTTTGTGTTCCTATCCCAGGTCATCATCATGAAGGACGGTGTTGTCAACAACAGCACAGCCAGCATCTCCCACGCCAGGAAAGCTGTGGAACAACTCAAGATGGAGGCTTGTATGGACAGGATAAAGGTAATGGTGTGTGCGTGCGTGCGTGCGTGCGTGCGTGTGCACATTTGGGTTGGAACTGAGAGTGACCCTCCAATCAGCAGGCTTCTTCCCAAATATCAAATCAAGCTTTATTTATACAGCACATTTCAGAATGGAATGCAATGTATTTACAGCAAATAAATAATAAAAAAAAAAAAATGAAAAAAAAGCTGAAATATTTACTAGACAATAACTTGCTAATAAAAATCAACAAATTGGAAGTTTTGGAATGGCCTAGTCAAAGTCCAGACCTAATCCCAATTGAGATGTTGTGGCAGGACTTGAAACGAGCAGTTCATGCTTGAAAACCCACACGTCACTGAGTTAAAGCAGTTCTGCATGGAAGAGTGGGCCAAAATTCCTCCACAGCGACGTGAGAGACTGATCAACAACTACAGGAAGCATTTGGTTGGAGTCATTGCAGCTAAAGGTGGCACAACCAGTTATTGAGTGTAAGGGGGCAATTACTTTTTCACACAGGGGGAATTGGGTGTTGCATAACTTTGTTTATGAAATAAATATGTAATTGTTGTGTTATTTGTTCACTTATGTTCCCTTTATCTAAAATTAGGTTTTGGTTGAAGATCTGATAACATTCAGTATCACAAATATGCAAAAGTAGAGAAAATTAGAAAGGGGGCAAATACTTTTTCATAGCACTGTAGATTACTTTTCTCCAGAAGGGATTTCACCATAGCAGTGGGGAAAGTGCCCGTAAACAGGGAGTGATTAACAATAGCTTGCACTTCTTCAGATATGCAATTAAAAACCGTTTTGAAGAAGGTGGCGGGGACAGGATCGAGAAGGCAGGTAGAAGGCTTAAGTTGTGATATCCCTTTCCTGAGCATGTCTGTGTCAACCAGGGACAGTAATCCATAGGGTCTTTGCGTGGTAGGCTAGGGGCACATATCAAACTTCTCATCGGGTCTTGCTGGACTGATACCCAGCCTAATATTGGTTATCTTATCTCTGAAATATGCCGCACTTTTATAGTGCACTATTTTTGACCAGGGCCAAGAGGGCTCTGGTCAAAAGTAGTGCACTGTGTAGTGAATAGTGTGCCATTTGCGACGCAGACAAGGTGTGCTCGGGCTACCCTAGAGGCAGAGTGGCAAATTGACCAGTAGAATGTGCCCATTCATTTTGATCACGAGAGACCTTGACAGTCCCAGATCACTGAAGAGCCAGTCAGCCACAGAGTGGGGGTTGAAGTGGGGGTTTGAGGAGTTAGCGAGGTACCTTGGGATAACCGGTCATACAAAAGTGGCTCACCTTTTAGCCAGGTACATTTCTATGGCAACGAATCCTTCAGAACTAACCTGCTCCGGGGCAGGCTAACGCTAACTCAGGGATAACTCCACATACCCTGAATGAAATGACTGAGCCGTGAGTTGAGGACCAATGAAATGACTGAGCCGTGAGTTGAGGACCAATGAAATGACTGAGCCGTGAGTTGAGGACCAATGAAATGACTGAGCCGTGAGTTGAGGACCAATGAAATGACTGAGCCGTGAGTTGAGGACCAATGAAATGACTGAGCCGTGAGTTGAGGACCAATGAAATGACTGAGCCGTGAGTTGAGGACCAATGAAATGACTGAGCCGTGAGTTGAGGACCAATGAAATGACTGAGCCGTGAGTTGAGGACCAATGAAATGACTGAGCCGTGAGTTGAGGACCAATGAAATGACTGAGCCGTGAGTTGAGGACCAATGAAATGACTGAGCCGTGAGTTGAGGACCAATGAAATGACTGAGCCGTGAGTTGAGGACCAATGAGATCAGATTCCCTCCCTCTCACAAAGATTGTGACATCGTCCCCTTCATTTGA
The DNA here is from genome assembly GCF_964263955.1 of Coregonus lavaretus. Lineage (NCBI taxonomy): Eukaryota > Metazoa > Chordata > Actinopteri > Salmoniformes > Salmonidae > Coregonus > Coregonus lavaretus. Next base: position 93,249,881 of record NC_139988.1, on the reverse strand, counting down.
GGAAGACAACTGATTAAATATTTTATTAATCAAATGAATTTTTGTGTTAAAAAATAGTAATGTTAAAATATATCACATTACACATTTAGTAATGACAGAATGCATTTCAAACTTCACGCAATGTAACACTTTTGTATGACCTAATTAAAACATATAGATAGGAGTGGGAAAAGGTGCTGGTGCATTGATATGCAAAACACCAAAGACAGAATTTATGATAAGTAATTAAAATAAAGACAGCACTTCTAAAAGTCTATTTCACACCATAGCCTGATTAATTTACAAGATCACTTTTCTTTCAGTTTGATTTCAGCACAAGTGAAAATGTGTCACTGACTCTCCCATGGATTGATGTTTCAACATTGTCTCAATTAAGAGTTTGGCGTTCGACTAGCAGCACTGACTCTCCAATGGCTTCATGTCTCAATTAAGAGTTTGGCGTTCGACTAGCAGCACTGACTCTCCAATGGCTTCATGTCTCAATTAAGAGTTTGGCGTTCGACTAGCAGCACTGACTCTCCAATGGCTTCATGTCTCAATTAAGAGTTCGGTGTTCGACTAGCAGCACTGACTCTCCAATGGTTTCATGTCTCAATTAAGAGTTTGGCGTTCGACTAGCAGCACTGACTCTCCAATGGCTTCATGTCTCAATTAAGAGTTTGGCGTTTGACTAGCAGCACTGACTCTCCCATGGATTGATGTTTCAACATTGTCTCAATTAAGAGTTTGGCGTTCGACTAGCAGCACTGACTCTCCAATGGCTTCATGTCTCAATTAAGAGTTTGGCGTTCGACTAGCAGCACTGACTCTCCAATTGGCTTCATGTCTCAATTAAGAGTTTGGCGTTCGACTAGCAGCACTGACTCTCCAATGGCTTCATGTCTCAATTAAGAGTTTGGCGTTCGACTAGCAGCACTGACTCTCCAATGGCTTCATGTCTCAATTAAGAGTTTGGCATTCGACTAGCAGCACTGACTCTCCCATGGATTGATGTTTCAACATTGTCTCAATTAAGAGTTTGGCGTTCGACTAGCAGCACTGACTCTCCAATGGCTTCATGTCTCAATTAAGAGTTTGGCGTTCGACTAGCAGCACTGACTCTCCAATGGCTTCATGTCTCAATTAAGAGTTTGGCGTTCGACTAGCAGCACTGACTCTCCAATTGGCTTCATGTCTCAATTAAGAGTTTGGCGTTCGACTAGCAGCACTGACTCTCCAATGGCTTCATGTCTCAATTAAGAGTTTGGCGTTCGACTAGCAGCACTGACTCTCCAATGGCTTCATGTCTCAATTAAGAGTTTGGCGTTCGACTAGCAGCACTGACTCTCCAATGGCTTCATGTCTCAATTAAGAGTTTGGCGTTCGACTAGCAGCACTGACTCTCCAATGGCTTCATGTCTCAATTAAGAGTTTGGCGTTCGACTAGCAGCACTGACTCTCCAATGGCTTCATGTCTCAATTAAGAGTTTGGCGTTCGACTAGCAGCACTGACTCTCCAATGGCTTCATGTCTCAATTAAGAGTTTGGCGTTCGACTAGCAGCACTGACTCTCCAATGGCTTCATGTCTCAATTAAGAGTTTGGCATTCGACTAGCAGCACTGACTCTCCCATGGATTGATGTTTCAACATTGTCTCAATTAAGAGTTTGGCGTTCGACTAGCAGCACTGACTCTCCAATGGCTTCATGTCTCAATTAAGAGTTTGGCGTTCGACTAGCAGCACTGACTCTCCAATGGCTTCATGTCTCAATTAAGAGTTTGGCGTTCGACTAGCAGCACTGACTCTCCAATTGGCTTCATGTCTCAATTAAGAGTTTGGCGTTCGACTAGCAGCACTGACTCTCCAATGGCTTCATGTCTCAATTAAGAGTTTGGCGTTTGACTAGCAGCACTGACTCTCCCATGGATTGATGTTTCAACATTGTCTCAATTAAGAGTTTGGCGTTCGACTAGCAGCACTGACTCTCCAATGGCTTCATGTCTCAATTAAGAGTTTGGCGTTCGACTAGCAGCACTGACTCTCCAATTGGCTTCATGTCTCAATTAAGAGTTTGGCGTTCGACTAGCAGCACTGACTCTCCAATGGCTTCATGTCTCAATTAAGAGTTTGGCGTTCGACTAGCAGCACTGACTCTCCAATGGCTTCATGTCTCAATTAAGAGTTTGGCATTCGACTAGCAGCACTGACTCTCCCATGGATTGATGTTTCAACATTGTCTCAATTAAGAGTTTGGCGTTCGACTAGCAGCACTGACTCTCCAATGGCTTCATGTCTCAATTAAGAGTTTGGCGTTCGACTAGCAGCACTGACTCTCCAATGGCTTCATGTCTCAATTAAGAGTTTGGCGTTCGACTAGCAGCACTGACTCTCCAATTGGCTTCATGTCTCAATTAAGAGTTTGGCGTTCGACTAGCAGCACTGACTCTCCAATGGCTTCATGTCTCAATTAAGAGTTTGGCGTTCGACTAGCAGCACTGACTCTCCAATGGCTTCATGTCTCAATTAAGAGTTTGGCGTTCGACTAGCAGCACTGACTCTCCAATGGCTTCATGTCTCAATTAAGAGTTTGGCGTTCGACTAGCAGCACTGACTCTCCAATGGCTTCATGTCTCAATTAAGAGTTTGGCGTTCGACTAGCAGCACTGACTCTCCAATGGCTTCATGTCTCAATTAAGAGTTTGGCGTTCGACTAGCAGCACTGACTCTCCAATGGCTTCATGTCTCAATTAAGAGTTTGGCGTTCGACTAGCAGCACTGACTCTCCAATGGCTTCATGTCTCAATTAAGAGTTTGGCATTCGACTAGCAGCACTGACTCTCCCATGGATTGATGTTTCAACATTGTCTCAATTAAGAGTTTGGCGTTCGACTAGCAGCACTGACTCTCCAATGGCTTCATGTCTCAATTAAGAGTTTGGCGTTCGACTAGCAGCACTGACTCTCCAATGGCTTCATGTCTCAATTAAGAGTTTGGCGTTCGACTAGCAGCACTGACTCTCCAATTGGCTTCATGTCTCAATTAAGAGTTTGGCGTTCGACTAGCAGCACTGACTCTCCAATGGCTTCATGTCTCAATTAAGAGTTTGGCGTTCGACTAGCAGCACTGACTCTCCAATTGGCTTCATGTCTCAATTAAGAGTTTGGCGTTCGACTAGCAGCACTGACTCTCCAATGGCTTCATGTCTCAATTAAGAGTTTGGCGTTCGACTAGCAGCACTGACTCTCCAATGGCTTCATGTCTCAATTAAGAGTTTGGCGTTCGACTAGCAGCACTGACTCTCCAATGGCTTCATGTCTCAATTAAGAGTTTGGCATTCGACTAGCAGCACTGACTCTCCAATGGCTTCATGTCTCAATTAAGAGTTTGGCGTTCGACTAGCAGCATCATTAGGCTCTACTGTAATTACAGACAGACAGTCTGGCCTTGATGACACAGACAGAACCATCCTGACTGCTCTCCTCTTGATGACGCACCAGGATCATTTTTATGGGGAAATGATAATGAAGGTTTAGTAGAACAAGAAGTAACAACCGAAGTCAGATGCTGTTGGTGGTGTCCTGTAGCTGTGTGTACCAGCTTGATGGCTGAGGCCTCCACATTACCCCAGAGCCCCAGTCTTTCCTGAAACACAGCTTTTCCTCCTCTCTCCCTCGCTGGGCTACAACCCTTCTCTAACCTCCCTTCCTGTCCAGTGGGGAAACCCAGAGCCAAACAATCTCTGTCAGTGGCAGTGTGAGGTTCCAAGCCGTGATTCAAAGCAGGTTGACGTTTATTGTCATGAGTCTTGCCCTGGAGGCAGAACTGAGTGATTTCCGCTAGATGGGCCAGCTGCAAAGTCAAAATTGGCTTTATTGTATGAAAACAAAAATACGCTTTTTGGTCTTAATTTAAGGTTAGGCATTAGGGTTAGCAGTGTGGTTAAGGTTAGGCATTAGGGTTAGCAGTGTGGTTAAGGTTAGGCATTAGGGTTAGCAGTGTGGTTAAGGTTAGGCATTAGGGTTAGCAGTGTGGTTAAGGTTAGGCATTAGGGTTAGCAGTGTGGTTAAGGTTAGGCATTAGGGTTAGCAGTGTGGTTAAGGTTAGGCATTAGGGTTAGCAGTGTGGTTAAGGTTAGGCATTAGGGTTAGCAGTGTGGTTAAGGTTAGGCATTAGGGTTAGCAGTGTGGTTAAGGTTATCATACCTGATCATTGCTGTATCTTTAGCTCTTTTACCATGGGAGATCCCTAACCCTAATCCTTCTCACCCCATCCCAGGTGTCGAAAGCGGCAGCAGACCTGATGGCATACTGCGACGCCCACATACGCGAGGACCCCCTCATCGTGCCTGTGCCCGCCTCGGAGAACCCCTTCCGGGAGAAGAAGTTATTCTGCACCATCCTCTGATGCCCAGTAGGGGGCAGACCAGCCTTAGGCCGGGCCCTGGTTCAGGCGTGGAATAACACCTGGCATCTCCTCTTCTGTCTTCACTGTACCTGAAGCTAACAACACGCTGTGAAACTAACCAGGAAGTGACTACCCTTTCAGCCTTGTAGTTTTTCAACTTTTAGATTATTTTTTTCTCCTAATGGTCTTCAAGCGCAAAAAAAACATATGAAAATGTTCTTCATTAAAAAATCTTCATAAAAAGGCATCTGGTCGAAGTAAATTCATCTACAAAACACGAATATAATTATACATATCACGAATGTTATGATATAATATTGAAGCCCGTTCAAAAGATTATGGAACAGTATCCTGAAGTAAAATGGAAGTGATCATCCCTTTCACAGCGAACTGACGTTACCCTAACCACCCCTACCGATTACTACCACTGGAGTAGCATCTTACTGGCTGCTGTTGTTGTTGGTCAGCTCTGTCCCTGGTGGCTGAAGGGGTGGCGTGTTGGTGGGGATAGATACCTTTACATCTGGCAACCCAGTGACATCTGGCAACCCAGTGAGCTTGTTTGAGTGTTAAAGTCCCACTCCAGCTATTTGGGAACTTTTCCCTTTGAAAAACAATATTTCCAAGTATAAATACATTAAAGTACAAAAAAAAAAAGAAAACAATGTTTTTTTTGTTGTTGACACAATTGTGAAATTCAAAGGTTTGGCAGTTCAAGGGGTTGGTCTGATGCTGCGCTCTGTTATCGGCCCCTTGCTAGCTGGAACAATAGAGGAGCAATTGAGGACAAAAGAGAAAGGCCCACCCCCTCCACACTGTCATGAGGATACCTGGAGCACCTATTGAGATGGAACCTCTGTTAAGTAAATCAGGTGATAAATGAGGTTCTAGGGAGGCTGGAGTGGCTCTTCAAAGTCTGCTATATCTTTGATTGGTTGGTTATTATTGCTTAGGGTTGCAAAATTCTGGTAGCTTTCCCAAAATTTGCCGGTTTCCTAGGAATCTTCCAACAATGATTTCTGGAAAACCGGCAAATTTGGGGAAAGTTATCAGAATTTTGCAACCCTATTATTGCTAATTTGTTGGTTGTTAGAGAACATCCTTGTTTAGTGCTTTATTATGGCATGATGAGAGAACATTTTTATTATGAACATGTCTTTTCTTTTGTTGTGCTAGATGATTTTATTTACATGCCTCAGGAAACAAACAAACAAACTTTTTTTTTAAAATTGTTTTATTTGATATAGTCTTTAATCTTGAATTTTGAACCTATATTCTTTGAGTATGTACCCATGATGTGTATATAGCATGTTAGTTCCCACTCTCCATTTCTCCATACCAACATAGCACCCCCCCCTTCTACCAATCTGACTACCGTTACTGTAGTATTAAACATCATGCCATTTGACAGGTTGATTAAAATAAGACGGGGGTTTATAACCTTGCCATAGTATCTTTCTCTCAACACTCAAATATTATATTTTACAATATACACTTTTCTCAATACATACTGAACCCTCTCTAAACAATCCACCCAGTAGCTGGGGCTTTGTGAGATGCACTGCCCAGGTAGTTTAGTTTAGATCTACATTTTTTACATTTACATTTCCGTCATTTAGCAGACGCTCTTATCCAGAGCGACATTTATTTTATTCGCCTGGTAGTGCTTTGACATTTAGGAAGTGTTGATGTTGTGAATGTGTCTGCAAGAACAGAAGGGCATATGTATTCTGTTTTCGGCTACAGGATCCCATCTGTTGTTTCAGTATATAGTGTACCACATATCCCTTTCATATACAGACACATCTCCCTATTTTAACATGCCAACTTTTTTATACCAGCTCTGAAAGTGGTAGAGGGTAAAAAAAAAAAAAAGGAAAAATAAAACCCACCTAAAAGACCTAGTCATGATTCCTGCATTTTCACAGACCCCGTAACCAAAACGCAGGTATCAGGTCTGTGTGAATGGTTCTCTGCTTCTCTGCAGGTAAATTCATTAACACTTCCATTGTTTAACACCTCCCTAACTTGAAATGCAACCAGCCCCCATGGTTTAACAACACCCCCCCCCACCCCTCCCAGTTTGCCAGTTACCCACTGATATGTATAAAGGGGTCTACCTGCAAGAAGGTGGTAAATAAGGGGACGTATTGAAAGGGGGTCATATAAACGTTACCTTATTTAATTTTTTACAGGTAACATACCACGTCTTCTGTCTGAAATGGGTAATAGTGACAGAATAGTTGTATCTCTATAGAGTGCACTGAACACTATGGACAGCTGTCAACTCTGGGCCAACCCATCTCACACCTGAGCCCCTGCAACACCTGAGTCTAACCGTACATAGTGAACATCAACAAGCTGTCATTCTAACCAGACACTTTTTAAAGGGATTACACAGTATACCATTATTATACTACATACTTATTATATTACATACATGTTACATCTCACCTTTACTTACTCCTCATCATATAAGATCTTACCTACTACTGGTGTCCCTCAAGGCTCTGTCCACGTAATGTCCCACTACTGGTGTCCCCCTGGGCTCGGTACTCTGTCCTCTTTAAATGTCCCACTACTGGTGTCCCCCAGGGCTCGGTACTAGGTCCTCTTTAAATGTCCCACTACTGGTGTCCCCCAGGGCTCGGTACTAGGTCCTCTTTAATGTCTCACTACTGGTGTCCCCCAGGGCTCGGTACTAGGTCCTCTTTAAATGTCCCACTACTGGTGTCCCCCAGGGCTCGGTACTAGGTCCTCTTTAAATGTCCCACTACTGTTGTCCCCCAGGGCTCGGTACTAGGTCCTCTTTAAATGTCCCACTACTGGTGTCCCCCTGGGCTCGGTACTCTGTCCTCGTAATGTCTCACTACTGGTGTCCCCCAGGGCTCGGTACTAGGTCCTCTTTAATCTATCCTACATCAATCTGATGCCAAACCAGTCTATCCTGGTTTAACTGCAGAACTTAAACATTTTGCCAAAAGATGTCAGATATATTGAACTTGACTAGTTTTACTTAACTTTCCTATGTTGTTTATTTCTTTGTTTTATTGTAAACTGCTTCATTTGTTTCCTGAGTCTGCCTATCTATATTTGACCTGTTCTGTCCTGAGTGAATGAAGAAATCAATGAATGGTTGTGAATGGCAAGTCTTTCTACCATCCTGCCAGCCAACCCAAGGCCTGCATGTTTCTCAGTGCTCCGTCCAGGTCTAGGATTGTAGAGTAACGCTACCTTCACCAGGATGCCAGATGTCCTACTAGTTCCCTGCTGATTTCGGGAATCTTCCAACTGGGATTTCTGGGAATTTTGGAAAGGTTACCGGAAATGTCTGACAGTCTCCTCTTTCGCCTACAGGGTGGAAGTATTTTAGAGGGTGCATCTGAAAGAGCACCCTATTTCCTATAAAGTGCACTACTTTTGACCAGGGCTCTGGTCAAAAATAATTGCACTATATAGGGAATAGGGTGCTCTTTGGGCCTAAGCCAGAGTGTCAGTGTGTAAGTCGTCAGTACTAATGTCTGTGAGATCAGTGGATGTAGGAGGCCTGTTCTCTACGACACTGTCAACCCACAGGCTTTTATTTTGATTTCAAAAAAGCACAATGTGTCAAAACGTTTCCTGTTCGTGGTGGTAGTTAACCTATTTAGCATTTGCTAATTTTTACAAAAAAAAAATATATATATATATATTGTTATTATTATTAGTTGTATTTATTATTATTGTGATATATCTGTGGCACAGCACTGAAAATGACAACATCATGGTGTGTAGTGCTACTGATTGGAGATTGTATGACACTTAGGTTTAAACCATTTTTTAAATGTGCGATTGATACTCGTGAGTATTTTTTAACAAAAACTAATATAAGGGGTCTGTTTACATGTTATATGATCCCTTTTATGGTTCAGGTTTCATCTGCTTCAACAACACTTTACATTCTGTAAAAAATAAATAAATAAAAAGGTTTTGTTTAGGCTTGCAAAATTCGAATAACTTCTCCAAAATTCTCACGTTTTCCAGAAATCCCGGTTGGAAAATTCACGAAATTAGGAGGGAATAAGCAGGAAATCCAGACTTCTCCACAAGGATTTCAGGAAAATCTGGGAATTTTTGGAAAGTTACCAGAATTTTGCAACCCTGTTGTTGTTGTTGTTGTTGTTGGTACTTTACAGTATTAGCCTAGTGTTTCCTCATTAGGTATCCTACATCTTTCATAGCCTGGGTAGCAGTCTGTTTGTGCCATCATGCCACTCTTTGGTACCCAGGCTACACCTTTCCTTGAACTGTCACTGAAACCAGATATTAGACTTAACTCAGACTTTTTTTTTTTTTTTTGGTGAACTCTTCAGGGTCTCTAATTCCACAGACCTCAGTTCTAGGGTGGTGCCAAATCTGAACGTGAAACATGGCCTGTATCCCAAATGGCACCCTATTCCCTATATAGTGCACTACTTTTGACCAGAGCCCAGTGGACCCTAGTTAACAATAGTGCACTATATAGGGAACAGGCTGCCAAACATGAACTTTTGCATGGATTTATTTCTGACTGAAATCTTATGATGAGAAATATTGCCTATTTTAATGTCTTCGTTCCAATTGGCACCCTATTCCCTACGGGCTCTGGTCAAAAGCAGTGGGCTATGACGGGAATCGAGTGACATTTGGGATGCAACAATGTATAGATTATGGGTGTGTTACTTAATGCACATATTGTGTAGAGGTTTGGGTGTGTAGATGTGCAGCTGTACAAATCAATGGAATTACTTATTTGAAAAATAAAATGTATAAATGAATTGCAGGCTTTGTATTAACCTCCTAGCTGGATCAACATGAATTAAAGGAAATGGCAACCCAAGTGTTCTGTGGTCCCTTTTTCTATAAGATATTGTATTATTTCAATTCATGTATATAGATATAACAATCCTGAGTGGCGCAGTGGTCTAAGGCACTGCATCGCAGTGCTAGCTGTGCCACTAGAGATCCCGGTTCGAATCCAGGCTCTGTCGTAGCCGGACGCGACCGGGAGACCCATGGGGCGGCGCCCAGCGTCGTCGAGGTTAGGGGAGGGAATGGCCGGCAGGGATGTAGCTCAGTTGGTAGAGCATGGCGTTTGCAACACCAGGGTTGTGGGTTCGATTCCCACGGGGGGCCAGTATGAAAAATTATGTATGCACTCACTAACTGTAAGTTGCTCTGGATAAGAGCGTCTGCTAAATGACTAAAAATGTAAATGTAAAATGTAGTGTTGTTTAAAGATCAGTAATAGCCCACTACTGTATGTTGAAATCTCAATGATAAAATAAGAAGATAACAGGACAGCTCAGTTGTTTGTTTTAGCGACCTGTGGCGTACTGACTGTCTGTACTTCATATCCCAGAAAACATAGCGGTTCGGTGTCTGCACTTCCATTGGTTGAATGCCCATCATCATCATAAACAGGAGCGAGGCAGACATGAGACATTTAGCACAGAAATGTACAGAAGGCATATACCGTTTTATGCTACACACAGATAACAACACACCACTATAGGACTCCGTTTATAGCCGTTAACCGTTGGAATCTCCACCAAGCGATCCGTCCATGCGAAGCCAAGCCTTACTCCTGATTCCGTGTGTTGTCGCGGTAGTGGTGCACTTCTGGTTGTGGACAAACAGAGCGACCATCTCGTCGGAGGAGGATTCTGGTACTGTAGTGTTTCCTTCAGTCAACTTTTCACATGTATATTAGGCACGGTACGTCTTATCTAGCAGTGTTGAAACTGCGCATTGGAATAGACTAGTTGGACTAGACAAGTATAAAACTGTACTGAAAATGTATGCATTGTATTTTGTCTCACAACAATACCCATGATACATTTACATGTTTACATTTGAGTAATTTACCAGACGCTCTTATCCAGAGCCACTAACAGTTAGTGAGTGCATACATTTTTCATACTGATACTCTGCGGCAGATCCCCAATACTGGGATGTTAGGGGACTAAATGAAACGGTGGTTCTGGTGTTGTAGTTTGTATTCCATGTTATAGAGAAGCTTGTCACGAACACAGAACTGTATTTCATGTGGATAGAATTGACCATTGCTGAGATCTTATTTTGAAGTTATCGGAAAAGGTCGCAGACAGGTCAATGTGCATCCGTAGTCGAAGGGTAACCCTGTTACTGGAGTGCTGCAGATACCGCAGGATGTTGTTCCAACTAGGCACCACGCCAGGGGTGCGTTCAGTTCGCTTGAACGTTTGCTACCCTGCGGAACGGTTTGTACTGAACAACACGTTTCCCCCCAAACATTCTTATTGGTTCTTGACGAGACTTTGAGGTACTGTACGTTTGCTCCGTTCGGTGGGTGTGCCGCGGTGTGGCTTGAAGCAATGAGTGACGTTTTTAAAGGGCAGCGGTTCATTTCGAATCCACTACCCAACCTCTCCCCGTTTTTAACTGCTCGTTCAGTAAAGCACAGTTTCCTGGCAATTGAACGTTCTATTACGTTTTAATGTATTGAACGCAGCCCGGACCAACTGCGATAATTGATCAGTTCAGTGATGGCCGAAATTCAACACACCTGGTCTTCCATTTCGGTTAAATCAGAAACAAAGTGCCTCTGCAGCACTCCAGGACCCTCCAAGACCAGGAGTGCTGCAGGGGGCAAATCACCAGTCTAGATTCTTACATTCAACACGTTTTGGCCAATATCTCAAGATAGGGTGGTTATTTTGTTAAGACATTTTCTGGGCTGAACACCGATTATTAAAACATTATTAAATTAAAATGCGGTATTATGCAAATTGGGAACTTAATATGCAAATCAGGTAGTATGGAATACAATAATTTATGGTAGGGTGGTATTTTTTGTTTTGTTGTTAAAGTTGTATTTAATTATTTTTTCCCCACAAGCAAACAAATAAAAATAAAACATTGTACAGCATAAAAACATTGAGCATAACATCCAGACATAGCACACATACACCGTCAAATAGTATCTCACAAGCTACAGGACACAACTAAATGGGTTCACAAGCGTAAGTCAACACCTCCCAGTCTTAGAAACTTGACAAATAAAACGCGTCCAGCTTCTAGAATTCAAATCAAATCAAATTTTATTTGCCACATGCGCCGAATACAACAGGTGTAGACATTACCGTGAAATGCTTACTTACAAGCCCTCAACCAACAATTAATTTAGAATGCAGAGTCAATGTGCGGGGGCACCGGCTAGTTGAGGTAGTAGAGGTAATATGTACATGTGGGTAGAGTTAAAGTGACTATGCATAAATAATTAACAGAGTAGCAGCAGCGTAAAAAGATGGGGTGGGGGTGGGGGTGGGGGGGGCAGTGCAAGTAGTCCGGGTAGCCATGATTAGCTGTTCAGGAGTCTTATGGCTTGGGGGTAGAAGCTGTTGAGAAGCCTTTTGGACCTAGACTTGGCGCTCCGGTACCAAGACTGTCGTTTCTTCCAGTGATCCTAGCAAGCATTTGTTCATCAGATGCTACCTCCAACATTGATTCTATCCACTGTTTCAGAGTAGGAGTGACGTGACCCTTCCAAATTCTAAGGGTTACTCTAGCTGGCTGCTGTAACCATACCAACAGTGATCAGTGCAAATCCCTCATTTATTACATTAGGTAACTCTGTTCTATCGTCCAAGAGACATATTCTCGGTGAAACTGGAATTGTTAACCCCAACCATTCCTCCAGATATTTCAAAACGTCCTTCCAGAAAGGAAGCGCTAATGTACATTCCCATATCGTGTGTAAAAATGTCCCAGTGTCTTTTTGGCATTTCCAACACAGAGAATTGTTGGTCAGACCCATCTTATGAAGCATTGTTGTGGTCCAATAAAACCTATGTAGTATCTTCTATTGAGTAAGTTTCCCCCTGGCTTCCCTTATGATCCTCCCTGAGCTGGACAAGATCTTCAACCAGGTATCATCCTCAATTTCATACTTAAGGTCAGTTTGCCGTATTGTTCTGAGGTCTTTTCAGTCTTTACTCTGCAGGTGACTAAATATTGAGTACAAAATGGCTGCTTTATGTTTGGGTAATTCAAAATGCTCAGCTATTGTTTTTTTTTTTCTTCCTGGATGTTGTTGACAGCCGGTTAACAAACATTCTCTCAATTGTAAATATTTCCAGAAATGTCCCTTGTCTCCCACGTCATATTTCTGTACCAAATCTGAGTATGACATTAAAACATCTTCATTGTACAGATCCCCTATAGTATGAATTCCTTTCATTAGCCACTGTTTCCAGTACACAGACTTCTTTCCTATCAGTAGCCTAGGATTGTGCCACAATGATGAGTGTCCTTGTTTTAGATGTGAAATTCCACATCTCTTGTGTACTGTTCTCCACACCTCTTTTGAATGTAACAAAATTGGGTTGGAGTTTCAACAGACCTCTCCCCTGTAAGACTATGTGGCAGAGTATCAACAGGAGTGAAATGATAACTTCGTTCCCGTTCTATTGTTATCCAATCCAAGCCAGCATCCCCTTTACCCCAGTGCTTCGCCAATTTAGCCTTTTCATATTATACATTTTACAATTTAACATCTGGTTAAAGCCAAGCCTCCTACCTCCCTTGGTGAGCACATCTTCATATTAATCCTGGGTTTTTTCCTTTACCACAAAAAGTATTTAGTTAATTTGTCATATTGTTTAAAATACCGGTCTGGAATGTTCATAGGTAACATTGCAGAGATAAAATTGAACTGTGGGACCACAACCATTTTAATCACGTTGATCTTTTCCCCATGAATAATATTTTTCTAAATTGGTCTTAATCTTGACTAGTAGTGACTCAAAAGTTAGTCCCGTCACTTCCTCCAAATTTGAGCTCATCTTAATATCCAAATATTTAATCCCAGTAGGAACCCATTTGAAATTAAATGGGGTAACGGTTCCAGAGTAACACATGTCATTAATTGGCATTGCTTCCGACTTATTCCAATTAATTGTGTAGCCTGACGTACTAGAATAGGACCTCTATACCAGGCGGTGTCAGAGGAAGGCCCTCAAAATGGTCAAAGACTCCAGCCACCCAAGTCATAGACTGTTCTCTCTGCTACCGCACGGCAAGCGGTACCGGAGCGCCAAGTCTAGGTCCAAAAGACTTCTCAACAGCTTCTACCCCCAAGCCATAAGACTCCTGAACATCTAATCATGGCTACCCAGACTATTTGCACTGCCCCCCCCACCCCATCTTTTTACGCTGCTGCTACTCTGTTAATTATTTATGCATAGTCACTTTAACTCTACCCACATGTACATATTACCTCAACTAGCCGGTTCCCCCGCACATTGACTCTGCACCGGTACCCCCCTGTATATATAGCCTCCCTACTGTTATTTTATTTAACTTCTGCTCTTTTTTTCTCAACACTTTTTTGTTGTTGTTTTATTTTTAAAAAAAATGCATTGTTGGTTAAAGGCTGTAAGTAAGCATTTCACGGTAATGTCTACACCTGTTGTATTCGGCGCATGTGGCAAATAAAATGTGATTTGATTTTAATACGAGTAAGTCATGGTGGGACAGACTGAACAGTATCAGAGACCAGCAGTAGGATATCATCTCATACATTAGCAGCTTGTTTTCCTCCTCCATGGACACCCCTCATTTCAAGATCTGTTCTTATCACTGTCGCAAGAGGCTCTAAAACTACGGTAAACAGGAGAGGGGAGAGCGAGCAACCCTGCCTCGTGCCTCTAGAAAGACAAAAAAAAAAAGGAGACATAATTCCATTCGTAAGTACTGTTGCTTTAGGATTGGAATAGAGGACCCCTATCCATTTACAAAAATCAGGTCCAAAACCACATTTTTCTAAGGTTCTTAGGAGAAAAGCCCACTCTACCCTATCAAATGCCTTCTCAGCATCTAAGGAGACGGCAGCGGTAGGAACTATATTTCAGCGGTTTAACCACATGAGATGTAAGAGCCTCCTCATATTATCAGTTGAGGTCCTCTTAATAAATCCTACTTGGTCACTATGTATAATATTAGATAGTGCCTTCTCTAAGCGTATCGTAATGGTCTTAGGAAGAATCTTTCGATCCACATTAAGGAGCCTGATGGCTCTACAATCCCCAGGTTCTGTAGAATCTCTAACCTTATTAGGGATCAGCGATATCAAAGCCTCCTTAAAGCTGTCCACAAGGGAGCAACTTTTAAATGCCTCCTGGTAAACCACTGTCAACACAGGTACAAGAATGTCAATGTACTTTTTATAATATTCTACAGGAAGGCCATCCAGACCAGGTGATTTCCCTGCTTTCATATATAAAATGGCGGCTCTAACCTCCTCTTCTGTTATAGCACAGTCCAGGTCCTCTTTCTGATAATCTAGGTAATTCTATACCAGACAAAAAAAAGTATCCATATCTATGGGGCTCGCTGAACAGGAGGATGAATATAAATCTTCATAAAAACGTTGAAACACACTGTTTATGTCTTTGGATGAGGTCACCATCTTATTGCCCTTGTTAATTGCTGGGAATGACATTAGAAGTGTTCTGCATTTTTTGTTGTCTGCCTGTCTTCTCACCTCCCTCATAACTGGTTCTAAGTCTAAAACAGTGTTCTGTTTCAGTGTTCAACATATTCTGCCTTTTTGTTGTACATTTCATGCAACTGAAAAATCCAATTTGCAGACAGTTTGAAATGTGCTATCTGTGAAATGTCTTTCCAAATCCCTTTTCCAAGACACATATCTCTGTTTCTAATCTTTTTACTGCTTCAGCCTCTTCTCTCTTCTTTTTTGGACGCATGTGCTATTATTTTCTCTCTAACATATGCTTTAGAGGTTTCCCATACTGTGAAACCTTTTCAGTTGAGCCTATGTTGATCTCAAAAAAGGATCTAAGATCATCTTATAATAGCATGGTGTTGAGTCTAAATCTACCCTTCCTCACATTTTCGGAGTTTCTATTAACATGTAACTCTACTATAGCATGATCAATGGGCCCAATCTTGCAATCAATCACATTATTAACCATGAAATTAGATATCTAGAAGAAATCTATTCTGGAGTGTCTTATGACAGTGGAAGAAAATAGTATATTCTCTATCATTAGGATGGACTAATCTCCATATGTCTGTAAGGCCCATATCTTCTGCTAGCATATGTATTGCAAGTCTATCCTTTGGTGTGGAGTTACCTGTAAATCATATTGTCCATCACTTGGTTAAGGTCTCCAGCAAGGACGATCTGCCCCTCCATATTTCCCAGTATAATGAAAAACAATCAGGGTCCTCCTTGTTAGGAGCATATCTGTTGCATAACACTACCTGAATCCCATTTATTTACATTTACATCTTATCCAGAGCGACTTACAAATTGATACATTTATAAGAGCCTCAATGCAGATAAGCCTGACAAACTCATCAGAGTGTTGCTTCAACATTACAAAATTAAGTATTTTGCTTATCAGAATAATCACCCCATTTTGTTTGGAATTAAATGAGCTATGATAACCTTCTGCAACCCAGCCTCCTCTACACTCCAGTGCATCTGTATCTGTTAAATGCGATTCCTGTATGAACACAATCTCCACCTGTTTTGATTTTAAATATGTGAAAATCATTTTTCCTCTTCACTTGGTTACCACAACCATTTATATTCCCAAGAGATGATGTTTGCATAACCATTACCCATATTTGTGCTGAGTAGTTATAGTGTGAAGTGTCCCATTTAACACCCTCTAATGAACATCCTTATATAACATTTCTCAATATATGCCCCAGCTGTACAATAAAACAGTGTAAATAAACATAGAAAACCAATCCCAAAATAAAACAAAGCAACGGGGAACGTAACGTTGCTTCTCGATGAGTCAATCATCACAGAACTGTCTTTGATGCTGCAGAAGATAACCTGCAGTCAACTCAAAATTCCTTATGGTCCGTGAGGCGCTTGAAACGCTAAATTAGCAACACTCCCCAGAGTCCCGCAAACACACAGGCTACCTTCATTTGTATAGTAAACGTTATACAATTCAACTTGTATTTGACCTTGTCTCTTCTTCTTTATCTAGGCTAAACACCCTCTCGCTCGAACAAGAATCTCTCTGCCTCCACCGTGGCCTTTAATCTTTTCCTTCCCCTTCCTAGTGAAGAGCAGGTCTCTGCCTCCACCTTGGCCTTTAATCTTTTCCTTCCCCTTCCTAGTGAAGAGCAGGTCTCTGCCTCCACCTTGGCCTCTAATCTTTTCCTTCCCCTTCCTAGTGAAGAGCAGGTCTCTGCCTCCACCTTGGCCTTTAATCTTTTCCTTCCCCTTCCTAGTGAAGAGCAGGTCTCTGCCTCCACCTTGGCCTCTAATCTTTTCCTTCCCCTTCCTAGTGAAGAGCAGGTCTCTGCCTCCACCTTGGCCTTTAATCTTTTCCTTCCCCTTCCTAGTGAAGAGCAGGTCTCTGGGGATGCCAGCGTGTGCCTGACGTTCTTCTCCTGTAGTTGTTTCTTCGCCGTTGCAAATTTCTTCCTCTTCATTGCCAGTTCCTTGGACAGGTCCGGGAAAAAAGACAGCCGGCGGCCTTCCCTCTGAACGCCACCCTTTTTCTTTGGTCGCTTTAAGTACCTCGTCCCGGGCTGTAGGTCGTAGGAACCGGATGAGAACCGTTCTCGGGGGTCTATTCTCCTCAGGCACGGTTAATCTGCGATGAGTTCGTTCATCAAATCCAAATCCTTCTGCGACGATTTTCTGCACACACCAGATTAGTCCACCGCCAGCCTCACTCCCCTCTTTCAGATGAACCAATCTCACCGTGTTTCTCCTACTTCTGTTCTCAAGTTCTTCCAGATGATTCCACAATATGTCCAGCCTTTTCTCGTGATCCTCATTACCCTTCTCCAGACGGGAGATGGCATCCTCCGCTGTCGAGATCCGTCCGTCTGCCCCCTCCATCCTCTCTTGTACTGCAGGGTGGTCATATTATTAACAAATCTTCATGCAAAACCTAGGTTGTAGCGATTTGAAACAATTTATGAAATTGGAATGCAACTTTTTATACAACTTTATGCAAATTAGATAGTTAATACACACCACACAGCACCCCCACCAACATACACACACACACACACACACACAGCCTAAACGCGTCAGCATGCTTCATGTTCGGCTGGCGGCTAGCCGAAGTCGACTAGGCGAACCGAACGAGTGCGGTCCGTTGTCGCTAACGAGTTGGAGTGGCCGAACCGACTGAACACTTCTCCAAACCTCTCGATGGTCTTCTCTGCAGTAGTAGACCTCATGATGGCAACCTCTGGCCACCTGCTACGAGCATCCACGACCACGAGAAATATTCCGTCTTCAAGTGGACCTGCGAATTCGACGTGTATGCTTTGCCACGCCTCCTCCGGACAATCTCACGGATGAAGAGGTGCAAGTTGAGGTACGTTGCGAACCTTCTGACATGAGGTACATGTTTTTCGCTTTCTCCTCAATGCTTCCATCCAATCCAGGCCACCAGAAGTAGCTTCATGCGATTTTTCCTTCATGTGAACAATTCCACAATGACCTGAGTGTAGCAGTTGCAACACTGGTATCGTCAGCGAAGGTGGACTGATAACTCTCCTCCCCCACAGCAGACAACCGGACTGTACTGACAGCTCAGTTCAACTGGAAAGGTATGGTTTCAGTTCTGGAGCATCCGCTGCGGCTCTGCCTTTTAATGATGATGTCCATCACTTCAACCTGTCCCTCAGCCGGTCTGCAATACCAACTTCTTCCAAGCAGACCATAGTCACCGTGCCTTAGAACGCCAAGGTAACCTGCCTAAAATGACTATCGCCCCGTAGCACTCACATCTATATCCATGAAATGCTTTGAAAGGCTGGTCATGGCTCACATCAACATCATCATCCCAGACATCCCTGGACCCACTCCAATTTGCATACCGCCCCAACAGATCCACAGATGACGCATTCTCTATTGCACTCCATACTGCTCTCACCCACCTGGACAAAAAAGGAACACCTATGTAAGAATGCTGTTCATTGACTTCAGCTCAGCGTTCAACACCATTGTCCCCTCCGAGGACCCTGGGACTGGATCCTGGCCTTCCTGACGGGCCGCTCCCAGGTGGTGAGGGTAGGCAACAACAGTCTGCTCCTGTATTCCCTGTTCACTCACGACTGTGTGGCCGTGCACAACTTCAACACCATCATCAAGTTTGCTGACGACTTGACGGTGGTTGGACTGATCACAGACGCCCATAGGGAGGAGGTCAGACCTGGCAGTGTGGTGTCACTCACCTCAGTGTTCTCCTGCTCAACATGTCTTACTTTTGTTGGAATGTTTCTTGTTTTCAGTCTTTCATGTTTTCTCTGAGCTCTTTTCGTTTCTGCAGGCTCGCTCTATGTGTCCCTTTTTACAACAGACTGGACAATCCATGTCCTTACACCAGCATCTACAGATGAAGTCAGGAGTTTACATACACCTTAGCGGAAAGATTTTCCTCCGTCACGTGATCTTCATTCACTTCACTCACTCATCCTCAAGTTCACTCATTTAGCAGTTTTTTTAATTCCCAAGTTCGTCTTCACAGTTTTAATAAATGTCCATTCCTTTTGTTACTGTATATTCCTCCCTTTTTAATCACATTGTTTTCCCGCTCCGTCGTCCGTCTCAAATCATTTTCTTCCGTCCATGACGATGCTAACTCTCTCTGTTAGCTAGCTCGATTATTCATTTACCTCTGCTAGCATTAGCCTAGTCTGTACCACGGAAAATACGTTTTAAACTTGTGAAAACCGACTTCTTTTCCGGACAGCATAGTTCCATTAGGTTCAGACTTACCCGTCACCAATCTTTTGTTATGCCTCGTGGGTTTCATAACCACGTCTTTTATAATAATTAAATAACGGTGAGGCGGGAGGCAGGAATCAGTTCAATCATTTCCCAGTTGGCAACGAGCAATCGGCAGGCAGGTGGCCCTCCCAAGTGATAACGGTGCACCGTCAGTAGACTTACTCAGCGGCCAAACTAGCGGCAGCCAGCATTTAAAGAGATGCAAATCAACCCATCAGAGATGCAAATCTTGTCATAAGCGGCAAACTCTGCTTTCCCTCTGAGTGGTAGGACTTCATAGCCATCTGCTTTAGGACGGTGTATCATAGCAAGCGGCACACCTTTTTTTTTTTTGCGTGCTGGGTTAAATAGAACGTGATATCTACGCCACAATACCCATGATGCTCTGCGGCACAACCTCAATACACCACACAGTGCATTGCAGCCTTTCAGTAGATACTTTGGTTGGGCGTTGCACTTGCTGAGGATTCTAAAATTTATATTTTGTTGAAAATTTTATATGTTGCTCAGTCAGTGAATGTCCGGCAGCACTGAAGGATCTGGTTCTGAATGATTAGCTACTGTTGCTACAATGTAACACGTCCATGATAGGAACAATCATATCCAATGCAACATTCACGTTTCAGTTACTTGCAGGACCGCATAAGGACAAGTGGGAGCATGTGCAATGTATTTTCCTGTCTGTACAATGTTTTTTTACATTTACATGAATCCCCCCTTTCCCATGCATTCATGTGTATGATGATCATTTTAACTTAACAGATGAGGACTCGGCAGCATCACCCTGCGGTGAGGTGTTGGTGGGGGTAGTGTCTGCCAGACAACACTTTGATCTCCGACAGGCGATAAGAGAGACGTGGTTGGGATACCTCAAGGACCACACGCACTACCAGCACCGGTATGGATCATAGACAGACACTACATGTGTGTTTATATACATTGGTCTGAGTGGGGATACTGGTCAACAGTAATCCGCTATATAGAGGGGAGGGGCCACACAGACAGCATTATCTATGTATGATACAGAGGGAGTGGCCTCACAGACAGCATCATCTATGTATGATACAGAGGGAGTGGCCTCACAGACCGCATCATCTATGTATGATACAGAGGGAGTGGCCTTTTTCAGCAGACCCATAGTAACCATGGTAACTGAAGATGGATGGATGGATGGATGGACGGCCTTGGGAAATCACTCTGGCTGCGTCTGAAATGGCCCATAGTGCACTGCTCTGGCTGTGTCTGAAATGGCCATAGTGCACTGCTCTGGCTGCGTCTGAAATGGCCCATAGTGCACTGCTCTGGCGTTCGGAAAGGATTCAGACCCCTTCCCTCTTTCCACATTTTGTTACGTTACAGCCTTATTCTAAAATGGATTTCCCCCTCATCAATCTACACACAATACCCCATAATGACGAAATAAAAACACGTTTTTAGACATTTTTGCAAATGTATTGCAAAAAAAAAACAGATACCTTATTTACATAAGTATTCAGACCCTTTGCTATGAGACTCGAAATTGAACTCAGGTGCATCCTGTTTCCATTGATCATCCTTGATGTTTCTACAACTTGAATGGAGTCCACCTGGGGTAAATTCAATTGAATGGACATGATTTGGAAAGGCACACACCTGTCTATATAAGGTCCCACAGTTGACAGTGCATGTCAGAGCAAAAACCAAGCCATGAGGTCGAAGGAATTGTCCGTAGAGCTCCGAGACAGGATTGTGTTGAGGCACAGATCTGGGGAAGGGTACCAAAATAAATTCTGCAGCATTGAAGGTCCCCAAGAACACAGTGGCCTCAATCATTCTTAAATGGAAGAAGTTTGGAACCACCAAGACTCTTCCTAGAGCTGGCCGCCCGGCCAAACTGAGCAATCGGGGGATTTTTACTTGATACATTTCGCAAAATTTCAAAAAAAACCGTTTTTGCTTTGTCATTATTAGGTATTGTGTGTAGATTTATGAGGTACAGGTTTTTTTTAATAAGGCTGTAATTTAACAAAATTTGGAAAAAGTAAAGGGTTCTGAATACATTCTGAATGCACTGTATATGGTGCCATTTGGAAGCCTGTATCACATCAGAGGTGATAAGTGGAGACATGACTGTGTTATATTGTGTTATGTTGTTATGTTGTGTTATATTGTGTTGTATTGTGTTGTGTTATATTTTGTTGTGTTGTGTTGTGTTGTGTTATGTTATATTGGGTTGTTGTTATGTTGTGTTGTGTTTCAGGGTGCAGGTGAAGTTTATCATTGGGAAACATGGTTGTCCCATTCCAGAGGAGGACAGAGAGGATCCCTACTCATGTTCCCTCCTGAACCTCACAGACCCAGGTAGGACCTACACCACTACAGAACAGCTTTTAGCTACACCACTACAGAACAGCTTTTAGCTACCCCAGTACAGCTTTTAGCTACACCAGTGCAGTACAGCTTTTAGCTACACCACTACAGTACAGCTTTTAGCTACACCGGTAGAGTACAGCTTTTAGCTACACCAGTGCAGTACAGCTTTTAGCTACAACGGTACAGCTTTTAGCTACACCGGTAGAGTACAGCTTTTAGCTACAACGGTACAGCTTTTAGCTACACCGGTACAGTACAGCTTTTAGCTACACCACTACAGCTTTTAGCTACACCGGTACAGTACAGATTTTAGCTACACCAGTACAGTGCAGTACAGCTTTTAGCTACACCGGTACAGCTTTTAGCTACACCGGTACAGTACAGCTTTTAGCTACACCGGTACAGTACAGCTTTTAGCTACACCAGTACAGCTTTTAGCTACACCACTACAGCTTTTAGCTACACCGGTACAGTACAGCTTTTAGCTACACCGGTACAGTACAGCTTTTAGCTACACCGGTACAGTACAGCTTTTAGCTACACCAGTACAGCTTTTAGCTACACCACTACAGCTTTTAGCTACACCGGTACAGTACAGCTTTTAGCTACACCAGTACAGCTTTTAGCTACACCACTACAGCTTTTAGCTACACCGGTACAGTACAGCTTTTAGCTACACCGGTACAGTACAGCTTTTAGCTACACCAGTACAGCTTTTAGCTACCCCAGTACAGCTTTTAGCTACACCAGTACAGCTTTTAGCTACACCGGTACAGTACAGCTTTTAGCTACACCGGTACAGAACAGCTTTTAGCTACACCGGTACAGTACAGCTTTTAGCTACACCACTACAGCTTTTAGCTACACCACTACAGCTTTTAGCTACACCGGTACAGTACAGCTTTTAGCTACACCGGTACAGTACAGCTTTTAGCTACACCAGTACAGCTTTTAGCTACCCCAGTACAGCTTTTAGCTACACCAGTACAGCTTTTAGCTACACCGGTACAGTACAGCTTTTAGCTACACCGGTACAGAACAGCTTTTAGCTACACCGGTACAGTACAGCTTTGCTTTTAGCTACACCAATACAGCTTTTAGCTACCCCAGTACAGCTTTTAGCTACCCCAGTACAGCTTTTAGCTACACCAGTACAGCTTTTAGCTACACCGGTACAGTACAGCTTTTAGCTACACCGGTACAGAACAGCTTTTTTCTACACCAGTACAGTACAGTACAGCTTTTAGCTACACCAATACAATAGAGTACAGCTTTTAGCTACACCAGTACAGCTTTTAGCTACACGGGTACAGAACAGCTTTTAGCTACACCGGTAAAGGACAGTAGATGACAAAACTTATTGGAGGAATATGTGTTATAGAAACAGGGACTGAAAGATGTCAGTCTTTCTGTAACCAGGTTTCCATCCACATTATGCTAGTAAAGTCTCTTACCGTATAAAAAAAATCACTACAGCTGTGATTGAAACAGGAAGTTTCGGTACATTCGTTTGACATTGTGGGTTCTTTTTGTGTCGTGAAATTAATTATGCAAGAAATGGTGGTGGAAATGTCTTTGATATTGATATAATAACCATCATATTGAAGTAAACTTGGAGTCATGTGATGATATGTTGTGTGGTCCTCCCACTAGGACTGGGGAAACCATGCAGTTTATTATACTATAGATGAAATAAGTTATGATGAACTTCACAGGGTGGTGAAAGTGCACGGTGATGAGCTGGATGCTCCTTTCCAATAAATATCGAGGGTCTTATTCTGGTGACATGATG
>NC_139988.1:92956550-93221550 GCF_964263955.1 Coregonus lavaretus | reverse complement strand
GAATAATATTATACTATACTACTAATATAGGGAATAATATTATACTACTAATATAGGGAATAATATTATACTATACTACTAATATAGGGAATAATATTATACTACTAATATAGGAAATAATATTATACTATACTACTAATATAGGGAATAATATTATACTACTAATATAGGGAATAGGGTGCCATTTGGGACAAATCCTGTGAGTGGCTTCATGTGATTGGTGGAGACAAAATTAAACAGCTTTTTTAAAACAGATTCAGGTCACCGCTCGCACTATGTGGAACATTAATTGTTCACTTTAAAGTATAGTCTGAGTCCCAAATGGCACCCTATTCCCTACGTAGTGCACTAAGAGCACTATGGGCCCTGGTCAAAAGTTGTGCACTAAATGCTTGACTGTCGTTTGACAAATACAAATATTCTGGCTCTTATTCGCCCCAGTCTGTGGTCCTCTGTAGCTCAGCTGGTAGAGCACGGCGCTTGTAACGCCAAGGTAGTGGGTTCGATCCCCGGGACCACCCATACACAAAAATGTATGCACGCATGACTGTAAGTCGCTTTGGATAAAAGCGTCTGCTAAATGGCATATTCTATTCTATTCTATTCTTATCCATAATAATCTCATCATGTAGACTAGTCTACCCACACTGTGTCTGCGAGCTGTTGGCTTGAGCGCACGTGCCACGACCATAGGGCACCATTTGTAGAAACGCTAGTGTATGTTAATTAACATTTTTTGATTACCTGTGTTAACATACACTTAAAATAAAGTTAGCACTAAAAGCATCTTGATCACTGATGGTCACTTCCCACTAATGTTAAAAACATCTGCTTTGGTTAAAACCTCTCGCAGTCGCTCTCTCGCTCTCTCTGATACTTTGCATTTAATTGCCTTTTGTCGAGAGAAAAAAGAGAGAGAGAACCTAGGTGGAAGAAGAGAGAGAGATTGATGAGAGAGAACAGAGAACCTAGATGGAAGAGAGAGAGAGAGAGAGAACAGAGAACCTAGGTGGAAGAAGAGAGAGAACAGAGAACCTAGGTGGAAGAAGAGAGAGAGCTCGAAAGAGAGAGATCAGAGAACCTAGTCAATGTAAATGTAGGTGGAAGGAGAGAGAGAGAGAGAGAACCTAGCGTTGTACCTTTTTATTGATCTACTGTGTAAAGTGTAAAATATCACATTTACATAAGTATTCAGACCCTTTACTCAGTACTTTGTTGAAGCACCTTTGGCAGCGATTACAGCCCCGAGTCTTCTTGGGTATGATGCTACAAGCTTGGCACACCTGAATTTGGGGAGTTTCTCCCATTCTTCTCTGCAGATCCTCTCAAGGTCTGTCAGGTTGGATGGGGAGCGTCACTGCACAGCTATTTCCAGGTCTCTCCAGAGATGTTCAATCAGGTTCATGTCTGGGCTTTGGCTGGGCCACTCAAGGACATTCACTCCTGCGTTGTCTTGGCTGTGTGCTTAGGGTCGTTGTCCTGTTGGAAGGTGAACCTTCGCCCCAGTCTGAGGTCCTGAGTGCTCTGGAGCAGGTTTTCATCAAGGATCTCTCTGTACTTTGCTCCGTTCATCTTTCCCTCAATCCTGACTAGTCTCCCAGTCCCTGCCACTGAAAAACACCCCCACCATGCTTCACCCTCGGGATGGTGGCAGGTTTCCTCCAGACGTGACGCTTGGCATTCAGGCCAAAGAGTTCAATCTTGGTTTCATCAGACCAGAGAACCTTGTTTCTCATGGTCTGAGAGTCTTTAGGTGCCTTTTGGCAAACTCCATGCGGGCTGTCATGTGCCTTTTACTGACGAGTGGCCTCAGTCTGGCCACTCTAACATAAAGGCCTGATTGGTGGAGTGCTGCACAGATGGTTGTCCTTCTGGAAGGTTCTCCCATCTCCACAGAGGAACTCTAGAGCTCTGTCAGAGTGACCATCGGGTTCTTGGTCACCTCCCTGACCAAGGCCCTTCTCCCCCGATTGCTCAGTTTGGCCGGGTGGCCAGATCTAGTAATAGTCTTGGCGGTTCCAAACTTCTGGAGATGGAGGCCACTGTGTTCTTGGGGACCCTCAATGCTGAATACATTTTTTGGGACCCTTCCCCAGATCTGTGCATCGACACAATCCTGTCTCTGAGCTCTACGGACAATTCCTTCGATCTCATAGCTTGGTTTTTGCTCTGACCTGCACTGTCAACTGTGGGACCTTATATAGACAGGTGTGTGCCTTTCCAAATCATGTCAAATAAATTGAATTTACCACAGGTGGACTCCAATGAAGTTGTAGAAACATCTCAAGGGGTGATCAATGGAAACAGGATGCACCTGAGCTCAGTTTTGAGTCTCATAGCAAAGGGTCTGAATAGTAATGTAAATAAGGTATTTCTGTTTTTTATTTATGAATTTGCAACCATTTCTAACAACCTGTGTTTGCGTTGTCATTATGGGATATTGTGTGTAGATTGATGAGGACATTTTGTTATTTAATCCATTTTAGAATAAGGCTGTAATGTAAATAAAGTCAAGGGGTCTGAATACTTTCTGAATGCGCTGTATAATAACCACCGCTCCCCTGCAGTGTTCAGTGTTTTTTGGGTGTGGTGATGGACAATCCTTCTCTCTCTCCTTTCATCAGTCTCCAATCTTTTCCTTGCCTGCCTCTACATTTTAGACTGGGGGAATAGAGGAAATACTTTAGATTCAACCAGTCTCTCTCCCTCCTCTCTGTCTCAAAAGACAAAAACTTCCCTCTGATGGCGAGGAGAGAAGAGTCAAGAAACTGAGTAAAGCCTTTAGATTCTCTCTCTCTGTCTCTCTCTCTCTCTCTCTCTCTCTCTCTCTCTCTCTCTCTCTCTCTCTGTTCTCTCTCTCTCCTTCTCTCTCTCCTCTGTCTCTCTCTCTCTCCTCTCTCCTCTCTCTCTGTCTCTCTTCTCTGTCTCTGTCTCTGTCTCTGTCTCGGCTCCAGGGCAAGATAGGGAGATGGAGCTGGTGGAGGTGTCTGACCCGTCTGCCCTGGCCCCTGGGGAGGTCTCCTCTGTGGCGCTGGACTTCAAGGTATTCCACCCCCTAGTCATCACCAGGTTGGGGGTGTTCCCTACTGGACCTCACATGGAGATAGAGGGGAACGTCACCGTCAGGCTGCTGCAACTGGATCAGCAGGTAGAGTGGAACCTAGAACAGTAGAACCCAACAGTAGAACACAAATCCAGGAGAACGTCACCACCAGGCTGCTGCAGCTGGATCAACAGGCACAGTGGAACCTAGAACAGTAGAACCTAAGAGTAGAACAGTAGAACACAAATCCAGGAGAACGTCACCATCAGGCTGCTGCAGCTGGATCAACAGGCACAGTGGAACCTAGAACAGTAGAACCTAAGAGTAGAGTCTGACAGTAGAATAATAGTAGAACCTCATAGACACAGGGCCAGAAGAGAGATCCAGGGGAATGCCGCTGGCAGGCTTCTGTAGAACCTAACAATAGGACCTAATAGTAGAACAGAATAACCCAACAGTAGAACCTATACCCAGTTAGCAATGAGCAATCGGGAGGCCGGCGTCCCCCCAGAGCGGTGGAGTGCCATTCAACGCGGCAGTCGTGCTCCTACCGTTCACGTGCCATTTTCCTCGCCCAGCCCACCCGTCCTTCTCCCGCTGCCAGTTGGAGGCGCTCTTCTCCCGCTGCCAGTCGGAGCCGCTCTTCTCCCGCTGCCAGTCGGAGCCGCTCTTCTCCCGCTGCCAGTCGGAGCCGCTCTTCTCCCGCTGCCAGTCGGAGGCGCTCTTCTCCCTCCGCCAGTCGGAGCCGCTCTTCTCCCTCCTGCCAGTAGGAGGCGCTCTTCTCCCGCTGCCAGTCGGAGGCGCTCTTCTCCCGCTGCCAGTAGGAGGCGCTCTTCTCCCGCTGCCAGTCGGAGCCGCTCTTCTCCCTCCTGCCAGTCGGAGCCGCTCTTCTCCCGCTGCCAGTCGGAGGCGCTCTTCTCCCGCTGCCAGTCGGAGCCGCTCTTCTCCCGCTGCCAGTCGGAGCCGCTCTTCTCCCGCTGCCAGTCGGAGCCGCTCTTCTCCCGCTGCCAGTCGGAGGCGCTCTTCTCCCGCTGCCAGTCGGAGCCGCTCTTCTCCCTCCTGCCAGTCGGAGCCGCTCTTCTCCCGCTGCCAGTCGGAGGCGCTCTTCTCCCGCTGCCAGTCGGAGCCGCTCTTCTCCCGCTGCCAGTCGGAGCCGCTCTTCTCCCGCTGCCAGTCGGAGCCGCTCTTCTCCCGCTGCCAGTCGGAGGCGCTCTTCTCCCGCTGCCAGTAGGAGGCTTGCCTACTCCGTCACCTCTTATTGATTTATTGATTTGTATTATTTTACGTCATTTAGAAAGGTTTGTAGAAAAGTAAATGATGTGTGTTTATATATCCGATAAGGGCAACTGGATCCTCTTATTGGCATGTACTTCTCAGTGATACTAACCACGTATCCATCCACAGTTTTTATGCGAGGAAAGTCATACTGTATAAAATAATTATAATAATCACGACAGTTGTGATGGAAACAGGTAGTTTCGGGTACAATTTTATAAATGCCGACAGATAATTTGTTCGTTCGACATGGTGGGATCTTTTTGTGTCGGTAACATTAATTATGCGAGAAATGGTGGTGGAAATGCCTTTATGCGCAAATATTGATATAATAACCATCATACTGAAGTAAACTTGGAGTCACGCGATGACATGTTGTGTGGTCCTCCCACTAGGACTGGGGAAACCATGCAGTTTATCAGGCTACAGATGAAATAAGTTATGATGAACTTCACAGGGTGGTGAAAGGGCACGGTGATGAGCTGGATGCTCCTTTCCAATAAATATAGAGGGTCTTATTCTGGTGACATGATGATGCTTAACTGCTGTTTGACAAATACAGATATTCTCGCTCTTATCCATAATAATCTCATCATGTAGACTAACCTACTAGCACAGCCGATCCACACTGTATCTGTGAGCTGTTGGCTAGAACGCACGTGCCAAGACGAGAGGAGGCACGTTTGCTATTTAATGCAACAGTTTGTGACAAAACTATCGGTAGAGTTGAAAATGTGATGGAAACGCAATGGACTTTAGATTTTTATTCGGTGCATGAAAACGTAAGCATCATCACGCACTGACTTTTATCCACAACAAGTCCGTTTGGTGGAAACACACTGGTGGGAAAATGCGCATATTTTCATTGTGCGGGTTTTAGAATATTCGCATGAAGATCCGTCGCCGATTGGATGGAAACCTAGCTACTGTAATCAAATAAGTAACATAGGAAATAACATACTAATAAAAATACTTAAGTACAAGAAGCTGATAAAAGAAAATAAGAGAAAAAAAACTATGTACAGTGCATTCGGAAAGTATTCAGACCCCTCGGCTTTTTCCACATTTTGTTACTTTACAGCCTTATTCTAAAATGGATTACATAAAACAAATTCCTCATCAATCTACACACAATACCCCATAATGAGAAAGCAAAAACAGGTTTTTAGAAATGTTTGCAAATGTATTACAAATTAAAAACAGAAATACCTTATTTACATAAGTATTCAGACCCTTTGCTATGAGACTCAAAATTGAGCTCAGGTGCATCCTGTTTCCATTGATCATCCATGAGATTGGAGTCCACCTGTGGTAAATTCAATTGATTGGACATGATTTGGAAAAGCACACACCTGTCTATATAAGGTCCCACTGTTGACAGTGCATGTCAGAGCAAAAACCAAGCCATGAGGTCAAAGGAATTGTCCGTAGAGCTCCGAGACAGGATTGTGTCGAGGCACAGATCTGGGGAAGGGTACCAAAAAATGTATGCCGCATTGAAGGTCCCCAAGAACACAGTGGCCTCCATCATTCTTAAATGGAAGAAGTTTGGAACCACCAAGACTCTTCCTAGGGCTGGCCGCCCGGCCAAACTGAACAATCGGGGGAGAAGGGCCTTGGTCAGGGAGGTAACCAAGAACCCGATGGTCACTCTGACAGAGCTCCAGAGTTCCTCTGGGAAAGATGGGAGAACCTTCCAGAAGGACAACCATCTCTGCAGCACTCCACCAATCAGGCCTTTATGGTAGAGTGGCCAGACGGAAGCCACTCCTCAGTAAAAGGCACATGACAGCCCACTTGGAGTTTGCCAAAAGGCACCTAAAGTCTCTCAGACCATGAGAAACAAGATTCTCTGGTCTGATGAAACCAAGATGAACTCTTTGGCCTGAATGCCAAGCGTCACTTCTAGAGGAAACCTGGCACCATCCCTACGGTGAAGCATGGTGGTGGCACCATCATGCTGTGGGGGTGTTTTTCAGCAGCAGGGACTGGGAGACTAGTCAGGATCGAGGCAAAGATGAACGGTGCAAAGTACAGAGAGATCCTTGATGAAAACCTGCTCCAGAGCGCTCAGGACCTCAGACTGGGGTGAAGGTTCACCTTCCAACGGAACGATTTCATTAGTGTAAAGTTATCTAGCTACGTAGTTGTCTTGGTATCAAAGACAAAGGTGTAGTATAGAGAAACTATCGAGGTTAGCTAGTCAGCTACATTATCAAACAGTCAACACCGCAGCCACTGCTAGCTAGCCAACATTACCAGCTAGCAGTACTGTATCATTTTATCATTCAACAAAGAACTGAGTAAAGGGTCTGAATACTTATGTAAATGTGATATTACCGTTTTTCTATTTTTAATAAATTAGCAAAAAAATCTAAAATTCTGTTTTTGCTTTGTCATTATGGGGTATTGTGTGTAGATTGATGAGGGGGAAAAAACAATGTAATCCATTTTAGAATAAGGCTGTAACGTAACAAAATGGGTGAAAAGTCTGAATACTTTCCGAAGGCACTGTCCATACAGCATTGTTTATATACAGCATTGTACATAGCTAGTGAACAACACTTTTCTTAAAGTGGATGGGGTGGTTTAGGGAGTGGCATTTATTGATAGAAAGGAACCGTTTTTATTGCCTCAAATATAGTATTAAATCAATGGAAAAAATATAGGCTTTTTTGGGGGCATAATGAATATATCATGAATCTACTTCAAGTGTAAAGTATTAGGTGTATCACTTTGTGTCATCCTCTGATTTTAAATGCATTATGACCACGTGTGTTTGTAGTATTTTTAAATTGGCAAATAAATCAAATTAAAATCCCAACGGAAACAACAAAACCAGCCTCTGGCTGGCTGTGACCAGCTGGAAGGTGGCAGGACGTATTTGAGATTAGAGAAATTCTTTGCTATGGTCTTTCAAACTAACTTTTGGCTAGATGGCTTGCCTAGTGAAAAACTCCCCAAAAGCAGGCGGGAGGAAAGGAGGAGGAAAGCAGAGCAGTGACCTTGTGCAGAGCAGAATAGTCCATATCTCCAATCATCTTTGTTGATAGTAATGTTGTGTTTTCAGAAGTGGATGTGTTGGTCTAATTTAGCATGACTGGTAAAGCTTCAAGCCTTAGCTACCTCTTCCAATTCAACAAGCCTTAGCTACCTCTTCCAATTCAACAAGCCTTAGCTACCTCTTCCAATTCCACAAGCCTTAGCTACCTCTTCCAATTCAACAAGCCTTAGCTACCTCTTCCAATTCAACAAGCCTTAGCTACCTCTTCCAATTCAACAAGCCTTAGCTACCTCTTCCAATTCAACAAGCCTTAGCTACCTCTTCCAATTCAACAAGCCTTAGCTACCTCTTCCAATTCAACAAGCCTTAGCTACCTCTTCCAATTCAACAAGCCTTAGCTACCTCTTCCAATTCAACAAGGGGGGGGGGGGGGGGGGGGAACAACCCATGGTTACCTTGGTTACCCCATTGGCTCACAGCAAAAACTAGATCTTTTTCAAACGCAATTTTCTTGTCTTGCTTGTTTTACTACATTTAAGAAAAGTACGATATGTCTAAAGAGGAGTTTTCAACATTGCCTGCTGAGAATCCTCACTATAAACGTAATACTGTAGGGCTTGCCTCATGCCCGTTGTCATGACAGAGCTAGCAGCCATGAGAGGTGAGTGTTAGCTAGCTACCGAACGGAGAAGAATGTTGAAAACATCATCTCCAGCACCACCCCAACATCAACATATGTGAAAACGCGTTTCTTTTTTCTTGTACAAAAGAAAGAGGAAGTGTTTCCAATGACATCATCAACCAATCGGTAGACAATGCCTCCTCATAATTGGTTAAAATCAATGATGGTTTCATTGGAAACATTTATCCTCGATCTTACTACCAAACTAAGAAACATTCTGGTGCTGAACATGATGAATATGAAATTCAAATGTTTTGAGTTTCAATTTCCCTTTTAAGCTAGCCAAGAACACAAACAAACTGACTATACAGCTACAAGTAGTGAGTGGAGTTACAAACTGACTTTAATAAACTAGTTCAATGTCTTACCTGTGATGAAATGTTTTCCAAACACATAGCTACATGTAGTCTGCTTGGACACCGGGTCTCCCACGGCTAATAATAGCCTGAAGCCACAGGGCTCTTCTTGCAGGCTCTATTTCTCTACGTGGGAGCATTGCGAACCATAGGTTGGGACTTTTGACCTGGTTACATGTACAGTGGGGAAAAAAGTATTTAGTCAGCCACCAGTTGTGCATGTTCTCCCACTTAAAAAGATGAGAGAGGCCTGTAATTTTCATCATAGGTACACGTCAACTATGACAGACAAAATGAGAAAAAAAAATCCAGAAAATCACATTATAGGATTTTTAATGAATTTATTTGCAA
This sequence comes from Coregonus lavaretus, assembly GCF_964263955.1. Lineage (NCBI taxonomy): Eukaryota > Metazoa > Chordata > Actinopteri > Salmoniformes > Salmonidae > Coregonus > Coregonus lavaretus. Next base: position 93,212,839 of record NC_139988.1, on the reverse strand, counting down.
ATTATGGTGGAAAATAAGTATTTGGTCAATAACAAAAGTTTCTCAATACTTTGTTATATACCCTTTGTTGGCAATGACACAGGTCAAACGTTTTCTGTAAGTCTTCACAAGGTTTTCACACACTGTTGCTGGTATTTTGGCCCATTTTGGGGCTGTCGCTGGGCAACACAGACTTTCAACTCCCTCCAAAGATTTTCTATGGGGTTGAGATCTGGAGACTGGCTAGGCCACTCCAGGACCTTGAAATGCTTCTTACGAAGCCACTCCTTCGTTGCCCGGGCGGTGTGTTTGGGATCATTGTCATGCTGAAAGACCCAGCCACGTTTCATCTTCAATGCCCTTGCTGATGGAAGGAGGTTTTCACTCAAAATCTCACGATACATGGCCCTATTCATTCTTTCCTTTACACGGATCAGTCGTCCTGGTCCCTTTGCAGAAAAACAGCCCCAAAGCATGATGTTTCCACCCCCATGCTTCACAGTAGGTATGGTTTCTTTGGATGCAACTCAGCATTCTTTGTCTTCCAAACACGACGAGTTGAGTTTTTACCAAAAAGTTCTATTTTGGTTTCATCTGACCATATGACATTCTCCCAATCCTCTTCTGGATCATCCAAATGCACTCTAGCAAACTTCAGACGGGCCTGGACATGTACTGGCTTAAGCAGGGGGACACGTCTGGCACTGCAGGATTTGAGTCCCTGGCGGCGTAGTGTGTTACTGATGGTAGGCTTTGTTACTTTGGTCCCAGCTCTCTGCAGGTCATTCACTAGGTCCCCCCGTGTGGTTCTGGGATTTTTGCTCACCGTTCTTGTGATCATTTTGACCCCACGGGGTGAGATCTTGCGTGGAGCCCCAGATCGAGGGAGATTATCAGTGGTCTTGTATGTCTTCCATTTCCTAATAATTGCTCCCACAGTTGATTTATTCAAACCAAGCTGCTTACCTATTGCAGATTCAGTCTTCCCAGCCTGGTGCAGGTCTACAATTTTGTTTCTGGTGTCCTTTGACAGCTCTTTGGTCTTGGCCATAGTGGAGTTTGGAGTGTGACTGTTTGAGGTTGTGGACAGGTGTCTTTTATACTGATAACAAGTTCAAACAGGTGCCATTAATACAGGTAACGAGTGGAGGACAGAGGAGCCTCTTAAAGAAGAAGTTACAGGTCTGTGAGAGCCAGAAATCTTGCTTGTTTGAAGGTGACCAAATACTTATTTTCCACCATAATTTGCAAATAAATTCATAAAAAATCCTACAATGTGATTTTCTGGAGGAAAAAAAACTAAATTTGTCTATCATAGTTGACGTGTACCTATGATGAAAATTACAGGCCTCTCTCATCTTTTTAAGTGGGAGAACTTGCACAATTGGTGGCTGACTAAATACTTTTTTTTCCCCACTGTACATTGAGCAACACAACATCTTTTCGGCACGTTTTGTTATTTCTGTATTTTGAAAAAAAATCTACTATGTTGGCTCTTTGTGGCGAAGACGCTCCATAGCTCTCCAAACTCCCGCCAGTGGAGAGTGCTTTGTTCCCTTGTTGAAATGTTTGTTGTTGCTTTCACAAGTTTAAAAGGGTATTTGTTAAATCCATATTCTACTACAATAGTTGCTAGCATATCACCATTCCCTTACCGTTTATTGCAACATTTAAATAAATTTCTGATTCATGTTTGAGGCTACACTGTTATGTTTTCATTATCCTTTTCTTACCTTCAGTGGGTTCGATGTTTATAGTGCACATGAGCGTTCGCAACACTCACGAGTTAGAAGTTATGCTGATTTTTATTTTGTTAACATGTAGGCCTATTTGTGTGGTGTTTAGTCCTGAAAGCTTCTCCGTCTTGTCACTGTGAACAAGCGCATAGATGTAACTTGCCTGCGCGCCACAATATGAGTGGACAAGTGTTTCTAAGTGCCCATTTTGGGAGGTTCTGGTCGGTTCACGTTTGGTAACTCATTGGGATGTTCTGGTTAGTGCACGTTTGGTAACTTATTGGGATGTTCTGGTCGGTTCACGTTTGGTAACTCATTGAGATGTTCTGGTTAGTTCACGTTTGGTAACTCATTGGGATGTTTTGGTTAGTGCACGTTTGGTAACTCATTGGGAATGCTGGTTAGTTAACGTTTGGTAACTCATTGGGATGTGCTGGTTAGTTTACGTTTGGTAACTCATTGGGAAGGCTGGTTAGTTCACGTTTGGTAACTCATTGGGAAGGCTGGTTAGTTCACGTTTGGTAACTCATTGGGAAGGCTGGTTAGTTCATGTTTGGTAACTCATTGGGAAGGCTGGTAAGTTCACGTTTGGTAACTCATTGGGAAGGCTGGTAAGTTCACGTTTGGTAACTCATTGGGAAGGCTGGTTAGTTCACGTTTGGTAACTCATTGGGAAGGCTGGTTAGTTCACGTTTGGTAACTCATTGGGATGTTCTGGTTAGTTCACGTTTGGTAACTCATTGGGAAGGCTGGTTAGTTCACGTTTGGTAACTCATTGGGAAGGCTGGTTAGTTCACGTTTGGTAACTCATTGGGAAGGCTGGTTAGTTCACGTTTGGTAACTCATTGGGAAGGCTGGTTAGTTCATGTTTGGTAACTCATTGGGAAGGCTGGTTTGTTCACGTTTGGTAACTCATTGGGAAGGCTGGTTAGTTCATGTTTGGTAACTCATTGGGAAGGCTGGTTAGTTCACGTTTGGTAACTCATTGGGAAGGCTGGTTAGTTCACGTTTGGTAACTCATTGGGAAGGCTGGTTAGTTCACGTTTGGTAACTCATTGGGATGTTCTGGTTAGTTCACGTTTGGTAACTCATTGGGAAGGCTGGTTAGTTCACGTTTGGTAACTCATTGGGATGTTCTGGTTAGTTCACGTTTGGTAACTCATTGGGAAGGCTGGTTAGTTCACGTTTGGTAACTCATTGGGATGTTCTGGTTAGTTCACGTTTGGTAACTCATTGGGAAGGCTGGTTAGTTCACGTTTGGTAACTCATTGGGAAGGCTGGTTAGTTCACGTTTGGTAACTCATTGGGAAGGCTGGTTAGTTCACGTTTGGTAACTCATTGGGAAGGCTGGTTAGTTCATGTTTGGTAACTCATTGGGAAGGTTGGTTAGTTCACGTTTGGTAACTCATTGGGAAGGCTGTGTTGGAGCCCAGGAGACCCCACCTCTGCCTTGTTTGGTTAGGACAGGTTTTGCCTAATAAGAGGCCTTTCTTTTGATTGCTGCCATTTTAAAGTCAGAAGTTTGTATACTTTCATCACCATCGCTGTGGAATTAAAACCAACCACCTGTTGAACCTGTACCTGCCTGCCTCCTTCTGAATCATTACGACTGCTACAAGTCCCCTGTTTTACAATGGGGTCAATGGGAAAGAATGTTTGTTTTCCCCATTTGTGGGCGTGGTGGAGAATAATTCCTTCTTATGACATGAATATCGACTCGGAGTATAGCTGTTCTCTGAATATCCGCCAGAGATGCAAATCACTTCTTGAATGTCAAACTCCTGCTAGCCCGCTGGTGGTAGGAATGTATAGGCTTGAGCTTAGGGAAATTGGATAATATCAAGCAGAGGATATTTTTTGTGTACAGTAGTAGAACAGTAGAACAGTAGTAGAACAGTAGACCAGTAGTAGAACAGTAGTAGAACAGTAGAACAGTAGAACAGTAGACCAGTAGTAGACCAGTAGTAGAACAGTAGACCAGTAGTAGAACAGTAGACCAGTAGTAGAACAGTAGAACAGTAGTAGAACAGTAGACCAGTAGTAGAACAGTAGTAGAACAGTAGACCAGTAGTAGAACAGTAGTAGAACAGTAGACCAGTAGTAGAACAGTAGAACAGTAGACCAGTAGTAGAACAGTAGACCAGTAGTAGAAAAGTAGACCAGTAGTAGAACAGTAGACCAGTAGTAGAACAGTAGTAGACCAGTAGAACAGTAGTAGACCAGTAGAACAGTAGAACAGTAGTAGACCAGTAGACCAGTAGTAGAACAATAGAACAGTAGAACAGTAGTAGACCAGTAGACCAGTAGTAGACCAGTAGTAGAACAGTAGTAGAACAGTAGTAGAACAGTAGTAGAACAGTAGTAGACCAGTAGAACAGTAGTAGACCAGTAGAACAGTAGTAGACCAGTAGTAGAACAGTAGAACAGTAGTCGAATAATAGAACAGTAGTAGACCAGTAGAACAGTAGAACAGTAGTAGACCAGTAGAACAGTAGTAGACCAGTAGTAGACCAGTAGTAGATCAGTAGTAGAACGGTAGTAGACCAGTAGAACTGTAGTAGACCAGTAGTAGACCAGTAGAACAGTAGTAGAACAGTAGACCAGTAGTAGAACAGTAGACCAGTAGTAGACCAGTAGAACAGTAGTAGACCAGTAGAACAGTAGAACAGTAGTAGACCAGTAGACCAGTAGTAGAACAGTAGTAGACCAGTAGACCAGTAGTAGAACAGTAGACCAGTAGAACAGTAGTAGAACAGTAGTAGAACAGTAGTAGAACAGTAGTAGACCAGTAGTAGAACAGTAGAACAGTAGTAGACCAGTAGACCAGTAGTAGAACAGTAGACCAGTAGAACAGTAGTAGAACAGTAGTAGAACAGTAGTAGAACAGTAGTAGACCAGTAGTAGAACAGTAGAACAGTAGTAGAACAGTAGTAGACCAGTAGAACAGTAGACCAGTAGTAGAACAGTAGACCAGTAGTAGACCAGTAGAACAGTAGTAGACCAGTAGTAGAACGGTAGTAGACCAGTAGAACAGTAGTAGAACAGTAGTAGAACAGTACTAGAACAGTAGAACAGTAGTAGACCAGTAGAACAGTAGTAGACCAGTAGTAGAACAGTAGACCAGTAGTAGAACAGTAGACCAGTAGTAGACCAGTAGAACAGTAGAACAGTAGTAGACCAGTAGAACAGTAGAACAGTAGTAGACCAGTAGAACAGTAGACCAGTAGTAGACCAGTAGTAGAACAGTAGTAGACCAGTAGAACGGTAGTAGACCAGTAGAACAGTAGTAGAACAGTAGAACAGTAGTAGACCAGTAGAACAGTAGTAGACCAGTAGAACAGTAGTAGACCAGTAGAACAGTAGTAGAACAGTAGTAGACCAGTAGTAGAACAGTAGACCAGTAGTAGACCAGTAGTAGAACAGTAGAACAGTAGAACAGTAGTAGAACAGTAGTAGACCAGTCGAACAGTAGTAGAACAGTCGAACAGTAGTAGACCAGTAGTAGAACAGTAGACCAGTAGTAGACCAGTAGAACAGTAGAACAGTAGTAGAACAGTAGTAGAACAGTAGAACAGTAGTAGAACAGTAGACCAGTAGTAGACCAGTAGAACAGTAGTAGACCAGTAGTAGAACAGTAGAACAGTAGTAGAACAGTAGAACAGTAGTAGAACAGTAGACCAGTAGTAGAACAGTAGAACAGTAGTAGAACAGTAGTAGAACAGTAGAACAGTAGTAGAACAGTAGACCAGTAGTAGACCAGTAGAACAGTAGTAGACCAGTAGACCAGTAGTAGACCAGTAGTAGAACAGTAGACCAGTAGTAGAACAGTAGACCAGTAGTAGAACAGTAGTAGACCAGTAGAACAGTAGTAGACCAGTAGAACAGTAGTAGAACAGTAGAACAGTAGTAGACCAGTAGAACAGTAGTAGAACAGTAGTAGACCAGTAGAACAGTAGACCAGTAGTAGAACAGTAGACCAGTAGTAGACCAGTAGAACAGTAGTAGACCAGTAGTAGAACGGTAGTAGACCAGTAGAACAGTAGTAGAACAGTAGTAGAACAGTACTAGAACAGTAGAACAGTAGTAGACCAGTAGAACAGTAGTAGACCAGTAGAACAGTAGACCAGTAGTAGAACAGTAGACCAGTAGTAGACCAGTAGAACAGTAGAACAGTAGTAGACCAGTAGAACAGTAGAACAGTAGTAGACCAGTAGAACAGTAGACCAGTAGTAGACCAGTAGTAGAACAGTAGTAGACCAGTAGAACGGTAGTAGACCAGTAGAACAGTAGTAGAACAGTAGAACAGTAGTAGACCAGTAGAACAGTAGTAGACCAGTAGAACAGTAGTAGAACAGTAGACCAGTAGTAGACCAGTAGTAGAACAGTAGTAGAACAGTAGAACAGTAGTAGAACAGTAGACCAGTAGTAGACCAGTAGTAGAACAGTAGAACAGTAGAACAGTAGTAGAACAGTAGTAGACCAGTCGAACAGTAGTAGAACAGTCGAACAGTAGTAGAACAGTCGAACAGTAGTAGAACAGTAGACCAGTAGTAGAACAGTAGAACAGTAGAACAGTAGTAGAACAGTAGTAGAACAGTAGAACAGTAGTAGAACAGTAGACCAGTAGTAGACCAGTAGAACAGTAGTAGACCAGTAGTAGAACAGTAGAACAACAGTAGAACAGTAGTAGAACAGTAGTAGAACAGTAGAACAGTAGTAGAACAGTAGACCAGTAGTAGACCAGTAGAACAGTAGTAGACCAGTAGACCAGTAGTAGAACAGTAGACCAGTAGTAGAACAGTAGACCAGTAGTAGAACAGTAGTAGACCAGTAGACCAGTAGTAGAACAGTAGACCAGTAGTAGAACAGTAGTAGACCAGTAGAACAATAGTAGACCAATAGACCAATAGTAGACCAATAGACCAGTAGTAGAACAGTAGAACAGTAGAACAGTAGTAGACCAGTAGAACAGTAGTAGGACAGTAGACCAGTAGTAGAACAGTAGAACAGTAGACCAGTAGTAGAACAGTAGAACAGTAGTAGAACAGTAGTAGAACAGTAGTAGACCAGTAGAACAGTAGTAGACCAGTAGAACAGTAGAACAGTAGTAGACCAGTAGAACAGTAGTAGAACAGTAGACCAGTAGTAGAACAGTAGTATAACAGTAGTAGAACAGTAGACCAGTAGTAGAACAGCAGTAGAACAGTAGACTAGTAGAACAGTAGTAGAACAGTAGTAGAACAGTAGACCAGTAGTAGAACAGTAGACCAGTAGTAGACCAGTAGAACAGTAGTAGAACAGTAGACCAGTAGTAGAACAGTAGTAGAACAGTAGAACAGTAGTAGAACAGTAGAACAGTAGTAGAACAGTAGACCAGTAGTAGAACAGTAGACCAGTAGTAGAACAGTAGAACAGTAGTAGACCAGTAGTAGAACAGTAGAACAGTAGTAGAACAGTAGACCAGTAGTAGAACAGTAGAACAGTAGTAGAACAGTAGTAGAACAGTAGTAGACCAGTAGTAGAACAGTAGACCAGTAGTAGAACAGTAGTAGACCAGTAGTAGAACAGTAGTAGAACAGTAGAACAGTAGTAGAACAGTAGACCAGTAGTAGAACAGTAGTAGACCAGTAGTAGAACAGTAGAACAGTAGACCAGTAGTAGACCAGTAGTAGAACAGTAGTAGAACAGTAGAACAGTAGTAGACCAATAGTAGAACAGTAGTAGAACAGTAGACCAGTAGTAGAACAGTAGAACAGTAGTAGAACAGTAGACCAGTAGTAGACCAGTAGTAGAACAGTAGACCAGTAGTAGACCAGTAGTAGAACAGTAGACCAGTAGTAGAACAGTAGACCAGTAGTAGAACAGTAGTAGACCAGTAGTAGAACAGTAGAACAGTAGACCAGTAGTAGAACAGTAGTAGACCAGTAGTAGAACAGTAGAACAGTAGAACAGTAGACCAGTAGTAGAACAGTAGACCAGTAGTAGAACAGTAGAACAGTAGTAGAACAGTAGAACAGTAGTAGAACAGTAGTAGAACAGTAGACCAGTAGTAGAACAGTAGACCAGTAGACCAGTAGTAGAACAGTAGTAGAACAGTAGAACAGTAGACCAGTAGTAGAACAGTAGACCAGTAGTAGAACAGTAGTAGAACAGTAGTAGAACAGTAGTAGAACAGTAGACCAGTAGAAAGTACCGGATACAGAAGGTGATTCTCCAAAGTATTTTTTTGATTCCTCAACCTCCTCCTCTGTGTGTCTCAGGAGGCGGTGGTGACAGCCCACTTCAGCCCGGTCAGTCCTGGGACCCGTCTGAACGGTGTGTGGTACAAACCAGTGGACTGGTTCATTCTGCCAAAGGTGAGGGCTAGGTCATGTCATGTTATGGGAAAGTCTCTAAACAGAGAAGGGTAGAATAATACTAATGGTGAATGGTCTGACTGGACTACTGTCCCTCTCTCCTGTCCAGGGCTTTGAGGGGACTCTGGTCTGGGAGAGTCCTGATTTAGCTGGTCTGACTACGGTCAACACATCCAGGGAGAAGCTGAACAACGGGGGAGGAGTACTCAAGTTCTCATCTGTACCTAATGGCTTCCCATTATTTTTCACAGAAATGCTACACTTTGTGTTTGTTCAATAGTCTTAAAATATGACAATTGCGAAATCTAGCAATATTCCACAGTTAAATCTCCTGCAAATGTTCATGTGACAGAAATGTATTGCCTCCAATCTCCTTTCTACTGTCTCCCAATCTCCTTTCTACTGTCTCCCAATCTCTCTCCTGTGTGTCTCCCAATCTCTCTCCTGTGTGTCTCCCAATCTCTCTCCTGTGTGTCTCCCAATCTCTCTCCTGTGTGTCTCCCAATCTCTCTCCTGTGTGTCTCCCAATCTCTCTCCTGTGTGTCTCCCAATCTCTCTCCTGTGTGTCTCCCAATCTCTCTCCTGTGTGTCTCCCAATCTCTCTCCTGTGTGTCTCCCAATCTCTCTCCTGTGTGTCTCCAATCTCTCTCCTGTGTATCTCCCAATCTCTCTCCTGTGTGTCTCCAATCTCTCTCCTGTGTATCTCCCAATCTCTCTCCTGTGTATCTCCCAATCTCTCTCCTGTGTCTCTCCCAATCTCTCTCCTGTGTCTCTCCCAATCTCTCTCCTGTGTGTCTCCCAATCTCTCTCCTGTGTGTCTCCCAATCTCTCTCCTGTGTCTCCAATCTCTCTCCTGAGTGTCTCCAATCTCTCCTGTGTGTGATGTTGCAGATTGGTGAGGGGACGTTGCCTCACAGGAGTGCTCTGGGCTTCCCAGGGTTGGCTGGAGGGTTCACATTCAAAATATATGGTGAGTCCAGTCCACTGGCATGTGACTTCAGAACCAAACAATATACCAGTCCAAGTCCAGTCCATGGTCTTTGTGTTATATATGAGAGATGGTCCTGTCCATGGTCTTTGTGTTATATAAGAGAGATGGTCCTGTCCATGGTCTTTGTGTTATATATGAGAGATGGTCCATGGTCTTTGTGTTATATATGAGAGATGGTCCTGTCCATGGTCTTTGTGTTATATATGAGAGATGGTCCTGTCCATAGTCTTTGTGTTATATATGAGAGATGGTCCTGTCCATGGTCTTTGTGTTATATATGAGAGATGGTCCAGTCCATGGTCTTTGTGTTATATATGAGAGATGGTCCTGTCCATGGTCTTTGTGTTATATATGAGAGATGGTCCTGTCCATAGTCTTTGTGTTATATATGAGAGATGGTCCTGTCCATGGTCTTTGTGTTGTATATGAGAGATGGTCCTGTCCATAGTCTTTGTGTTATATATGAGAGATGGTCCTGTCCATGGTCTTTGTGTTGTACATGAGAGATGGTCCTGTCCATGGTCTTTGTGTTATATATGAGAGATGGTCCTGTCCATGGTCTTTGTGTTATATATGAGAGATGGTCCTGTCCATAATCTTTGTGTTATATATGAGAGATGGTCCTGTCCATGGTCTTTGTGTTGTATATGAGAGATGGTCCATGGTCTTTGTGTTATATATGAGAGATGGTCCTGTCCATGGTCTTTGTGTTATATATGAGAGATGGTCCTGTCCATAGTCTTTGTGTTATATATGAGAGATGGTCCTGTCCATGGTCTTTGTGTTATATATGAGAGATGGTCCAGTCCATGGTCTTTGTGTTATATATGAGAGATGGTCCTGTCCATGGTCTTTGTGTTATATATGAGAGATGGTCCTGTCCATAGTCTTTGTGTTATATATGAGAGATGGTCCTGTCCATGGTCTTTGTGTTATATATGAGAGATGGTCCTGTCCATGGTCTTTGTGTTATATATGAGAGATGGTCCAGTCCATGGTCTTTGTGTTATATATGAGAGATGGTCCTGTCCATGGTCTTTGTGTTATATATGAGAGATGGTCCTGTCCATAGTCTTTGTGTTATATATGAGAGATGGTCCTGTCCATGGTCTTTGTGTTGTATATGAGAGATGGTCCTGTCCATAGTCTTTGTGTTATATATGAGAGATGGTCCTGTCCATGGTCTTTGTGTTGTACATGAGAGATGGTCCTGTCCATGGTCTTTGTGTTATATATGAGAGATGGTCCTGTCCATGGTCTTTGTGTTATATATGAGAGATGGTCCTGTCCATAATCTTTGTGTTATATATGAGAGATGGTCCTGTCCATGGTCTTTGTGTTGTATATGAGAGATGGTCCTGTCCATGGTCTTTGTGTTATATATGAGAGATGGTCCTGTCCATGGTCTTTGTGTTGTATATGAGAGATGGTCCTGTCCATAGTCTTTGTGTTATATATGAGAGATGGTCCTGTCCATAGTCTTTGTGTTATATATGAGAGATGGTCCTGTCCATAGTATTTGTGTTGTATATGAGAGATGGTCCTGTCCATGGTCTTTGTGTTATATATGAGAGATGGTCCTGTCCATGGTCTTTGTGTTATATATGAGAGATGGTCCTGTCCATAGTCTTTGTGTTATATATGAGAGATGGTCCTGTCCATGATCTTTGTGTTATATATGAGAGATGGTCCTGTCCATGGTCTTTGTGTTATATATGAGAGATGGTCCTGTCCATAGTCTTTGTGTTATATATGAGAGATGGTCCTGTCCATAGTCTTTGTGTTGTATATGAGAGATGGTCCTGTCCATGGTCTTTGTGTTATATATGAGAGATGGTCCTGTCCATGGTCTTTGTGTTATATATGAGAGATGGTCCTGTCCATAGTCTTTGTGTTATATATGAGAGATGGTCCTGTCCATGGTCTTTGTGTTATATATGAGAGATGGTCCTGTCCATGGTCTTTGTGTTATATATGAGAGATGGTCCTGTCCATAGTCTTTGTGTTATATATGAGAGATGGTCCATGGTCTTTGTGTTATACAGTGGGGAAAAAAAGTATTTAGTCAGCCACCAATTGTGCAAGTTCTCCCACTTAAAAAGATGAGAGAGGCCTGTAATTTTCATCATAGGTACACGTCAACTATGACAGACAAAATGAGGAAAAAAAATCCAGAAAATCACATTTGTAGGATTTGTAATGAATTTATTTGCAAATTATGGTGGAAAATAAAGTATTTGGTCAATAACAAAAGTTTCTCAATACTTTGTTATATACCCTTAGTTGGCAATGACACAGGTCAAACGTTTTCTGTAAGTCTTCACAAGGTTTTCACACACTGTTGCTGGTATTTTGGCCCATTCCTCCATGCAGATCTCCTCTAGAGCAGTGATGTTTTGGGGCTGTCGCTGGGCAACACGGACTTTCAACTCCCTCCAAAGATTTTCTATGGGGTTGAGATCTGGAGACTGGCTAGGCCACTCCAGGACCTTGAAATGCTTCTTACGAAGCCACTCCTTCGTTGCCCGGGCGGTGTGTTTGGGATCATTGTCATGCTGAAAGACCCAGCCACGTTTCATCTTCAATGCCCTTGCTGATGGAAGGAGGTTTTCACTCAAAATCTCACGATACATGGCCCTATTCATTCTTTCCTTTACACGGATCCGTCGTCCTGGTCCCTTTGCAGAAAAACAGCCCCAAAGCATGATGTTTCCACCCCCATACTTCACAGTAGGTATGGTGTTCTTTGGATGCAACTCAGCATTCTTTGTCCTCCAAACACGACGAGTTGAGTTTTTACCAAAAAGTTATATTTTGGTTTCATCTGACCATATGACATTCTCCCAATCCTCTTCTGGATCATCCAAATGCATTCTAGCAAACTTCAGACGGGCCTGGACATGTACTGGCTTAAGCAGGGGGACACGTCTGGCATTGCAGGATTTGAGTCCCTGGCGGCGTAGTGTGTTATTGATGGGAGGCTTTGTTACTTTGGTCCCAGCTCTCTGCAGGTCATTCACTAGGTCCCCCCGTGTGGTTCTGGGATTTTTGCTCACCGTTCTTGTGATCATTTTGACCCCACGGGGTGAGATCTTGCGTGGAGCCCCAGATCGAGGGAGATTATCTGTCAAGTCCTCCTCTTGTTCACCATCCAAAGGACACAGGGACAACTCAAATTTCTGACTCAATCTTTTTTATTTTTAGTTTGCTTTCAGTTGATTGGTCTGTCCAGTAAATTAGCCAGTAAATTAGGTTGTAAACCTTTAAAGACAGAATAAAAAGTTACCATTTTAATTAAACATTTTAATGAACTTAAATTAGTTTAAACATTTACATAAACATTCTAAATAACTTAAATGAATTAACCATTTACCATTGGTGTCTTTGGACTGAACCTGTGAGTGAACTTGGAGTCTTCTCTCTGAAGTTTGTTCTTCTGAATGACTGAGCCCCTCCATGCCTTCACAGGTGCTCCAAATCAGTGAAAATGTCTGATCAGGTGACAAGCAGCCGGTTTGCTGCTGCTGGTGCACTCTGGGAAGTGTAGTTCTTTGACTCACTCCTGAGATTCAGCTCAACACCTCCCACTTGAGCTCCTGTTTTTTTCAAATCCAGAGAGGTCACACAAGCCCTTCACACCTCTGTTTGTTCTTCAATGGGAAGTAGAATGACAAGCCGTCTGACATCTCTATGAAGAATTGTGGCTGGGATTTTGGTTTGAAGCCTCTTCGTTCTTTCACCGTTTGCTCTTGTGGGCCCTTTTTTTGCTGTTTGACTTTGTGATGTGAACAGGATAGCTGGGAAAAGTCTTCACAAGCACATCTCTTACGATGCCTTTGCTGTCAGCATTGACACCGACCACTCTAGCCAGCTTGTACTGTCCTCTTAGGGCGTTTTGGTCAGCCAATCAGACCACATCTCCAACAGCAACATTTCGCTCTTTGGTGTGCCATTTGTTCCTCATGAACAGATTAGGTCCAACCAATTGGCTCCACTTCTTCCAGAAATGGCTTAACTCTGCTTGAATATGTTTAAGTCTTTTGTAAGGGTAGCCATCAAACTGGAAATCTCCAGGGTCTCCCTTTTGGATTGGTACGTCCTAAAAGCAGAGAATTCGGGGTGATGTACTCTACACAGTCTTCTCTGCTTTGAGTTCTTGCATCGATGGGTCTCTCATTAGCAAGGTTGGCTGCCATGAAGAGAAAAGTTTGGAATTCTCCCCACGTGAAAACACCATCTCCACCAAGGTTGCTCAACGCCCGCTTCACTACTTTGACAGCTGCCTCTGCGGCACCATTCCTATGGGGAGAGTCTGCAGGGTGGATCTTCCATGACCATTCTGTACCATGCTTGGTAGCTGTGTCTTCAAGTTCAGACTTGTTTAGTTGGTTAAGGAATTTTTGAAGTGCGGGTTTGGCTCCCACAAAGTTAGTGCCAGGGTCTGACCAGAGTTTCCTGGAGTGTCCTCTCAGTGAAGTGAACCTTTGATAGGCTAGCAGGAATCCTTCAGATGACATGTCACTCACCACTTCAGTGTGTATGGCTCGGGAAGCCATGCAGCAGAATACTATTCCCCATACTTTGAGTCTAGTTCTCTTCTTGACCTCATCTTTCACTTCATAAGGGCCGAACAGGTCCATGGTGGTGAATTCAAAAGGTGCAGCTGGGCCTGTTCGCTCTAGAGGCAGGTCAGCCATGATTTGTTGACACTGTTTCGCCTTGTTTTTCCTGCAGACCACACAGCTGTCAACCATTTTCTTGGCAAGTCTACGGCCTTTTATTACCCAGGCTTTCTTCCTCATCCGGAGAAGGGTTCCCGCCACTCCCTCGTGGTTTGCTTTGTGGGATTCTTGTGCCAGCAGTGTAGACACCCATGCTTCAAAGGGTAAAACTGGCACTGCTGTCTTATCTTCGTTGAATGTCTGAATTCTGCCTCCACAAACTAGCAGCCCAGAGTTCACATCTTTGTACACTGTCAGTCTGCTTAGAGTTGTGTCTGAAAAATCTGTACCTTCTTGAGCTGCGAGGAAAAGGTATTTGAGTGCATCTTCATGTTCTTTGACAGTCAGCACAGGTTGCTTGGGTGATCTTACCTCCCTCTTTGCCTGTTTAGGGGCCCGGCCCTTCCTCTTCAGCCACTGCTTGGCTGCTAGACAAACCCAGGCAACGACTCTCACCAGTTTGGACAGGCTACTGAATCTTCTTACTTCCACAAGATCTTTAACCCAGCCAGTGGGCTTCCTTCTAAGAAGAGTTGGGTTTACCACAGGTATTCCCTCTTGAGTTTCACTCTTTGGACATTCCTGAGTGCCTTGTAGGTCTTCTTTCTGCTGACTACTTCTTGCTTGAGCTCTTGTTAATGCACCTGAGAATGCCTTCCTCTGGAGCTTGTTTACACTCTCCCTGGCATGAGCTGCAACCTCTCCAGCTGATTTTATAGGCCACTCCTCCACTGGCCACTTTAGGAACTCTGGTCCATTTTGCCATGTGGAATTCTCCTTCAAATCTTCAGGAGCACCCCCTCTTGTTATGATGTCAGCTATGTTTAGATCCCCACGGATCCACCACCAGTCTTGCACTTGTCCAGCCTTCTGGATTTCACCCACTCTATTTGCAAAGAAGGTTTTGTACCCATAACTGACTCTTTGAATGGCTCCCAAGACCGTTTGACTGTCAAGTAGATGGAACCATCTCTCGATCTTCATTCGAGCATGCTTTTCCACATACTTCCTGATCCTGGCTGCGAAGACAGCACCACAGATCTCAGCTTTCACAGCTTCTCCCTTTTGATCCAGGGGTGTCAGCTTGGCTTTTGATTCAACGAATCGAACTTTAGTGCCTTGACTTGTCTCCCATCTTAAGTACATCACAGCTCCATAGGTTTTGTCACTTCCATCAGAGAATGTGATGACCCAAGGTTTCCTTTCCCAGCCAGCTGGTGTGAGGCTCCTGTGGAATTTCACCTCTCCAAGCTGCACATATTCTTCAAAAAGCTGGATGGCTTCTTCTCTGAGGCTTTCTGAGAGAGGTTGGTCCCAGGTTTCTTGGGTTAGTTTCCCACCCCCTCCCTCTTGGAATGCTTTTCGAACAAGAATTGCTCCCTTCTGTTTGGCAGGTGTAACTAAGCCAATTGGGTCGTACAGTCCAGCCACTTGGCTTAAGAGAGCCCTCCTAGTCAGTGGGTTAGGTGTCTCAGTTCTCACCTCCTCCTTGAGAAGATTTTTTCCATCTCTCATCTTCTTTTTCCTTTTGGAAAAGTTAACTGAGGTTGACATGTAGAGCTTGTCTTCATCCATTTGGTAGCCGATACCCAAGGCTTTGTTGCCTTCGTCCCTCATTTGATTTGGAAGAATTAAGGTTTTACTTTGTGTCTTTGTTAGAACCTCCATCTCCATTCCTTGCCTCCCACTTTGCCCTGACCAGACCCATGGTTTGAGGAAGAACCCTCCAGCTTTCAAGATCTCTTCGACATTTGCTGTGATCTTGTCAAGTTTATTCAGGTCATTTTGGGAGGTTAAGAGGTCATCCACATAACTGTCCTCTTCAATGACTCTGCGCTCATCCTCCAAGTGAAGAAAGTTGGGCAGGCGTGCTGTTTCCCTCATAGCCAATTGAGCAATGCAACCAGCAGGTCTGTCTCCAATGTTGACTCTGGTTATTGGATATTCACTTATCTCTTCATCTGGGCTGTCCATCCAGAGGAACCTGTGAAGATGCATCTCACGCTCCTCCAGCCATACAGAGTTGTACATCTTTTTGATGTCTCCTAGAGATGCATACGTCCCTTCTCTGAACCTCAGCAAGACAGCTCTTATAGGGTTGAGAACGTCTGGTCCCTTCAGAAGAAGATCATTCATACCCACGCCTTTGTATTTCTGGCTACTATTCCATACAATACGAACCGGTGTAGTCACCGAATGAGGGTTTGGTGCCACCAGGTGGCTTACGTACCACACTGGTCCGTTCCACTCGTCCATGATTTTGTTGGTGAGTTTTATGGCTGCGCCTCGCTCGGCCATTTCATGGATCTGGGTAGCATATGCGACTTTCCAGTCTGGCTCTCGGCTTAGTTGCTTTTCCATCCTTAAGAAACAAGCCTGGACTGCACTTTCGTTGTTCGGGAGAGAGGCTGGATCTACCGTCCAAGGATACTTTGCATCCCAATGTGGAGCCAGTGTGTGAGCATCCCCCTTCTTGTAGGTGAGGCCTTCTTTAATGATCTCCAGTTCCCTTTCCTCTGCCAGGGTCATTTCCTTTCCTCCTGGTGGACAGTTTCCACATCGGCATCCTCCACATCTTGGCTCACATGCAGCTCCGATGCTGTCCCAGTGCCACCACTCAAGGAACTCACGGTTACTGGCAGCTGTAAATTTGGTCTGAGTCACATCCTCCTGCTGTAGCTGGGCTGTGTCAGTTGTTGGACTTGTGATTTCTTGATATTTGACAGCTGCTGTCCTCATGGAGCGAGCAAAGTGTGTTTTGGACTCATATGCTGCAACCTCCACTTCTTCAAATAAGTCGGGATGTGCTCCACCCACTGTTTTCCCCAATGGACCCTCCCACAAGACAAGGTCTCCCATGATTTTTACCCTCTGGGGAGCGAGTCTTCCCTCTCGGTGGCTAATGAGAAGTTCAACCTCTTCTGGCCTTTCCAATTCTGTAAGTTTGACTTCTGGGAAGAATTTTTTCAACTTCTCAGGTTCAATTACTTGATGCACTCTGCCGATTTCATCCAAGCCGTAGCAGACCATTTCATGAGCTCTCTCTGTCCCTTTAGGTGTCTTGACTCTGACTTTGAGGAGATACCTTTGTGTGTTCACCTCCATGGTCATACCACCAACCCCATGCACATCTAAAGTTATCTTCTCATGTCTTAACCTCAGTCTTTCAGCAGCCTTATGGGTAATGTAGTTTGTGTCTGAAGCAAGGTCAATTAAAGTCCCAATCTTCTGCCCTGCGTTTGCTGTGACTTGCATCAACATCATGATGACAGGAAGTTCAGAGAGCCCATTTCTCTGCGGTAGCTCAGACTGGCCTGAAGCATCGAGTGTCACTGCGGTTTTGTTGGTGTTGGTGAAAGCCTTTCTGCATCGATCTGCCATTTCCTGGGAAAGTTCAGACAAGATCTCCTCTTGTTCCTCCGTTAGCTTGCTTTCACCTTTGCCGTCTTTTCCACTCTTTCTCTCTTCCCCTCTTTTGACTTCTCCTTTTGGGCAGAGGAAAAAATGGTGGTCTGGGACACCACCTTCCCTTTTACAGTCTTTGTTTCTGTATAGGAAAGTGTCTTTGCAGTATCCATCTTCATCATGGCATCCGAGACATTTTCTGCATGCTCCCAGCTTTCTCAATACAGTTTTCTTTTCAGGTAGCTTAAGTCTTTTGAACTTTCTACAGAAGAAGATTTTGTTGTTGTGCCCACTATCACCACATACACCACATACCTCATCAAGCTCTTCTCTCTTTGTGGTTTTTGTTGAGGCAATCTTTTTGTCATTCTTCTTGTCCAAACGATCTGATTTTTCCACCTTCTCCACAGTTCTGAGCTGTTCGAGTCTCTCTAGTATTTCTTCTTGACTTTTCAGGAACTTCAAGAGCATGACAAAGTGGTTGTCTGATGTGACATTGTTTCTGGGTTCAACCATGAACATCACCCAGTCTTTTTTAATGAAGTCAGGCAACTTGCTTTCAATGGATCTAATTACCAGTGGGTTATTTATGGCTCCAGAGTTTCCTAACTCTGTGAGATCTGCTAGAGCCTTCTCCACTGACTGTATGAGATCAATGACCTTTCTTGGTTGGTTCCCTTTCACATGTGGCATCTTCTCCAGCTCTTCCAGGATTTCCACTATGATGGTTGACTTGTTGCCATACCTGTTCTCCAGGACTCTGAACATGTCATCGGCAGTGGTGTAGGTTGAAAGTCTGAGGTCTTTTGAGATTTTGTCATCCACACTCTCCAGGAGTTGAATTTTCTTAACTTCAGTTGATCCGGATGGCTCTCCCTGCTTTTGCAGCCTTTCCCAGTCTTTCCTCCATCTGTGATATTCTCTCTTGCTTCCATTGAAGATAGGTAGAGAGATTGGCTTGATTCTCACTATTGGTGTGGATGTTGCCGGTTGGGGTAGTAGTTTCACTCCTGTGCCTTGCTCATTGATCGTCCGTGCAGTGGCAAATTCAGGTCTCCTTAACTCAAGCCTGTAGTAGAATGCTCTTACGTCCTTGACTCTTCCATCTAATTCGTCCTTTAATCCTACAGGGATCCATCACTCCCATGTTGACATTGCTGAGATGGTCTCTTTTATTCTCTTGTCCAAGAGAGTGAGGTGCACTTCATAGCCCTCTAAATTGGCACTTTCCACAGGTACATCAGCCGCTTTATCATTGGCTTTTTCTGCTTCCAGGATTGCCACAAGAAGTTCACTCCTTCCATACCTCGACCACAGGTTTGTTTGAACAATGTCTCTTATCTCCGCCAACTTTGTTTCACCTTCATTTACAGATCTATCAATGTCAGCCTCTTGCTGTTCATTAAGACCTGGTTCCTTATCCTCAGTCATGTCAGCCTCCAGTCCAATCCTGTAGTCATCGTTGGCATCGAGCATCTTTCTGAAACAATCTGAAAGCTTAGCGAATTCCTCCTTTAACTCCACTTGAAGCATGCTGCTTGCTCCTCTTGAAATGAAGTTGGCTTGTCTGGTGAAGCTGCTTTTTGCAGTGGTCCTCTCCTTTTTGAGCTGCTGGACCGACTTCCCCAGGACATCTTCCGCCATCTTGACTTTCTCTGCGTCAACAGCTTATTTCTGGATCTGAAGCCGTTTATCCTCAGGGCCAGGCCGCTCCGCGTGGTTTACAACTGTCAAGTCCTCCTCTTGTTCACCATCCAAAGGACACAGGGACAACTCAAATTTCTGACTCAATCTTTTTTATTTTTAGTTTGCTTTCAGTTGATTGGTCTGTCCAGTAAATTAGCCAGTAAATTAGCCAGTAAATTAGCCAGTAAATTAGCCAGTAAATTAGGTTGTAAACCTTTAAAGACAGAATAAAAAGTTACCATTTTAATTAAACATTTTAATGAACTTAAATTAGTTTAAACATTTAAATAAACATTCTAAATAACTTAAATGAATTAACCATTTACCATTGGCGTCTTTGGACTGAACCTGTGAGTGAACTTGGAGTCTTCTCTCTGAAGTTTGTTCTTCTGAATGACTGAGCCCCTCCATGCCTTCACAGGTGCTCCAAATCAGTGAAAATGACTGATCAGGTGACAAGCAGCCGGTTTGCTGCTGCTGGTGCACTCTGGGAAGTGTAGTTCTTTGACTCACTCCTGAGATTCAGCTCAACATTATCAGTGGTCTTGTATGTCTTCCATTTCCTAATAATTGCTCCCACAGTTGATTTCTTCAAACCAAGCTGCTTACCTATTGCAGATTCAGTCTTCCCAGCCTGGTGCAGGTCTACACTTTTGTTTCTGGTGTCCTTTGACAGCTCTTTGGTCTTGGCCATAGTGGAGTTTGGAGTGTGACTGTTTGAGGTTGTGGACAGGTGTCTTTTATACTGATAACAAGTTCAAACAGGTGCCATTAATACAGGTAACGAGTGGAGGACAGAGGAGCCTCTTAAAGAAGAAGTTACAGGTCTATGAGAGCCAGAAATCTTGCTTGTTTGTAGGTGACCAAATACTTATTTTCCACCATAATTTGCAAATATATTCATTAAAAATCCTACAATGTGATTTTCTGGAAAAAAAAATCTCTATTTGTCTGTCATAGTTGACGTGTACCTATGATGAAAATTACAGGCCTCTCTCATCTTTTTAAGTGGGAGAACTTGCACAATTGGTGGCTGACTAAATACTTTTTTCCCCCACTGTATATGAGAGATGGTCCTGTCCATGGTCTTTGTGTTGTATATGAGAGATGGTCCTGTCCATAGTCTTTGTGTTATATATGAGAGATGGTCCTGTCCATAGTCTTTGTGTTATATATGAGAGATGGTCCTGTCCATAGTCTTTGTGTTATATATGAGAGATGGTCCTGTCCATAGTCTTTGTGTTATATAAGAGAGATGGTCCTGTCCATGGTCTTTGTGTTATATATGAGAGATGGTCCATGGTCTTTGTGTTATATATGAGAGATGGTCATGGGCGGCGCACAATTGGCCCAGCGTCGTCCAGGGTAGGGGAGGGAATGGCCGGCAGGGATGTAGCTCAGTTGATAGAGCATGGCGTTTGCAACGCCAGGGTTGTGGGTTCGATTCCCACGGGGGGCCAGTATAAAAAAATAATAATGTATTCACTAACTGTAAGTCGCTCTGGATCAGAGCGTCTGCTAAATGACTAAAAATGTAAATGTAAATGTCTTTGTGTTATATATGAGAGATGGTCCTGTCCATAGTCTTTGTGTTATATATGAGAGATGGTCCTGTCCATAGTCTTTGTGTTGTAAATGAGAGATGGTCCTGTCCATAGTCTTTGTGTTATATATGAGAGATGGTCCTGTCCATAGTCTTTGTGTTATATATGAGAGATGGTCCTGTCCATAGTCTTTGTGTTATATATGAGAGATGGTCCTGTCCATAGTCTTTGTGTTGTATATGAGAGATGGTCCTGTCCATAGTCTTTGTGTTGTATATGAGAGATGGTCCTGTCCATAGTCTTTGTGTTATATATGAGAGATGGTCCTGTCCATAGTCTTTGTGTTATATATGAGAGATGGTCCTGTCCATAGTCTTTGTGTAATATATGAGAGATGGTCCTGTCCATAGTCTTTGTGTAATATATGAGAGATGGTCCTGTCCATAGTCTTTGTGTTATATATGAGAGATGGTCCTGTCCATGGTCTTTGTGTTATATATGAGAGATGGTCCTGTCCATGGTCTTTGTGTTGTATATGAGAGATGGTCCTGTCCATGGTCTTTGTGTTATATATGAGAGATGGTCCTGTCCATGGTCTTTGTGTTATATATGAGAGATGGTCCTGTCCATGGTCTTTGTGTTATATATGAGAGATGGTCCTGTCCATGGTCTTTGTGTTGTATATGAGAGATGGTCCTGTCCATGGTCTTTGTGTTATATATGAGAGATGGTCCTGTCCATGGTCTTTGTGTTATATATGAGAGATGGTCCTGTCCATGGTCTTTGTGTTATATATGAGAGTGCTATGGGCCTTGGTCTAAAGTAGTGCCCTATATAGGGAATAGGGTGCCATTTGGGACGTATCCCTTCCCTTATCACCCCCAGGCTGTACCAGCTGGTTGTAGGATCTGATTCCTGCTGCTTCTATACTTGGTCTATTTATATGTTCTTTCCCTGTCACTATTTTTATTCTCTAATCACTTTCTTTATCTCCTGATTCTCCTCCTCCTCCCCCCCTCCTATCCCTCCTCCTCCCCCCTCCTCCTCTCCCTCCTCCTCTCCCTCCTCCCCCCCTCCTCCTATCCCCCCCTCCTCTCCCCCTCCCTCCTCCTCCTCCCCCCCTCCTCTCCCCCCCTCCTCTCCCCCCTCCTCTCCCCCCTCCCCCTCCTCTCCCTCCTCCTCCCCCCCTCCTCTCCCCCCTCCTCTCCCCCCTCCCCCTCCCCCTCCTCTCCCTCCTCCTCCCCCTCCTCCTCTCCCTCCTCCTCCCCGTAGACATGGCCTCCCTGTGGGAGGTGTTGCATGGCCAAGAGGAGCGGATGCAGACCCATGGCACCAGACTGCAGATGGAGGACTGGTCTTTGGAGCAGGAGGGTCTGCGATATGGAGACATAGTGTTTGTGGATATAGTGGACACGTACAGGAACGTGCCTTCTAAACTACTGCAGTTCTACAAGTGGTAAGACCAGTGTGACTAGTCTAACCTCGCAGCTACACCGCGGTTTCTTTCTGTTAGCGTTGTTTTTTGGTATGCTACACCGGTAAGGTATAAATGGACACAGCTCTTATAGTTTGGCTCTGCTGCTCAGGGTTGCTCAGGGTTGCTCAGGGTTGCTCAGGGCTGCTCAGGGTTGCTCAGGGTTGCTCAGGGCTGCTCAGGGTTGCTCAGGGCTGCTCAGGGCTGCTCAGGGCTGCTCAGGGCTGCTCAGGGCTGCTCAGGGTTGCTCAGGGCTGCTCAGGGCTACTTGTATGTCTGTTCTTAAGCCTCTTGCACACCAAGGACGATTTTCTCTTCCAAAAATATTTGCATGAACTTGGTAACGTTTTTTTTTTTTTTAATGATCGACCATCTCAGGAAGACAGTTTCTCAATTTCTCAATTGATGTAAAAGCCTTCATAAAGGAAACATGTCTTTGTGTAAATTATTCATACGAAACAGAGTCCGCTGGAGATGCACCATTGAGGCCCTATACTCCACTAATGTAGGTAGCTGAAGGAATACATTATGAACTTAAATGAATACGAATTAAACGGGGCTTTGTGTAAAAAGCTCTTTAGTGGCTCTGCTACTCGGTGACCATAAATGGCAAATCTGGAAATCATCAAATAGAAATGAAACATACCAAACTACTGCCCCCAGCCTGATGCTGTCAGGTATGCCTGATTAGAAATCTTGCATTCTGCTTCACTAAATGACTATGGTGTCTCATCATTAGATAGCAGAGCTAGGCAGCTTTACTTCTGGAATTAATTTGGTTTTGGTATTAGATAGTAAATCTAGACTGCGTCCCAAATTACACCCTATTCGCTACTTTTGACAAGAGCCCAATAGGAGAAGGCTACTCTGGCCAACTGAGGACCCTCAGAATTGTGTTTTAATTAAGGTTGATACTTCCCTGTTGTCTGACAGGTGGGTTGATACTTCCCTGTTGTCTGACAGGCGGGTTGATACTTCCCTGTTGTCTGACAGGTGGGTTGATACTTCCCTGTTGTCTGACAGGTGGGTTGATACTTCCCTGTTGTCTGACAGGTGGGTTGATACTTCCCTGTTGTCTGACAGGCGGGTTGATACTTCCCTGTTGTCTGACAGGTGGGTTGATACTTCCCTGTTGTCTGACAGGCGGGTTGATACTTCCCTGTTGTCTGACAGGTGGGTTGATACTTCCCTGTTGTCTGACAGGTGGGTTGATACTTCCCTGTTGTCTGATAGGTGGGTTGATACTTCCCTGTTGTCTGATAGGTGGGTTGATAATTAATTCTCTGTTGTCTGATAGGTGGGTTGATAACTCCCTGCTGTCTTATAGGTCGGTGGGAAACGCTGCGTTTGATCTGCTGCTGAAGACTGATGATGATTGTTATATTGACGTCGACAAGGTTTTAATGAAGATCGACCAAAAGGACCTGAAGAGACGCAACTTCTGGTGGGGGAAGTGAGTACTGTACAGAAACAGGATGGTAGACAGAGTGTCTGTCTGGATATGTTGATAGCCCGTGTTCACAAAGCCTATCAGAGCAGTAGTGCTGAGCAAGGATCCTTTCAAGTTTCTATGTACAGGGGATATCTGATCCGAGATCAGCTCTCCCCTGGTCCGTCCTGTAGTAGCTGATGGTTGAAGTTTCTATGTACAGGGGATATCTGATCCGAGATCAGCGCTCCCCTGGTCCGTCCTGTAGTAGCTGATGGTTGAAGTTTCTATGTACAGGGGATATCTGATCCGAGATCAGCTCTCCCCTGGTCCGTCCTGTAGTAGCTGATGGTTAATATTTAAACCAGAGCAATACTGCCTGCAGCCTGGACAATTCTCCTGAGCAGCTCCTAGTTAGATCAATTCATATTCCAGCCTAGTCATTTGTAAGTCATTCTGGGAACATGGAGGTAGTTTTGCTGAGTAAGATCTGATGCAGATGTTGGACCGCATTGGGAAGTGTGTCTGTCTGTCTGCCTGTCTGTCTGATGTTCTTCCTACTGTTAGACAGAGCTGGGCGGTGGACCGCATTGGGAAGTGTGTCTGTCTCTGTCTGTCTGTCTGTCTGTCTGTCTGTCTGATGTTCTTCCTTTCCCAGTTTCCGTCAGAGCTGGGCGGTGGATCGCATTGGGAAGTGGCAGGAGCTAGAGTACGCCAGTCCAGCCTACCCGGCCTTCGCCTGCGGCTCGGGTTACGTGGCCTCCAGGGACCTCGTCCAATGGCTGGCTAGCAACGCAGAGCAACTCAAGGCCTACCAGGTACCGGGCCACATGGCACCAAACACCAGATAAGAAATGATGCCCAAACAACAGGCACCATTGGAGCCACATTTATAATGTGCTATGTGTTGTTTCAGGGGGAAGATGTGAGCATGGGGATCTGGATGGCTGCAGTTGGACCACAGAAATACCAGGTAAAGAACAAGATAACACTACTAGAGTAGAAATACCAGGTAAAGAATATAGTATGGTAGCCTGCCTGAAAACAGCCACCCTAACCAACCAGCTCATGTTATTCATCTCATTCACCTTGGTTGTTAACACTAATGCCAGATAGCATTGATAGACCTTCTTCATAAACCTAACCCTAGTTGTCTGACTGTTGTCTGAAGGTCGTCTGAAGTTTGTGGTTGTCCTTTCCCCAGGACGCAGGCTGGCTGTGTGAGAAGGAGTGCTACCAGGACATGCTGTCGTCCCCACAACACTCCCCCGAAGAGCTCCGCACGCTCTGGGCTAGGAAGAGGGCCTGTGGGGACCCCTGTGGATGTCCCTGGGGACACAGCTAACGTTAGCTAACAGTCTGGGAATGTAGTTAGCTAACAGTCTGGGAAGGTAGTTAGCTAACAGTCTGGGAAGGTAGTTAGCTAACAGTCTGAGAAGGTAGTTAGCTAACAGTCTGAGAAGGTAGTTAGCTAACAGTCTGAGAAGGTAGTTAGCTAACAGTCTGGGAAGGTAGTTGGCTAACAGTCTGGGAATGTAGTTAGCTAACAGTCTGGGAAGGTAGTTAGCTAACAGTCTGGGAAGGTAGTTAGCTAACAGTCTGGGAAGGTAGTTAGCTAACAGTCTGGGAAGGTAGTTAGCTAACAGTCTGGGAAGGTAGTTAGCTAACAGTCTGGGAAGGTAGTTAGCTAACAGTCTGGGAAGGTAGTTAGCTAACAGTCTGGGAAGGTAGTTAGCTAACAGTCTGGGAAGGTAGTTAGCTAACAGTCTGGGAAGGTAGTTAGCTAACAGTCTGGGAAGGTAGTTAGCTAACAGTCTGGGAAGGTAGTTAGCTAACAGTCTGGGAAGGTAGTTAGCTAACAGTCTGGGAAGGAGTCTGGGAAGGTAGTTAGCTAACAGTCTGGGAAGGTAGTTAGCTAACAGTCTGGGAAGGTAGTTAGCTAACAGTCTGGGAATGTAGTTAGCTAACAGTCTGGGAAGGTAGTTAGCTAACAGTCTGGGAAGGTAGTTAGCTAACTGTCTGAGAAGGTAGTTAGCTAACAGTCTGGGAAGGTAGTTAGCCAACAGTCTGGGAAGGTAGTTAGCTAACAGTCTGGGAAGGTAGTTAGCTAACAGTCTGGGAAGGTAGTTAGCTAACAGTCTGAGAAGGTAGTTAGCTAACAGTCTGAGAAGGTAGTTAGCTAACAGTCTGGGAAGGTAGTTGGCTAACAGTCTGGGAAGGTAGTTAGCTAACAGTCTGGGAAGGTAGTTAGCTAACAGTCTGGGAAGGTAGTTAGCTAACAGTCTGGGAAGGTAGTTAGCTAACAGTCTGGGAAGGTAGTTAGCCAACAGTCTGGGAAGGTAGTTAGCTAACAGTCTGGGAAGGTAGTTAGCTAACAGTCTGGGAAGGTAGTTAGCTAACAGTCTGGGAAGGTAGTTAGCTAACAGTCTGGGAAGGTAGTTAGCTAACAGTCTGAGAAGGTAGTTAGCTAACAGTCTGGGAAGGTAGTTGGCTAACAGTCTGGGAAGGTAGTTAGCTAACAGTCTGAGAAGGTAGTTAGCTAACAGTCTGGGAAGGTAGTTAGCTAACAGTCTGAGAAGGTAGTAACCTGTTCACTGCAAACAAGAGCCTTGTTGAACGCAACTCGAGGTATCAATCGTCTCAGAGTAGGAGTGCTGATCTGGGATCAGGTTTCTCCTGTCCATGTGATGTTATTCATTATGATCTAAAAGGCTAAACTGATCCCAAATCAGCACTCTGAGATGCTTGACACATACAGCCCTAGGTCTCTACACAGTGTACAAGACATTAAGAACACCTTCCTAATATTGAGTTGCAGCCCCTTTTGCCCTCAGAATAGCCTCAGTTCGTCGGGACATGGACTCTACAAGGTGTTGAAAGCGTTCCACAGGGATGCTGGCCCATGTTGATTCCAATGCGTCCCACAGTTGTGTCAAGTTGGCTGGATGTCCTTTGTGTGGTGGACCATTCTTGATACACATGGGAAACTGTTGATCATGAAAAACCCAGCAGCGTTGCAGTTCTTGACACAAACCGGTGCGCCTGGCACCTACTACCACACCCTGTTCAAAGGCAATTAAATATTTTGTCTTGCCCATTCACCCTCTGAATGGCACACATACACATTCCATGTCTCAATGCTTAAAAATCCTTCTTTAACCTGTCTCCTCCCCTTCATCTACACAGATTGAAGTGGATTAAACAAGTGACATCAGTAAGGGCTCATAGCTTTCACCTGGATTCACCTGGTCAGTCTATGTCATGGAAAGAGCAGGTGTTCCTAATGTTTTGTACGCTGTGTATATTTCAATGCTGAGGATTGTCAGGGACAATGGATACTGGTTTCTGAAGAGGTGACATTTCCTGTCAAATGGCAAGATGCCGGCATAACCAAATGTAACGTGTTGAATCCTGTGGCGGTAGAGGCATTGATTTTACTGGTGTTATTTAGGTAAATTATTCTCCCAAGCTACTCCTCATCATCAAGCCTCATCAGTATTTGTAGATTTCAAACCAACACAGAGTTTGTGTCCTACATGGCACCCTATATTACCCATCTAGTGCACTAGTTTTGACCAGTGCCCCATGAGGAATGGGGCGCATTTGGGACACGGTCAGGGGTTTGTGAAACGATGTACAGTATTATACCCATTGGTGACGTTATTGTATTGTCAGGCACCACATATAAACAACTGGAATCTAAAGAAAGGTTTTACCTAAACCTTTTATTCACCTGAGAATGAGATCAATGAATTTGTTCAACACATTTTTTTTGTACCTATCTGGAAGAAGCTAACACGGAGTGCTCTAGATTAATGTAATGAACGGTCCCAAATGGCACCCCGTTACCTATCTAGTGCACTGCTTTTGACCAGAGCCCTACTTTAATATAGGGAATATGGTCCCATTTGGGAAAGTGATACAGACAGCACGTGATCAATTGAGCCCATTCCAGACTGATCAATAAAAAACATCACCACTCGGGAACAACGGTTTTCTTCTTTGTTGTTGTTTTTTTGCGACGGTACATCAGGGCCGGGAATCAAGTAGCGCTGGTAATTTGGGGTCTGCACATCGCACCCTACTGCACACTAGTTTTGACCAGAGTCGTGTGGGCCCTAGTAGTGTACAATACAGGAAATAGGGTGCCATTTGGCTTCAGTACCTTGCTTAAGGGCTGATCGACATATTTTTGCACCTAGTCGGCTCGGGGATTCGAACCAGCGGCCTTTCGGTTACGTTGTGTGTGTGTGTGTGTGTGATATGGGAGATCCGCTAGCCAACAGTAAACCCCATGCTGAGCAGCTCTTAGTTGATTGTGGTAGCAGATACTGTCGCGCTGCCTGGTATTGCAACTCCTCCAGGACACCATTGGGGGCACACTGCCTGCCCTCCAGGACACCATTGGGGGCACACTGCCTGCCCTCCAGGACACCATTGGGGGCACACTGCCTGCCCTCCAGGACACCATTGGG
Source organism: Coregonus lavaretus (assembly GCF_964263955.1). Lineage (NCBI taxonomy): Eukaryota > Metazoa > Chordata > Actinopteri > Salmoniformes > Salmonidae > Coregonus > Coregonus lavaretus. The sequence continues at coordinate 93,185,043 of NC_139988.1, read as the reverse complement.
GGCACACTGCCTGCCCTCCAGGACACCATTGGGGCCACACTGCCTGCCCTCCAGGACACCATTGGGGGCACACTGCCTGCCCTCCAGGACACCATTGGGGGCACACTGCCTGCCCTCCAGGACACCTACAACACCAGGTGTCACAGGAAGGCCAAGAAGATGACCAGGGACCTCAGCCACCCGAGCCACGGCCTGTTCTCCCCGCTTCCGTCACTCCGACGCGGGCAGGGCAGGAGCATCACGGCTAAAACTAACAGACTGGCCACTAGCTTCTACCCCCGGATCATCAGGCTGCTGAATAGCCACCCCTAGTCAGCTACCTGCCCTCCCCACTCCATCAACCTGCCCCCACCCCAATGGACATTATCATGATGAATAGCTTTATATCTGCAACCCTGTACATGTAACCATTAAACTCGAATCTAACACGCTGTACATGAGGTCAGAGTTCAGGCTCTGTATGGGTTTTGACTGACCGCTGTTCATTTCGGTTAATTCGCTCAGCACTACATGTTATACATGAGGTCAGAGTTCAGGCTCTGTCCTTCACAGCTCTGTACGGGTTTTGATTGACAGCTGTTCTGAACTTGAGCACCATAAGTGACAAGTTGCCCTCATCCAGCCTGCTGATTGGTCAACTTTTGCAAAAATGTTTTGTCTGAGTGAAGGAAATGCTGTAAATTTAAGAGGACTCGATGTATTTTGAAAGACGAGGACATTGAGGGTGATAAATAATACTGCTTTGATGTCATACAAGCCAAACACCCGTGAGTCCATATCATAATGTAATAAACCCTGTCAACGTTTATGATCTCTATGTTTGATGCACAGTTACACGCCTATGTTTGTCTATTGTGAAGAAAATATGCCGCGGAACGCGCACCTGAATGCACTCAGGACTCCTTTCTATGCCTACCAAAATTACGATCTGTTTCACTGAATTGCCTTGTAAAAGCCTGACACAGTAAACAGTAAACAAGTCATTATATTATAAACTGGTTCCCAACATTTTTAGAACAGTAAACAAGTCATTCTATTATAAACTTGTTACTGATATTATTAGAACAGTAAACAAGTCATTATATTATAAACTGGTTCCCGACATTATTAGAACAGTAAACACATAATTCTATTATAAACTGGTTCCCAACATTATACATTTACATTTTAGTCATTTAGCAGACGCTCTTATCCAGAGCGACTTACTGTTAGTGAGTGCATACATTATTTTTTTTAGACTGGCCCCCCGTGGGAATCGAACCCACAACCCTGGCGTTGCAAACGCCATGCTCTACCAACTGAGCTACATCCCTGCCGGCCATTCCCTCCCCTACCCTGGGCCAATTGTGCGCCGCCCTATGGGTCTCCCGAACCAGGATCTCTAGTGGCACAGCTAGCACTGCGATGCAGTGCCTTAGACCACTGCGCCAATCGGGAGAACAGTAAACAAGTAACTATATTATAAACTGGTTCCCAACATTATTAGAACAGTAAACAAGAAATTCTGTTATAATCTGATTCCCAACATTATTAGAACAGTAAACAAATAATTATATTATAATCTGATTCCAGACATTATTAGAACAGTAAACATTTAATTACATTATAAACTGGTTCCCGACATTATTGGAACAGTAAGCAAGTAATTATATTATAAACTGGTTCCTGACATTATTAGAAAAGTAAAAAAGTATTTCAATATTATCCTTCTATTATAAACTGCTTCCCGACATTATTAGAACAGTAAACAAGTAATTATTTTATAAACTGGTTCCCAACATTATTAGAACAGTAAACAAGTAATTATATTATAAACTGGTTCCCGACATTTTTAGAACAGTAAACATTGAATTACCTTATAAATAATTCCCGACATTATTAGAACAGTAAACAAGTCATTCTATTATAAACTGGTTCCCAACATTATTAGAACAGTAAACAGGTCATTCTACTATAAACTGGAGACTGACATTATTAGAACAGTAAACAAGTCATTTAATTATGAACTGGTTCGCGACATTATTAGAACATTAAACAAGTCATTCTATTATAAACTGGTTCCCGACATTATTAGAACAGTAAACATTTAATTACATTATAAACTGGTTCCCGACTCTATTAGAACAGTAAACAAGTAATTATATTAATAACTGGTTCCAAAAATTATTAAAATAGTAAACACTGCATTCTATTATAAACTGGTTCCCAACATTTTTAGAAGAGTAAATATTTAATTACATTATAAAGTGGTTCCCGACATTATTAGAACAGTAAACACGTAATTCTATCACAAACTGGTTCCCTACATTATTAGAACAGTAAACATTTAATTACATTATAAACTGGTTCCCTACATTTTTAGAACAGTATACAAGTAATTATATTATAAGCTGGTTTTAAATACTATTAGAACAAGTCTTTCTATTTTATCATTCTATTATAAACATTATTAGAACAGTAAACAAGTAATTATATTATAATCTGATTCCCGACATTATTAGAACAGTAAACAGGTCACTCTATTATAAACTGGATTCCCAACATTTTGGGAAAGAAGTAATTATATTATAAACTGGTTCCTGACATTATTAGAACAGTAAACATTTAATTACATTATAAACTGGTTCCCGACATTATTAGAAAATTAAACAAGTCATTCTATTATAAACTGGTTGCTGACATTATTAGAACAGTAAACAAGTGATTATATTATGAACTGGTTCCCGACATTTATAGAACACTAAACAAATCTTTCAATTTTAAACTGGTTCCCGACATTTTTAGAACAGTAAACAAGTATTTCTATTATAAGCTGGTTTTAAACATTATTAGAACAGTAAACAAGTAATTATATTATAAACTGGTTCCCGACATTATTAGAACAGTAAACAAGTCATTTAATTATGAACTGGTTCGCGACATTATAAGAACACTAATCAAGTCATTCAATTATGATCTTGATCCCGACATTATTAAAACAGTAAACAAGTAATTATTTTATAAACTGGTTCCCAACATTATTAGAACAGTAAACAAGTAATTATATTATAAACTGGTTCCCGACATTTTTAGAACATTTAACAAGTCATTATATTATAAACTGGTTCCCGACATTATTAGAACAGTAAACATGTCATTCTATTATAAACTGGTTCCCGACATTATTAGAACATTAAACAAGTCATTCTATTATAAACTGGTTCCCAACGTTATTAGAACAGTAAACAAGTAATTATATTATAAACTGTTTCCCGACATTATTAGAACAGTAAACAAATCATTATATTATAAACTGATTCCCGACATTATTAGAACAGTAAACATGGCATTCTATTATCAACTGGTTCCCGTCATTATAAGAACAGTAAACAGTTAATTACATTTTTTAATGGTTCCCGACATTATTAAAACATTAAACAAGTAATTATTTTATAAACTGGTTCCCAACATTATTAGAACAGTAAACAAGTAATTATATTATAAACTGGTCCCTCACTTTATTACAGCAGTAGACAAGTAATTATATTATAAACTTGTTCCCAACTTTATTAGAACAGTAAACAAGTCATTATTAGAACAGTAAACAAGTAATTATATTATAAACTGGTTACCGACATTATTAGAACAGTAAATAAGTCATTAAATTATAAACTGGTTCCTGACATTAGAACACTAAACAAGTAATTCAATTATAAACTGGTTCCCGACTTTATTAGAACAGTAAACATTTAATTACATTATAAACTTGTTCCCGACATTATTAGAACAGTAAACAAGTCATTCTATTATAAACTCTTTCCCGACATTATTAGAACACTTACAAGTCATTCATTTATAAACTTGTTCCCAACATTATTAGAACAGTAAACAAGTCATTATATTATAAACTGGTTCCAGACATTATTAGAACAGTAAACAAGTAATTATATTATAAACTGGTTACCGACATTATTAGAACAGTAAATAGGTCACTCTATTATAAACTGGTTCCCAAAAATTTTTGAACTGTAAACAAGTCATTATATTATAAGCTGGTTACTGACATTATTGGAACTGTAAACAAGTCATTCTATTGTATCATTCTATTGTAAACTGGTTCCTGACATTATTAGAACAGTAAACAAGTAATTCTATTATAATCTGATTCCAGAAATTATTAGAACAGTAAACATTTAATTACATTATAAACTGGTTCCCGACATTATTGGAACAGTAAGCAAGTAATTATATTATAAGCTGGTTTTAAATACTATTAGAACAAGTCTTTCTATTTTATCATTCTATTATAAACATTATTAGAACAGTAAACAAGTAATTATATTATAATCTGATTCCAGACATTATTAGAACAGTAAACAGGTCACTCTATTATAAACTGGATTCCCAACATTTTGGGAAAGAAGTAATTATATTATAAACTGGTTCCTGACATTATTAGAACAGTAAACATTTAATTACATTATAAACTGGTTCCCGACATTATTAGAAAATTAAACAAGTCATTCTATTATAAACTGGTTGCTGACATTATTAGAACAGTAAACAAGTAATTATATTATGAACTGGTTCCCGACATTTATAGAACACTAAACAAATCTTTCAATTTTAAACTGGTTCCCGACATTTTTAGAACAGTAAACAAGTATTTCTATTATAAGCTGGTTTTAAACATTATTAGAACAGTAAACAAGTAATTATATTATAAACTGGTTCCCGACATTATTAGAACAGTAAACAAGTCATTTAATTATGAACTGGTTCGCGACATTATAAGAACACTAATCAAGTCATTCAATTATGATCTTGATCCCGACATTATTAAAACAGTAAACAAGTAATTATTTTATAAACTGGTTCCCAACATTATTAGAACAGTAAACAAGTAATTATATTATAAACTGGTTCCCGACATTTTTAGAACATTTAACAAGTCATTATATTATAAACTGGTTCCCGACATTATTAGAACAGTAAACATGTCATTCTATTATAAACTGGTTCCCGACATTATTAGAACATTAAACAAGTCATTCTATTATAAACTGGTTCCCAACGTTATTAGAACAGTAAACAAGTAATTATATTATAAACTGTTTCCCGACATTATTAGAACAGTAAACAAATCATTATATTATAAACTGATTCCCGACATTATTAGAACAGTAAACATGGCATTCTATTATCAACTGGTTCCCGTCATTATAAGAACAGTAAACAGTTAATTACATTTTTTAATGGTTCCCGACATTATTAAAACATTAAACAAGTAATTATTTTATAAACTGGTTCCCAACATTATTAGAACAGTAAACAAGTAATTATATTATAAACTGGTCCCTCACTTTATTACAGCAGTAGACAAGTAATTATATTATAAACTTGTTCCCAACTTTATTAGAACAGTAAACAAGTCATTATTAGAACAGTAAACAAGTAATTATATTATAAACTGGTTACCGACATTATTAGAACAGTAAATAAGTCATTAAATTATAAACTGGTTCCTGACATTAGAACACTAAACAAGTAATTCAATTATAAACTGGTTCCCGACTTTATTAGAACAGTAAACATTTAATTACATTATAAACTTGTTCCCGACATTATTAGAACAGTAAACAAGTCATTCTATTATAAACTCTTTCCCGACATTATTAGAACACTTACAAGTCATTCATTTATAAACTTGTTCCCAACATTATTAGAACAGTAAACAAGTCATTATGTTATAAACTGGTTCCAGACATTATTAGAACAGTAAACAAGTAATTATATTATAAACTGGTTACCGACATTATTAGAACAGTAAATAGGTCACTCTATTATAAACTGGTTCCCAAAAAATGTTGAACTGTAAACAAGTCATTATATTATAAGCTGGTTACTGACATTATTAGAACTGTAAACAAGTCATTCTATTGTATCATTCTATTGTAAACTGGTTCCTGACATTATTAGAACAGTAAACAAGTAATTCTATTACAATCTGATTCCAGAAATTATTAGAACAGTAAACATTTAATTACATTATAAACTGGTTCCCGACATTATTGGAACAGTAAGCAAGTAATTATATTATAAGCTGGTTTTAAATACTATTAGAACATGTCTTTCTATTTTATCATTCTATTATAAACATTATTAGAACATTAAACAAGTAATTATATTATAATCTGATTCCAGACATTATTAGAACAGTAAACAGGTCACTCTATTATAAACTGGATTCCCAACATTTTGGGAAAGAAGTAATTATATTATAAACTGGTTCCTGACATTATTAGAACAGTAAACATTTAATTACATTATAAACTGGTTCCCGACATTATTAGAAAATTAAACAAGTCATTCTATTATAAAGTGGTTGCTGACATTATTAGAACAGTAAACAAGTGATTATATTATGAACTGGTTCCCGACATTTATAGAACACTAAACAAATCTTTCAATTTTAAACTGGTTCCCGACATTTTTAGAACAGTAAACAAGTATTTCTATTATAAGCTGGTTTTAAACATTATTAGAACAGTAAACAAGTAATTATATTATAAACTGGTTCCCGACATTATTAGAACAGTAAACAAGTCATTTAATTATGAACTGGTTCGCGACATTATAAGAACACTAATCAAGTCATTCAATTATGATCTTGATCCCGACATTATTAAAACAGTAAACAAGTAATTATTTTATAAACTGGTTCCCAACATTATTAGAACAGTAAACAAGTAATTATATTATAAACTGGTTCCCGACATTTTTAGAACATTTAACAAGTCATTATATTATAAACTGGTTCCCGACATTATTAGAACAGTAAACATGTCATTCTATTATAAACTGGTTCCCGACATTATTAGAACATTAAACAAGTCATTCTATTATAAACTGGTTCCCAACGTTATTAGAACAGTAAACAAGTAATTATATTATAAACTGGTTCCCGACATTATTAGAACAGTAAACAAATCATTATATTATAAACTGATTCCCGACATTATTAGAACAGTAAACATGGCATTCTATTATCAACTGGTTCCCGTCATTATAAGAACAGTAAACAGTTAATTACATTTTTTAATGGTTCCCGACATTATTAAAACATTAAACAAGTAATTATTTTATAAACTGGTTCCCAACATTATTAGAACAGTAAACAAGTAATTATATTATAAACTGGTCCCTCACTTTATTACAGCAGTAGACAAGTAATTATATTAGAAACTTGTTCCCAACTTTATTAGAACAGTAAACAAGTCATTATATTATAAACTGGTTCCAGTCATTATTAGAACAGTAAACAAGTAATTATATTATAAACTGGTTACCGACATTATTAGAACAGTAAATAAGTCATTAAATTATAAACTGGTTCCTGACATTAGAACACTAAACAAGTAATTCAATTATAAACTGGTTCCCGACTTTATTAGAACAGTAAACATTTAATTACATTATAAACTTGTTCCCGACATTATTAGAACAGTAAACAAGTCATTCTATTATAAACTCTTTCCCGACATTATTAGAACACTTACAAGTCATTCATTTATAAACTTGTTCCCAACATTATTAGAACAGTAAACAAGTCATTATATTATAAACTGGTTCCAGACATTATTAGAACAGTAAACAAGTAATTATATTATAAACTGGTTACCGACATTATTAGAACAGTAAATAGGTCACTCTATTATAAACTGGTTCCCAAAAAATTTTGAACTGTAAACAAGTCATTATATTATAAGCTGGTTACTGACATTATTAGAACTGTAAACAAGTCATTCTATTGTATCATTCTATTGTAAACTGGTTCCTGACATTATTAGAACAGTAAACAAGTAATTCTATTATAATCGTGGTCCTCTGTAGCTCAGCTGGTAGAGCACGGCGCTTGTAAAGCCAAGGTAGTGGGTTCGATCCCCGGGACCACCCATACACAAAAATGTATGCACGCATAACTGTAAGTCGCTTTGGATAAAAGCGTCTGCTAAATGGCATATTAATATTAATAATAATCTGATTCCAGAAATTATTAGAACAGTAAACATTTAATTACATTATAAACTGGTTCCCGACATTATTGGAACAGTAAGCAAGTAATTATATTATAAGCTGGTTTTAAATACTATTAGAACAAGTCTTTCTATTTTATCATTCTATTATAAACATTATTAGAACAGTAAACAAGTAATTATATTATAATCTGATTCCAGACATTATTAGAACAGTAAACAGGTCACTCTATTATAAACTGGATTCCCAACATTTTGGGAAAGAAGTAATTATATTATAAACTGGTTCCTGACATTATTAGAACAGTAAACATTTAATTACATTATAAACTGGTTCCCGACATTATTAGAAAATTAAACAAGTCATTCTATTATAAACTGGTTGCTGACATTATTAGAACAGTAAACAAGTGATTATATTATGAACTGGTTCCCGACATTTATAGAACACTAAACAAATCTTTCAATTTTAAACTGGTTCCCGACATTTTTAGAACAGTAAACAAGTATTTCTATTATAAGCTGGTTTTAAACATTATTAGAACAGTAAACAAGTAATTATATTATAAACTGGTTCCCGACATTATTAGAACAGTAAACAAGTCATTTAATTATGAACTGGTTCGCGACATTATAAGAACACTAATCAAGTCATTCAATTATGATCTTGATCCCGACATTATTAAAACAGTAAACAAGTAATTATTTTATAAACTGGTTCCCAACATTATTAGAACAGTAAACAAGTAATTATATTATAAACTGGTTCCCGACATTTTTAGAACATTTAACAAGTCATTATATTATAAACTGGTTCCCGACATTATTAGAACAGTAAACATGTCATTCTATTATAAACTGGTTCCCGACATTATTAGAACATTAAACAAGTCATTCTATTATAAACTGGTTCCCAACGTTATTAGAACAGTAAACAAGTAATTATATTATAAACTGGTTCCCGACATTATTAGAACAGTAAACAAATCATTATATTATAAACTGATTCCCGACATTATTAGAACAGTAAACATGGCATTCTATTATCAACTGGTTCCCGTCATTATAAGAACAGTAAACAGTTAATTACATGTTTTAATGGTTCCCGACATTATTAAAACATTAAACAAGTAATTATTTTATAAACTGGTTCCCAACATTATTAGAACAGTAAACAAGTAATTATATTATAAACTGGTCCCTCACTTTATTACAGCAGTAGACAAGTAATTATATTAGAAACTTGTTCCCAACTTTATTAGAACAGTAAACAAGTCATTATATTATAAACTGGTTCCAGTCATTATTAGAACACTAAACAAGTAATTATATTATAAACTGGTTACCGACATTATTAGAACAGTAAATAAGTCATTAAATTATAAACTGGTTCCTGACATTAGAACACTAAACAAGTAATTCAATTATAAACTGGTTCCCGACTTTATTAGAACAGTAAACATTTAATTACATTATAAACTTGTTCCCGACATTATTAGAACAGTAAACAAGTCATTCTATTATAAACTCTTTCCCGACATTATTAGAACACTTACAAGTCATTCATTTATAAACTTGTTCCCAACATTATTAGAACAGTAAACAAGTCATTATATTATAAACTGGTTCCAGACATTATTAGAACAGTAAACAAGTAATTATATTATAAACTGGTTACCGACATTATTAGAACAGTAAATAGGTCACTCTATTATAAACTGGTTCCCAAAAAAACTTGAACTGTAAACAAGTCATTATATTATAAGCTGGTTACTGACATTATTAGAACTGTAAACAAGTCATTCTATTGTATCATTCTATTGTAAACTGGTTCCTGACATTATTAGAACAGTAAACAAGTAATTCTATTATAATCGTGGTCCTCTGTAGCTCAGCTGGTAGAGCACGGCACTTGTAACGCCAAGGTAGTGGGTTCGATCCCCGGGACCACCCATACACAAAAATGTATGCACGCATAACTGTAAGTCGCTTTGGATAAAAGCGTCTGCTAAATGGCATATTAATATTAATAATAATCTGATTCCAGAAATTATTAGAACAGTAAACATTTAATTACATTATAAACTGGTTCCCGACATTATTGGAACAGTAAGCAAGTAATTATATTATAAGCTGGTTTTAAATACTATTAGAACAAGTCTTTCTATTTTATCATTCTATTATAAACATTATTAGAACAGTAAACAAGTAATTATATTATAATCTGATTCCAGACATTATTAGAACAGTAAACAGGTCACTCTATTATAAACTGGATTCCCAACATTTTGGGAAAGAAGTAATTATATTATAAACTGGTTCCTGACATTATTAGAACAGTAAACATTTAATTACATTATAAACTGGTTCCCGACATTATTAGAAAATTAAACAAGTCATTTTATTATAAACTGGTTGCTGACATTATTAGAACAGTAAACAAGTAATTATATTATGAACTGGTTCCCGACATTTATAGAACACTAAACAAATCTTTCAATTTTAAACTGGTTCCCGACATTTTTAGAACAGTAAACAAGTATTTCTATTATAAGCTGGTTTTAAACATTATTAGAACAGTAAACAAGTAATTATATTATAAACTGGTTCCCGACATTATTAGAACAGTAAACAAGTCATTTAATTATGAACTGGTTCGCGACATTATAAGAACACTAATCAAGTCATTCAATTATGATCTTGATCCCGACATTATTAAAACAGTAAACAAGTAATTATTTTATAAACTGGTTCCCAACATTATTAGAACAGTAAACAAGTAATTATATTATAAACTGGTTCCCGACATTTTTAGAACATTTAACAAGTCATTATATTATAAACTGGTTCCCGACATTATTAGAACAGTAAACATGTCATTCTATTATAAACTGGTTCCCGACATTATTAGAACATTAAACAAGTCATTCTATTATAAACTGGTTCCCAACGTTATTAGAACAGTAAACAAGTAATTATATTATAAACTGTTTCCCGACATTATTAGAACAGTAAACAAATCATTATATTATAAACTGATTCCCGACATTATTAGAACAGTAAACATGGCATTCTATTATCAACTGGTTCCCGTCATTATAAGAACAGTAAACAGTTAATTACATTTTTTAATGGTTCCCGACATTATTAAAACATTAAACAAGTAATTATTTTACAAACTGGTTCCCAACATTATTAGAACAGTAAACAAGTAATTATATTATAAACTGGTCCCTCACTTTATTACAGCAGTAGACAAGTAATTATATTATAAACTTGTTCCCAACTTTATTAGAACAGTAAACAAGTCATTATTAGAACAGTAAACAAGTAATTATATTATAAACTGGTTACCGACATTATTAGAACAGTAAATAAGTCATTAAATTATAAACTGGTTCCTGACATTAGAACACTAAACAAGTAATTCAATTATAAACTGGTTCCCAACATTATTAGAACAGTAAACAAGTCATTATGTTATAAACTGGTTCCAGACATTATTAGAACAGTAAACAAGTAATTATATTATAAACTGGTTACCGACATTATTAGAACAGTAAATAGGTCACTCTATTGTAAACTGGTTCCCAAAAAATGTTGAACTGTAAACAAGTCATTATATTATAAGCTGGTTACTGACATTATTAGAACTGTAAACAAGTCATTCTATTGTATCATTCTATTGTAAACTGGTTCCTGACATTATTAGAACAGTAAACAAGTATTTCTATTATAATCTGATTCCAGAAATTATTAGAACAGTAAACATTTAATTACATTATAAACTGGTTCCCGACATTATTGGAACAGTAAGCAAGTAATTATATTATAAGCTGGTTTTAAATACTATTAGAACAAGTCTTTCTATTTTATCATTCTATTATAAACATTATTAGAACAGTAAACAAGTAATTATATTATAATCTGATTCCAGACATTATTAGAACAGTAAACAGGTCACTCTATTATAAACTGGATTCCCAACATTTTGGGAAAGAAGTAATTATATTATAAACTGGTTCCTGACATTATTAGAACAGTAAACATTTAATTACATTATAAACTGGTTCCCGACATTATTAGAAAATTAAACAAGTCATTCTATTATAAAGTGGTTGCTGACATTATTAGAACAGTAAACAAGTGATTATATTATGAACTGGTTCCCGACATTTATAGAACACTAAACAAATCTTTCAATTTTAAACTGGTTCCCGACATTTTTAGAACAGTAAACAAGTATTTCTATTATAAGCTGGTTTTAAACATTATTAGAACAGTAAACAAGTAATTATATTATAAACTGGTTCCCGACATTATTAGAACAGTAAACAAGTCATTTAATTATGAACTGGTTCGCGACATTATAAGAACACTAATCAAGTCATTCAATTATGATCTTGATCCCGACATTATTAAAACAGTAAACAAGTAATTATTTTATAAACTGGTTCCCAACATTATTAGAACAGTAAACAAGTAATTATATTATAAACTGGTTCCCGACATTTTTAGAACATTTAACAAGTCATTATATTATAAACTGGTTCCCGACATTATTAGAACAGTAAACATGTCATTCTATTATAAACTGGTTCCCGACATTATTAGAACATTAAACAAGTCATTCTATTATAAACTGGTTCCCAACGTTATTAGAACAGTAAACAAGTAATTATATTATAAACTGGTTCCCGACATTATTAGAACAGTAAACAAATCATTATATTATAAACTGATTCCCGACATTATTAGAACAGTAAACATGGCATTCTATTATCAACTGGTTCCCGTCATTATAAGAACAGTAAACAGTTAATTACATTTTTTAATGGTTCCCGACATTATTAAAACATTAAACAAGTAATTATTTTATAAACTGGTTCCCAACATTATTAGAACAGTAAACAAGTAATTATATTATAAACTTGTCCCTCACTTTATTACAGCAGTAGACAAGTAATTATATTAGAAACTTGTTCCCAACTTTATTAGAACAGTAAACAAGTCATTATATTATAAACTGGTTCCAGTCATTATTAGAACAGTAAACAAGTAATTATATTATAAACTGGTTACCGACATTATTAGAACAGTAAATAAGTCATTAAATTATAAACTGGTTCCTGACATTAGAACACTAAACAAGTAATTCAATTATAAACTGGTTCCCGACTTTATTAGAACAGTAAACATTTAATTACATTATAAACTTGTTCCCGACATTATTAGAACAGTAAACAAGTAATTCTATTATAAACTCTTTCCCGACATTATTAGAACACTTACAAGTCATTCATTTATAAACTTGTTCCCAACATTATTAGAACAGTAAACAAGTCATTATATTATAAACTGGTTCCAGACATTATTAGAACAGTAAACAAGTAATTATATTATAAACTGGTTACCGACATTATTAGAACAGTAAATAGGTCACTCTATTATAAACTGGTTCCCAAAAATTTTTGAACTGTAAACAAGTCATTATATTATAAGCTGGTTACTGACATTATTAGAACTGTAAACAAGTCATTCTATTGTATCATTCTATTGTAAACTGGTTCCTGACATTATTAGAACAGTAAACAAGTAATTCTATTATAATCGTGGTCCTCTGTAGCTCAGCTGGTAGAGCACGGCGCTTGTAACGCCAAGGTAGTGGGTTCGATCCCCGGGACCACCCATACACAAAAATGTATGCACGCATAACTGTAAGTCGCTTTGGATAAAAGCGTCTGCTAAATGGCATATTAATATTAATAATAATCTGATTCCAGAAATTATTAGAACAGTAAACATTTAATTACATTATAAACTGGTTCCCGACATTATTGGAACAGTAAGCAAGTAATTATATTATAAGCTGGTTTTAAATACTATTAGAACAAGTCTTTCTATTTTATCATTCTATTATAAACATTATTAGAACAGTAAACAAGTAATTATATTATAATCTGATTCCAGACATTATTAGAACAGTAAACAGGTCACTCTATTATAAACTGGATTCCCAACATTTTGGGAAAGAAGTAATTATATTATAAACTGGTTCCTGACATTATTAGAACAGTAAACATTTAATTACATTATAAACTGGTTCCCGACATTATTAGAAAATTAAACAAGTCATTCTATTATAAAGTGGTTGCTGACATTATTAGAACAGTAAACAAGTGATTATATTATGAACTGGTTCCCGACATTTATAGAACACTAAACAAATCTTTCAATTTTAAACTGGTTCCCGACATTTTTAGAACAGTAAACAAGTATTTCTATTATAAGCTGGTTTTAAACATTATTAGAACAGTAAACAAGTAATTATATTATAAACTGGTTCCCGACATTATTAGAACAGTAAACAAGTCATTTAATTATGAACTGGTTCGCGACATTATAAGAACACTAATCAAGTCATTCAATTATGATCTTGATCCCGACATTATTAAAACAGTAAACAAGTAATTATTTTATAAACTGGTTCCCAACATTATTAGAACAGTAAACAAGTAATTATATTATAAACTGGTTCCCGACATTTTTAGAACATTTAACAAGTCATTATATTATAAACTGGTTCCCGACATTATTAGAACAGTAAACATGTCATTCTATTATAAACTGGTTCCCGACATTATTAGAACATTAAACAAGTCATTCTATTATAAACTGGTTCCCAACGTTATTAGAACAGTAAACAAGTAATTATATTATAAACTGGTTCCCGACATTATTAGAACAGTAAACAAATCATTATATTATAAACTGATTCCCGACATTATTAGAACAGTAAACATGGCATTCTATTATCAACTGGTTCCCGTCATTATAAGAACAGTAAACAGTTAATTACATTTTTTAATGGTTCCCGACATTATTAAAACATTAAACAAGTAATTATTTTATAAACTGGTTCCCAACATTATTAGAACAGTAAACAAGTAATTATATTATAAACTGGTCCCTCACTTTATTACAGCAGTAGACAAGTAATTATATTAGAAACTTGTTCCCAACTTTATTAGAACAGTAAACAAGTCATTATATTATAAACTGGTTCCAGTCATTATTAGAACAGTAAACAAGTAATTATATTATAAACTGGTTACCGACATTATTAGAACAGTAAATAAGTCATTAAATTATAAACTGGTTCCCGACATTATTAGAACATTAAACAAGTAATTCAATTATAAACTGGTTCCCGACTTTATTAGAACAGTAAACATTTAATTACATTATAAACTTGTTCCCGACATTATTAGAACAGTAAACAAGTCATTCTATTATAAACTCTTTCCCGACATTATTAGAACACTTACAAGTCATTCATTTATAAACTTGTTCCCAACATTATTAGAACAGTAAACAAGTCATTATATTATAAACTGGTTCCAGACATTATTAGAACAGTAAACAAGTAATTATATTATAAACTGGTTACCGACATTATTAGAACAGTAAATAGGTCACTCTATTATAAACTGGTTCCCAAAAAAATTTGAACTGTAAACAAGTCATTATATTATAAGCTGGTTACTGACATTATTAGAACTGTAAACAAGTCATTCTATTGTATCATTCTATTGTAAACTGGTTCCTGACATTAGAACAGTAAACAAGTAATTCTATTATAATCGTGGTCCTCTGTAGCTCAGCTGGTAGAGCACGGCGCTTGTAACGCCAAGGTAGTGGGTTCGATCCCCGGGACCACCCATACACAAAAATGTATGCACGCATAACTTTAAGTCGCTTTGGATAAAAGCGTCTGCTAAATGGCATATTAATATTAATAATAATCTGATTCCAGAAATTATTAGAACAGTAAACATTTAATTACATTATAAACTGGTTCCCGACATTATTGGAACAGTAAGCAAGTAATTATATTATAAGCTGGTTTTAAATACTATTAGAACAAGTCTTTCTATTTTATCATTCTATTATAAACATTATTAGAACAGTAAACAAGTAATTATATTATAATCTGATTCCAGACATTATTAGAACAGTAAACAGGTCACTCTATTATAAACTGGATTCCCAACATTTTGGGAAAGAAGTAATTATATTATAAACTGGTTCCTGACATTATTAGAACAGTAAACATTTAATTACATTATAAACTGGTTCCCGACATTATTAGAAAATTAAACAAGTCATTCTATTATAAAGTGGTTGCTGACATTATTAGAACAGTAAACAAGTGATTATATTATGAACTGGTTCCCGACATTTATAGAACACTAAACAAATCTTTCAATTTTAAACTGGTTCCCGACATTTTTAGAACAGTAAACAAGTATTTCTATTATAAGCTGGTTTTAAACATTATTAGAACAGTAAACAAGTAATTATATTATAAACTGGTTCCCGACATTATTAGAACAGTAAACAAGTCATTTAATTATGAACTGGTTCGCGACATTATAAGAACACTAATCAAGTCATTCAATTATGATCTTGATCCCGACATTATTAAAACAGTAAACAAGTAATTATTTTATAAACTGGTTCCCAACATTATTAGAACAGTAAACAAGTAATTATATTATAAACTGGTTCCCGACATTTTTAGAACATTTAACAAGTCATTATATTATAAACTGGTTCCCGACATTATTAGAACAGTAAACATGTCATTCTATTATAAACTGGTTCCCGACATTATTAGAACATTAAACAAGTCATTCTATTATAAACTGGTTCCCAACGTTATTAGAACAGTAAACAAGTAATTATATTATAAACTGGTTCCCGACATTATTAGAACAGTAAACAAATCATTATATTATAAACTGATTCCCGACATTATTAGAACAGTAAACATGGCATTCTATTATCAACTGGTTCCCGTCATTATAAGAACAGTAAACAGTTAATTACATTTTTTAATGGTTCCCGACATTATTAAAACATTAAACAAGTAATTATTTTATAAACTGGTTCCCAACATTATTAGAACAGTAAACAAGTAATTATATTATAAACTGGTCCCTCACTTTATTACAGCAGTAGACAAGTAATTATATTAGAAACTTGTTCCCAACTTTATTAGAACAGTAAACAAGTCATTATATTATAAACTGGTTCCAGTCATTATTAGAACAGTAAACAAGTAATTATATTATAAACTGGTTACCGACATTATTAGAACAGTAAATAAGTCATTAAATTATAAACTGGTTCCTGACATTAGAACACTAAACAAGTAATTCAATTATAAACTGGTTCCCGACTTTATTAGAACAGTAAACATTTAATTACATTATAAACTTGTTCCCGACATTATTAGAACAGTAAACAAGTCATTCTATTATAAACTCTTTCCCGACATTATTAGAACACTTACAAGTCATTCATTTATAAACTTGTTCCCAACATTATTAGAACAGTAAACAAGTCATTATATTATAAACTGGTTCCAGACATTATTAGAACAGTAAACAAGTAATTATATTATAAACTGGTTACCGACATTATTAGAACAGTAAATAGGTCACTCTATTATAAACTGGTTCCCAAAAATTTTTGAACTGTAAACAAGTCATTATATTATAAGCTGGTTACTGACATTATTAGAACTGTAAACAAGTCATTCTATTGTATCATTCTATTGTAAACTGGTTCCTGACATTATTAGAACAGTAAACAAGTAATTCTATTATAATCGTGGTCCTCTGTAGCTCAGCTGGTAGAGCACAGCGCTTGTAACGCCAAGGTAGTGGGTTCGATCCCCGGGACCACCCATACACAAAAATGTATGCACGCATAACTGTAAGTCGCTTTGGATAAAAGCGTCTGCTAAATGGCATATTAATATTAATAATAATCTGATTCCAGAAATTATTAGAACAGTAAACATTTAATTACATTATAAACTGGTTCCCGACATTATTGGAACAGTAAGCAAGTAATTATATTATAAGCTGGTTTTAAATACTATTAGAACAAGTCTTTCTATTTTATCATTCTATTATAAACATTATTAGAACAGTAAACAAGTAATTATATTATAATCTGATTCCAGACATTATTAGAACAGTAAACAGGTCACTCTATTATAAACTGGATTCCCAACATTTTGGGAAAGAAGTAATTATATTATAAACTGGTTCCTGACATTATTAGAACAGTAAACATTTAATTACATTATAAACTGGTTCCCGACATTATTAGAAAATTAAACAAGTCATTCTATTATAAACTGGTTGCTGACATTATTAGAACAGTAAACAAGTGATTATATTATGAACTGGTTCCCGACATTTATAGAACACTAAACAAATCTTTCAATTTTAAACTGGTTCCCGACATTTTTAGAACAGTAAACAAGTATTTCTATTATAAGCTGGTTTTAAACATTATTAGAACAGTAAACAAGTAATTATATTATAAACTGGTTCCCGACATTATTAGAACAGTAAACAAGTCATTTAATTATGAACTGGTTCGCGACATTATAAGAACACTAATCAAGTCATTCAATTATGATCTTGATCCCGACATTATTAAAACAGTAAACAAGTAATTATTTTATAAACTGGTTCCCAACATTATTAGAACAGTAAACAAGTAATTATATTATAAACTGGTTCCCGACATTTTTAGAACATTTAACAAGTCATTATATTATAAACTGTTTCCCGACATTATTAGAACAGTAAACATGTCATTCTATTATAAACTGGTTCCCGACATTATTAGAACATTAAACAAGTCATTCTATTATAAACTGGTTCCCAACGTTATTAGAACAGTAAACAAGTAATTATATTATAAACTGGTTCCCGACATTATTAGAACAGTAAACAAATCATTATATTATAAACTGATTCCCGACATTATTAGAACAGTAAACATGGCATTCTATTATCAACTGGTTCCCGTCATTATAAGAACAGTAAACAGTTAATTACATTTTTTAATGGTTCCCGACATTATTAAAACATTAAACAAGTAATTATTTTATAAACTGGTTCCCAACATTATTAGAACAGTAAACAAGTAATTATATTATAAACTGGTCCCTCACTTTATTACAGCAGTAGACAAGTAATTATATTAGAAACTTGTTCCCAACTTTATTAGAACAGTAAACAAGTCATTATATTATAAACTGGTTCCAGTCATTATTAGAACAGTAAACAAGTAATTATATTATAAACTGGTTACCGACATTATTAGAACAGTAAATAAGTCATTAAATTATAAACTGGTTCCTGACATTAGAACACTAAACAAGTAATTCAATTATAAACTGGTTCCCGACTTTATTAGAACAGTAAACATTTAATTACATTATAAACTTGTTCCCGACATTATTAGAACAGTAAACAAGTCATTCTATTATAAACTCTTTCCCGACATTATTAGAACACTTACAAGTCATTCATTTATAAACTTGTTCCCAACATTATTAGAACAGTAAACAAGTCATTATATTATAAACTGGTTCCAGACATTATTAGAACAGTAAACAAGTAATTATAATATAAACTGGTTACCGACATTATTAGAACAGTAAATAGGTCACTCTATTATAAACTGGTTCCCAAAAAAATTTGAACTGTAAACAAGTCATTATATTATAAGCTGGTTACTGACATTATTAGAACTGTAAACAAGTCATTCTATTGTATCATTCTATTGTAAACTGGTTCCTGACATTATTAGAACAGTAAACAAGTAATTCTATTATAATCGTGGTCCTCTGTAGCTCAGCTGGTAGAGCACAGCGCTTGTAACGCCAAGGTAGTGGGTTCGATCCCCGGGACCACCCATACACAAAAATGTATGCACGCATAACTGTAAGTCGCTTTGGATAAAAGCGTCTGCTAAATGGCATATTAATATTAATAATAATCTGATTCCAGAAATTATTAGAACAGTAAACATTTAATTACATTATAAACTGGTTCCCGACATTATTGGAACAGTAAGCAAGTAATTATATTATAAGCTGGTTTTAAATACTATTAGAACAAGTCTTTCTATTTTATCATTCTATTATAAACATTATTAGAACAGTAAACAAGTAATTATATTATAATCTGATTCCAGACATTATTAGAACAGTAAACAGGTCACTCTATTATAAACTGGATTCCCAACATTTTGGGAAAGAAGTAATTATATTATAAACTGGTTCCTGACATTATTAGAACAGTAAACATTTAATTACATTATAAACTGGTTCCCGACATTATTAGAAAATTAAACAAGTCATTCTATTATAAACTGGTTGCTGACATTATTAGAACAGTAAACAAGTGATTATATTATGAACTGGTTCCCGACATTTATAGAACACTAAACAAATCTTTCAATTTTAAACTGGTTCCCGACATTTTTAGAACAGTAAACAAGTATTTCTATTATAAGCTGGTTTTAAACATTATTAGAACAGTAAACAAGTAATTATATTATAAACTGGTTCCCGACATTATTAGAACAGTAAACAAGTCATTTAATTATGAACTGGTTCGCGACATTATAAGAACACTAATCAAGTCATTCAATTATGATCTTGATCCCGACATTATTAAAACAGTAAACAAGTAATTATTTTATAAACTGGTTCCCAACATTATTAGAACAGTAAACAAGTAATTATATTATAAACTGGTTCCCGACATTTTTAGAACATTTAACAAGTCATTATATTATAAACTGTTTCCCGACATTATTAGAACAGTAAACATGTCATTCTATTATAAACTGGTTCCCGACATTATTAGAACATTAAACAAGTCATTCTATTATAAACTGGTTCCCAACGTTATTAGAACAGTAAACAAGTAATTATATTATAAACTGGTTCCCGACATTATTAGAACAGTAAACAAATCATTATATTATAAACTGATTCCCGACATTATTAGAACAGTAAACATGGCATTCTATTATCAACTGGTTCCCGTCATTATAAGAACAGTAAACAGTTAATTACATTTTTTAATGGTTCCCGACATTATTAAAACATTAAACAAGTAATTATTTTATAAACTGGTTCCCAACATTATTAGAACAGTAAACAAGTAATTATATTATAAACTGGTCCCTCACTTTATTACAGCAGTAGACAAGTAATTATATTAGAAACTTGTTCCCAACTTTATTAGAACAGTAAACAAGTCATTATATTATAAACTGGTTCCAGTCATTATTAGAACAGTAAACAAGTAATTATATTATAAACTGGTTACCGACATTATTAGAACAGTAAATAAGTCATTAAATTATAAACTGGTTCCCGACATTATTAGAACATTAAACAAGTAATTCAATTATAAACTGGTTCCCGACTTTATTAGAACAGTAAACATTTAATTACATTATAAACTTGTTCCCGACATTATTAGAACAGTAAACAAGTCATTCTATTATAAACTCTTTCCCGACATTATTAGAACACTTACAAGTCATTCATTTATAAACTTGTTCCCAACATTATTAGAACAGTAAACAAGTCATTATATTATAAACTGGTTCCAGACATTATTAGAACAGTAAACAAGTAATTATATTATAAACTGGTTACCGACATTATTAGAACAGTAAATAGGTCACTCTATTATAAACTGGTTCCCAAAAAAATTTGAACTGTAAACAAGTCATTATATTATAAGCTGGTTACTGACATTATTAGAACTGTAAACAAGTCATTCTATTGTATCATTCTATTGTAAACTGGTTCCTGACATTAGAACAGTAAACAAGTAATTCTATTATAATCGTGGTCCTCTGTAGCTCAGCTGGTAGAGCACGGCGCTTGTAACGCCAAGGTAGTGGGTTCGATCCCCGGGACCACCCATACACAAAAATGTATGCACGCATAACTGTAAGTCGCTTTGGATAAAAGCGTCTGCTAAATGGCATATTAATATTAATAATAATCTGATTCCAGAAATTATTAGAACAGTAAACATTTAATTACATTATAAACTGGTTCCCGACATTATTGGAACAGTAAGCAAGTAATTATATTATAAGCTGGTTTTAAATACTATTAGAACAAGTCTTTCTATTTTATCATTCTATTATAAACATTATTAGAACAGTAAACAAGTAATTATATTATAATCTGATTCCAGACATTATTAGAACAGTAAACAGGTCACTCTATTATAAACTGGATTCCCAACATTTTGGGAAAGAAGTAATTATATTATAAACTGGTTCCTGACATTATTAGAACAGTAAACATTTAATTACATTATAAACTGGTTCCCGACATTATTAGAAAATTAAACAAGTCATTCTATTATAAAGTGGTTGCTGACATTATTAGAACAGTAAACAAGTGATTATATTATGAACTGGTTCCCGACATTTATAGAACACTAAACAAATCTTTCAATTTTAAACTGGTTCCCGACATTTTTAGAACAGTAAACAAGTATTTCTATTATAAGCTGGTTTTAAACATTATTAGAACAGTAAACAAGTAATTATATTATAAACTGGTTCCCGACATTATTAGAACAGTAAACAAGTCATTTAATTATGAACTGGTTCGCGACATTATAAGAACACTAATCAAGTCATTCAATTATGATCTTGATCCCGACATTATTAAAACAGTAAACAAGTAATTATTTTATAAACTGGTTCCCAACATTATTAGAACAGTAAACAAGTAATTATATTATAAACTGGTTCCCGACATTTTTAGAACATTTAACAAGTCATTATATTATAAACTGGTTCCCGACATTATTAGAACAGTAAACATGTCATTCTATTATAAACTGGTTCCCGACATTATTAGAACATTAAACAAGTCATTCTATTATAAACTGGTTCCCAACGTTATTAGAACAGTAAACAAGTAATTATATTATAAACTGGTTCCCGACATTATTAGAACAGTAAACAAATCATTATATTATAAACTGATTCCCGACATTATTAGAACAGTAAACATGGCATTCTATTATCAACTGGTTCCCGTCATTATAAGAACAGTAAACAGTTAATTACATTTTTTAATGGTTCCCGACATTATTAAAACATTAAACAAGTAATTATTTTATAAACTGGTTCCCAACATTATTAGAACAGTAAACAAGTAATTATATTATAAACTGGTCCCTCACTTTATTACAGCAGTAGACAAGTAATTATATTAGAAACTTGTTCCCAACTTTATTAGAACAGTAAACAAGTCATTATATTATAAACTGGTTCCAGTCATTATTAGAACAGTAAACAAGTAATTATATTATAAACTGGTTACCGACATTATTAGAACAGTAAATAAGTCATTAAATTATAAACTGGTTCCTGACATTAGAACACTAAACAAGTAATTCAATTATAAACTGGTTCCCGACTTTATTAGAACAGTAAACATTTAATTACATTATAAACTTGTTCCCGACATTATTAGAACAGTAAACAAGTCATTCTATTATAAACTCTTTCCCGACATTATTAGAACACTTACAAGTCATTCATTTATAAACTTGTTCCCAACATTATTAGAACAGTAAACAAGTCATTATATTATAAACTGGTTCCAGACATTATTAGAACAGTAAACAAGTAATTATATTATAAACTGGTTACCGACATTATTAGAACAGTAAATAGGTCACTCTATTATAAACTGGTTCCCAAAAATTTTTGAACTGTAAACAAGTCATTATATTATAAGCTGGTTACTGACATTATTAGAACTGTAAACAAGTCATTCTATTGTATCATTCTATTGTAAACTGGTTCCTGACATTATTAGAACAGTAAACAAGTAATTCTATTATAATCGTGGTCCTCTGTAGCTCAGCTGGTAGAGCACAGCGCTTGTAACGCCAAGGTAGTGGGTTCGATCCCCGGGACCACCCATACACAAAAATGTATGCACGCATAACTGTAAGTCGCTTTGGATAAAAGCGTCTGCTAAATGGCATATTAATATTAATAATAATCTGATTCCAGAAATTATTAGAACAGTAAACATTTAATTACATTATAAACTGGTTCCCGACATTATTGGAACAGTAAGCAAGTAATTATATTATAAGCTGGTTTTAAATACTATTAGAACAAGTCTTTCTATTTTATCATTCTATTATAAACATTATTAGAACAGTAAACAAGTAATTATATTATAATCTGATTCCAGACATTATTAGAACAGTAAACAGGTCACTCTATTATAAACTGGATTCCCAACATTTTGGGAAAGAAGTAATTATATTATAAACTGGTTCCTGACATTATTAGAACAGTAAACATTTAATTACATTATAAACTGGTTCCCGACATTATTAGAAAATTAAACAAGTCATTCTATTATAAACTGGTTGCTGACATTATTAGAACAGTAAACAAGTGATTATATTATGAACTGGTTCCCGACATTTATAGAACACTAAACAAATCTTTCAATTTTAAACTGGTTCCCGACATTTTTAGAACAGTAAACAAGTATTTCTATTATAAGCTGGTTTTAAACATTATTAGAACAGTAAACAAGTAATTATATTATAAACTGGTTCCCGACATTATTAGAACAGTAAACAAGTCATTTAATTATGAACTGGTTCGCGACATTATAAGAACACTAATCAAGTCATTCAATTATGATCTTGATCCCGACATTATTAAAACAGTAAACAAGTAATTATTTTATAAACTGGTTCCCAACATTATTAGAACAGTAAACAAGTAATTATATTATAAACTGGTTCCCGACATTTTTAGAACATTTAACAAGTCATTATATTATAAACTGTTTCCCGACATTATTAGAACAGTAAACATGTCATTCTATTATAAACTGGTTCCCGACATTATTAGAACATTAAACAAGTCATTCTATTATAAACTGGTTCCCAACGTTATT
Organism: Coregonus lavaretus; assembly: GCF_964263955.1. Classification (NCBI taxonomy): domain Eukaryota; kingdom Metazoa; phylum Chordata; class Actinopteri; order Salmoniformes; family Salmonidae; genus Coregonus; species Coregonus lavaretus. Next base: position 93,160,170 of record NC_139988.1, on the reverse strand, counting down.
AGAACAGTAAACAAGTAATTATATTATAAACTGGTTCCCGACATTATTAGAACAGTAAACAAATCATTATATTATAAACTGATTCCCGACATTATTAGAACAGTAAACATGGCATTCTATTATCAACTGGTTCCCGTCATTATAAGAACAGTAAACAGTTAATTACATTTTTTAATGGTTCCCGACATTATTAAAACATTAAACAAGTAATTATTTTATAAACTGGTTCCCAACATTATTAGAACAGTAAACAAGTAATTATATTATAAACTGGTCCCTCACTTTATTACAGCAGTAGACAAGTAATTATATTAGAAACTTGTTCCCAACTTTATTAGAACAGTAAACAAGTCATTATATTATAAACTGGTTCCAGTCATTATTAGAACAGTAAACAAGTAATTATATTATAAACTGGTTACCGACATTATTAGAACAGTAAATAAGTCATTAAATTATAAACTGGTTCCTGACATTAGAACACTAAACAAGTAATTCAATTATAAACTGGTTCCCGACTTTATTAGAACAGTAAACATTTAATTACATTATAAACTTGTTCCCGACATTATTAGAACAGTAAACAAGTCATTCTATTATAAACTCTTTCCCGACATTATTAGAACACTTACAAGTCATTCATTTATAAACTTGTTCCCAACATTATTAGAACAGTAAACAAGTCATTATATTATAAACTGGTTCCAGACATTATTAGAACAGTAAACAAGTAATTATAATATAAACTGGTTACCGACATTATTAGAACAGTAAATAGGTCACTCTATTATAAACTGGTTCCCAAAAAAATTTGAACTGTAAACAAGTCATTATATTATAAGCTGGTTACTGACATTATTAGAACTGTAAACAAGTCATTCTATTGTATCATTCTATTGTAAACTGGTTCCTGACATTATTAGAACAGTAAACAAGTAATTCTATTATAATCGTGGTCCTCTGTAGCTCAGCTGGTAGAGCACGGCGCTTGTAACGCCAAGGTAGTGGGTTCGATCCCCGGGACCACCCATACACAAAAATGTATGCACGCATAACTGTAAGTCGCTTTGGATAAAAGCGTCTGCTAAATGGCATATTAATATTAATAATAATCTGATTCCAGAAATTATTAGAACAGTAAACATTTAATTACATTATAAACTGGTTCCCGACATTATTGGAACAGTAAGCAAGTAATTATATTATAAGCTGGTTTTAAATACTATTAGAACAAGTCTTTCTATTTTATCATTCTATTATAAACATTATTAGAACAGTAAACAAGTAATTATATTATAATCTGATTCCAGACATTATTAGAACAGTAAACAGGTCACTCTATTATAAACTGGATTCCCAACATTTTGGGAAAGAAGTAATTATATTATAAACTGGTTCCTGACATTATTAGAACAGTAAACATTTAATTACATTATAAACTGGTTCCCGACATTATTAGAAAATTAAACAAGTCATTTTATTATAAACTGGTTGCTGACATTATTAGAACAGTAAACAAGTAATTATATTATGAACTGGTTCCCGACATTTATAGAACACTAAACAAATCTTTCAATTTTAAACTGGTTCCCGACATTTTTAGAACAGTAAACAAGTATTTCTATTATAAGCTGGTTTTAAACATTATTAGAACAGTAAACAAGTAATTATATTATAAACTGGTTCCCGACATTATTAGAACAGTAAACAAGTCATTTAATTATGAACTGGTTCGCGACATTATAAGAACACTAATCAAGTCATTCAATTATGATCTTGATCCCGACATTATTAAAACAGTAAACAAGTAATTATTTTATAAACTGGTTCCCAACATTATTAGAACAGTAAACAAGTAATTATATTATAAACTGGTTCCCAACATTTTTAGAACATTTAACAAGTCATTATATTATAAACTGGTTCCCGACATTTTTAGAACATTTAACAAGTCATTATATTATAAACTTGTTCCCGACATTATTAGAACAGTAAACATGTCATTCTATTATAAACTGGTTCCCGACATTATTAGAACATTAAACAAGTCATTCTATTATAAACTGGTTCCCAACGTTATTAGAACAGTAAACAAGTAATTATATTATAAACTGGTTCCCGACATTATTAGAACAGTAAACAAATCATTATATTATAAACTGATTCCCGACATTATTAGAACAGTAAACATGGCATTCTATTATCAACTGGTTCCCGTCATTATAAGAACAGTAAACAGTTAATTACATTTTTTAATGGTTCCCGACATTATTAAAACATTAAACAAGTAATTATTTTATAAACTGGTTCCCAACATTATTAGAACAGTAAACAAGTAATTATATTATAAACTGGTCCCTCACTTTATTACAGCAGTAGACAAGTAATTATATTATAAACTTGTTCCCAACTTCATTAGAACAGTAAACAAGTCATTATTAGAACAGTAAACAAGTAATTATATTATAAACTGGTTACCGACATTATTAGAACAGTAAATAAGTCATTAAATTATAAACTGGTTCCTGACATTAGAACACTAAACAAGTAATTCAATTATAAACTGGTTCCCGACTTTATTAGAACAGTAAACATTTAATTACATTATAAACTTGTTCCCGACATTATTAGAACAGTAAACAAGTCATTCTATTATAAACTCTTTCCCGACATTATTAGAACACTTACAAGTCATTCATTTATAAACTTGTTCCCAACATTATTAGAACAGTAAACAAGTCATTATGTTATAAACTGGTTCCAGACATTATTAGAACAGTAAACAAGTAATTATATTATAAACTGGTTACCGACATTATTAGAACAGTAAATAGGTCACTCTATTATAAACAGGTTCCCAAAAATTTTTGAACTGTAAACAAGTCATTATATTATAAGCTGGTTACTGACATTATTAGAACAGTAAACAAGTAATTATATTATAAACTGGTTACCGACATTATTAGAACAGTAAACATGTCATTCTATTATAAACTGGTTCCCGACATTATTAGAACATTAAACAAGTCATTCTATTATAAACTGGTTCCCAACGTTATTAGAACAGTAAACAAGTAATTATATTATAAATTGGTTCCCGACATTATTAGAACAGTAAACAAATCATTATATTATAAACTGATTCCCGACATTATTAGAACAGTAAACATGGCATTCTATTATCAACTGGTTCCCGTCATTATAAGAACAGTAAACAGTTAATTACATTTTTTAATGGTTCCCGACATTATTAAAACATTAAACAAGTAATTATTTTATAAACTGGTTCCCAACATTATTAGAACAGTAAACAAGTAATTATATTATAAACTGGTCCCTCACTTTATTACAGCAGTAGACAAGTAATTATATTATAAACTTGTTCCCAACTTCATTAGAACAGTAAACAAGTCATTATTAGAACAGTAAACAAGTAATTATATTATAAACTGGTTACCGACATTATTAGAACAGTAAATAAGTCATTAAATTATAAACTGGTTCCTGACATTAGAACACTAAACAAGTAATTCAATTATAAACTGGTTCCCGACTTTATTAGAACAGTAAACATTTAATTACATTATAAACTTGTTCCCGACATTATTAGAACAGTAAACAAGTCATTCTATTATAAACTCTTTCCCGACATTATTAGAACACTTACAAGTCATTCATTTATAAACTTGTTCCCAACATTATTAGAACAGTAAACAAGTCATTATGTTATAAACTGGTTCCAGACATTATTAGAACAGTAAACAAGTAATTATATTATAAACTGGTTACCGACATTATTAGAACAGTAAATAGGTCACTCTATTATAAACAGGTTCCCAAACATTTTTGAACTGTAAACAAGTCATTATATTATAAGCTGGTTACTGACATTATTAGAACAGTAAACAAGTAATTCTATTGTATCATTCTATTGTAAACTGGTTCCTGACATTATTAGAACAGTAAACAAGTAATTCTATTATAATCTGATTCCAGAAATTATTAGAACAGTAAACATTTAATTACATTATAAACTGGTTCCCGACATTATTGGAACAGTAAGCAAGTAATTATATTATAAGCTGGTTTTAAATACTATTAGAACAAGTCTTTCTATTTTATCATTCTATTATAAACATTATTAGAACAGTAAACAAGTAATTATATTATAATCTGATTCCAGACATTATTAGAACAGTAAACAGGTCACTCTATTATAAACCGGATTCCCAACATTTTGGGAAAGAAGTAATTATATTATAAACTGGTTCCTGACATTATTAGAACAGTAAACATTTAATTACATTATAAACTGGTTCCCGACATTTTTAGAACAGTAAACAAGTATTTCTATTATAAGCTGGTTTTAAACATTATTAGAACAGTAAACAAGTAATTATATTATGAACTGGTTCCCGACATTTATAGAACACTAAACAAATCTTTCAATTTTAAACTGGTTCCCGACATTTTTAGAACAGTAAACAAGTATTTCTATTATAAGCTGGTTTTAAACATTATTAGAACAGTAAACAAGTCATTTAATTATGAACTGGTTCGCGACATTATAAGAACACTAATCAAGTCATTCAATTATGATCTTGATCCCGACATTATTAAAACAGTAAACAAGTAATTATTTTATAAACTGGTTCCCAACATTATTAGAACAGTAAACAAGTAATTATATTATAAACTGGTTCCCGACATTTTTAGAACATTTAACAAGTCATTATATTATAAACTGGTTCCCGACATTATTAGAACAGTAAACATGTCATTCTATTATGAACTGGTTCCCGACATTATTAGAACATTAAACAAGTCATTCTATTATAAACTGGTTCCCAACGTTATTAGAACAGTAAACAAGTAATTATATTATAAACTGGTTCCCGACATTATTAGAACAGTAAACAAATCATTATATTATAAACTGATTCCCGACATTATTAGAACAGTAAACATGGCATTCTATTATCAACTGGTTCCCGTCATTATAAGAACAGTAAACAGTTAATTACATTTTTTAATGGTTCCCGACATTATTAAAACATTAAACAAGTAATTATTTTATAAACTGGTTCCCAACATTATTAGAACAGTAAACAAGTAATTATATTATAAACTGGTCCCTCACTTTATTACAGCAGTAGACAAGTAATTATATTATAAACTTGTTCCCAACTTTATTAGAACAGTAAGCAAGTCATTATTAGAACACTAAACAAGTAATTATATTATAAACTGGTTACCGACATTATTAGAACAGTAAATAAGTCATTAAATTATAAACTGGTTCCTGACATTAGAACACTAAACAAGTAATTCAATTATAAACTGGTTCCCGACTTTATTAGAACAGTAAACAAGTCATTATTAGAACACTAAACAAGTAATTATATTATAAACTGGTTACCGACATTATTAGAACAGTAAATAAGTCATTAAATTATAAACTGGTTCCTGACATTAGAACACTAAACAAGTAATTCAATTATAAACTGGTTCCCGACTTTATTAGAACAGTAAACATTTAATTACATTATAAACTTGTTCCCGACATTATTAGAACAGTAAACAAGTCATTCTATTATAAACTCTTTCCCGACATTATTAGAACACTTAAAAGTCATTCATTTATAAACTTGTTCCCAACATTATTAGAACAGTAAACAAGTCATTATATTATAAACTGGTTCCAGACATTATTAGAACAGGAAACAAGTATGGGATGGACCGCGGGAATTATTTGCTAGGATAATAATTGCTTTTCAATGAATTAAATGTAATACAATGGCAATCCTGGTTATATGTTAGAATCCTATGCGTGAACTGCCGACATTATTACGCATATTAATTGATAATGATGGAAAATAGGATATGCATAATAAAAAATAAAAAAATAGTTATATATATATATATATATATATATATAGAGGTGAAAGCATTGGAAATGCTTTTGGCGGTTAACCTGCTTCTGTTTTGTGGGTGGCACTGTGTGCTGTTTTCGATGGATGGGTCCTGGCCTCTCGGGGCCTTAGGGATACGGAGGGACGTGGGGGGGATGCTGATCACTGGGATGACGGCTCAACTTGGGATGGGGAGGGGCTTTAGCGGGGGAATTAGTGGAGAACAATTGAAGGGTTACTCCGTAGCAATGCAAATATCACGGTACAGCTATATGGACACTCAATCATTACGCTATTTTTTATTGGTAAATTTACAAACATATATAATGATAAATAGACTTGAAACTTGTATCTCATTATGGTGTATGGTGAAATAAGTATAGCCAGTTATAATTGTAATGGCTTAGCTGATAATAACAAAAGAAGAACAATATTTACATGGCTCAAAGAGAAGGAATATAATATCTATTGTATACAGGAAACTCATTCAACAATTCGAGATGAAGTAGCGTAGAAAATAGAATGGGGGGGGGAAATATACTTCTCCCATGGGCAAAGAAATTCAAAAGGGGTGATGATATTAATGAATAGTAATTTCGATCCGAATGTGCAAATTGTCCAAATAGATACGCAAGGTAGATGGATTATTTTAAATATGGTATTGGACCATAAACAGATATGGCTCATTAACCTTTACGGACCAAATAATGATGATCCACAATTCTTTGACAATATATATAATAAATTATCAAGCCTGCAAGCAACTCAAGACAATATTATTATGGTGGGGGATTATAATACTGTTTTAAATAGCTCAATGGACCGAAAAGGAAATCACACCACAAACAATCACCCACATGCTCTTAAGGAAATTGTGAATGTCATGGATACATTAGAACTAGTAGATATATGGAGGCTTAAATATGCTGATCTAGTGAGATATACATGGCGGAGACTGAATCAAGCTAGTCGTCTTGACTTCTTTCTTATCTCATTCTCGTTGGCACCAAAAGTAAAAAAAGTGTTGATAGGGGACAGAATGCGGTCGGACCATCATATAATAGGCATATACATTACTCTGACTGAATTTCCACGTGGGCGAGGATATTGGAAATTTAATCAAAGCCTATTAGATGATAATTTATTTATAATTAGAACAAAGGTGTCAGGTTTGTTCCTTTGACCAAATTACCTTCTGCCAAGGAAACAGCTGAGTTGGTGATTAACCATGTGTTCCGAGTCTTTGGGATTCCGCAAGATATGGTTTCCGACAGAGGTCCCCAGTTCGCCTCAAGGTTTTGGAAGGCCTTCTGCCAACTCATAGGGGCCACGGCCAGTTTATCTTCAGGGTACCATCCGGAGTCCAATGGCCAAACTGAGAGGATGAATCAGGAGCTGGAAACCACCCTCAGATGCATGGTTTCCAACAACCCGTCCACTTGGTCATCCTTCATTGTTTGGGCCGAGTACGTGCACAACACCTTGTGCTCCTCCTCCACTGGTATGTCCCCGCATGAGTGTCAGTTTGGCTATGCGCCTCTATTGTTCCCGGACCAGGAGGCAGAAGTCAGAGTGCCTTCAGCCTCGAGGTTCATCAGACGCTGTCGGCTTACGTGGAAGAAGGCACGTCTTAATCTTCTGCGTTCCTCTCAGCAGTACCAACGACAAGCCAACAGAGGTCGCCGTCCCGGTCCTACCCTGTACCCCGGCCAGAGAGTATGGCTCTCAACTAAGAACCTACCACTACGGGTGGAGTCTCGCAAGCTGTCCCAGAGGTTCATCGGTCCCTTTAAGATTGCCAGGAGAGTCAATCCCGTTACTTTTCGCCTGCACTTACCCAGATCACTTAAGATCAATCCAACATTTCACATTTCTTTATTAAAACCTGTTGTTTTTTCTCCCCTTATCCCGGCAGGCAGACCTCCCCCTCCGCCCCGTGTCATCGGGGGCCAGTCGGCTTATACCGTCCACCGGATACTGGATTCCCGCCGGGTGCAGCGGTCCTGGCAGTATCTGGTGGACTGGGAAGGCTACGGTCCCGAGGAGCGCTCCTGGGTTCCTGCCAAGGACATACTGGACCCTGACCTCATTCGTCAGTTCAGGGCCCTCCACCCTGAGAAGGCTGGTAGGAACGTCAGGAGCCGTTCCTAGGAGGGGGATTCTGTCAGGTTTTGGCCATGACTGTTCGGGTTTTGGTCACTAGATGTCCCCATTGCACCTTTTTTGTACCTTTTGTTTTTCTTGCTCTAATTATTGTTTGCACCTGTAGGTCATTCCCTTGTTAGTATTTAAACCCTGTGTGTTCCTCAGTTCCTTGCTCAGTGTTTGTAAGTTAGCACCCAGCCCTAGCCCAAGCCTTGTTTTATATAGATATTTCTCTGGTGGGATTTTCCAGAGGTTCTCTGGTTTAGTTCTTGTGTTTTGTTTGAGTAGTCTTTTGAGGTTTGTTTTTCCCTGCTGTTTTTTACCACTTTGTGGAGTTTCTTTTGTTTTTTGGAGGTTTTCCTCTTTGGGCCTCTTGGCTTTATTTTTGGACGTTGTGGATTTAGTTTCCTTGCCTGAAGATTTTGTTCTTTTATTAAACCACCATCTCCAGTACAGCTGTGTCTGCCTCATCTTCTGGGTTCTGACAATTATTAGTGACTGTTTCTCGCACCGGGTCGTGACAAAAGGAATTTATAACTGACTTTTTCCAACATAACATAGGTACAGCGAATCCCCTTATTGTATGGGACACCTTTAAATGTGCCTTTAGAGGCCATGCAATTCAGTACTCATCTCGAAAACAAAAGCAATTTAGGTCAAAAGAGTTTATACTAAGAAAGGAAATAGAAAGTCTAACAGAACAGATAGATGGCAATAAAAACTGTAACATAGAGGCTCAGAATAAATTAGAGGAAAAACAAAAAGAAATGGAAAAACTTATTCAAGAAAGATCAAGTGTAATATATTATAAAAATAAAGCAAACTGGATGGAATATGGGGAAAAATGCACAAAATTCTTTTTTAATCTTCAACATAGGAATGCTACCAAAAAGAACTTAATGAAACTGGTTACAATTGACGGAGTCACCCATAATTCACCTAATGATATTTTGAAGGAAGAAACAAAGTATTTTAAGCATATGTTTTCTTTTCAGTCGCCTCCATCTCCTCTAACTGAAGCTAATTGTAGATATTTTTTTCCTATTGATAATGTCAAATTAACAGCCACACAGAAAGACTCATGTGAAGGTGAAATTACAGAGGAGGAACTTCTGGATGCAATTAAAGACTTTAAGTCTGGGAAAACTCCAGGGTTGGATGGCATACCAATCGAGGTATACCAAACCTTTTTTGATATACTAAGAGGACCATTATTAGCATGTTTTAACCACTCCTATGTAAATGGTAGATTATCTGACACTCAAGAAGAAGGTCTGATCTCATTATTACTGAAACAGGATACAAGTGGAAAATATAAAGATCCAGTCCATTTACAAAATTGGAGGCCCCTTACACTTCAGTGTTGTGATGCAAAAATCCTAGCAAAATGTATAGCGCATAGAATTAAAAAGGTATTGTCGGATATTATTCAGTCTAATCAGACAGGTTTTTTACATGGAAGATACATTGGAGATAATATAAGGCAAGTATTGGAAACAATAGAACACTATGGAAAATATGGGAAACCAGGCCTGCTATTCATAGCAGACTTCGAAAAGGCATTTGATAAAGTTCGACTGGAATTTATATATAAATGCCTGGAGCATTTCAATTTTGGAGAATCTCTTATAAAATGGGTCAAAATCATGTATAGTAACCCTAGGTGTAAAATAGTAAATAATGGCTATTTCTCAGAAAGTTTCAAACTGTCAAGAGGAGTGAAACAAGGTTGTCCACTATCGGCATATCTATTTATTGTGGCCATCGAGATGTTAGCTATTAAAATCAGATCCAATAATAATATCAGAGGATTAGAAATACAGGGCTTAAAAACAAAGGTGTCATTGTACGCAGATGATTCATGTTTTCTTTTAGATCCACAACTAGAATCCCTCCACAGCCTCATAGAGGATCTAGATACATTTTCTAACCTCTCTGGATTAAAACCAAATTATGACAAATGTACTATATTACGTATTGGATCACTAAAAAATACAATTTTTACATTACCATGTAGTTTACCAATAAAATGGTCTGATGGTGATGTGGATATACTCGGAATACATATCCCAAAGGAAATAAATGATCTCACTTCAATAAATTTTAATAGAAAGTTAGCAAAAATAGATAAGATCTTACTACCATGGAAAGGAAAATACCTGTCAATTTGTGGAAAAATCACCCTGATTAACTCTTTAGTATTATCCCAGTTTACCTATTTGCTTATGGTCTTGCCTACGCCTAGCAAACAGTTTTTAAAATTATATGAGAAAAAAATATTCAATTTTATTTGGAACGGCAAGCCAGACAAAATTAAAAGAGCATATTTATATAATGAATATGAATTCGGAGGACAGAAATTATTAAATATTAAAGCATTAGACCTATCACTAAAATCTTCAGTCATCCAAAAGTTATACTTAAATCCGAACTGGTTCTCAAGCAAATTAGTAAGATTGTCTCACCCACTGTTCAAGAAAGGCCTTTTTCCCTTTATTCAGATTACAACCTCTCACTTTCAGTTATTTGAAAAGGAAATAATCTCCCAAATGTCACTATTTCTAAAACAAGCCATAGAAAGTTGGTTGCAATTTCAATTTAATCCTCCAGAAACGACAGAACAAATAATGCAACAAATATTGTGGTTAAATTCAAATATACTAATTGACAAAAAACCTTTATTTTTTGACAGAATGTTTAAAAAAGGTATAATCTTCGTAAATGATATCATCGGTAGGACTGGTGGAGTTATGTCGCACATGCAGCTAACAAAAACATATGGAAATGTCTGCTCTACCCAAAATTACAACCAAATAATTGCAGCCTTACCGCAAAAGTGGAAGAGGAAAGTTGAAGGGGGAGAAAGTAAGGAACTTGTCTGTCGGCCTTGCATTAAAGAACATAATTGGTTAAGGAAAACTGTGATAAATAAAAAAGTATATCAGTTTCACTTAAGGACCAAAGGATTGACAGCAGTCCCATATAGATTGCAAAATAGTTGGGAAGAGATCTTTGACGTACCGATCCCATGGCATAGTGTTTATGAACTGACACGCAAAACGACACCGGATTCAAAAATTTGAATCTTTCAATTTAAATTATTATATAAAATTCTTGCTACCAATAGAATGTTATTTATATGGGGGATACAATCTTCCCAGCTCTGCAGATTTTGCTGTGAAGAGATAGAATCATTAGATCATTTGTTTTGGTTCTGTCCATTTGTAGCTTGTTTTTGGACACAGGTCCAGGAATGGCTAAAGGATTGCAATATTTACCTGGAACTAACCTTGCAGATAGCATTACTGGGTGATCTGAAAAGTCATAGTCAATCAATCAATAATATAATAATACTTTTAGCAAAAATGTTTATTTTTAATTCACAATCTGTAGAAGCAATGAGAATAGATAGGTTCAGAACTTTTGTAAAACATCACAGTATGGTTGAAATATATATGGCAAATAGAAATCCTATATGGATGGTGTTAAGAGATAGATGGGAGGTATTGAATAGAGTTGAAGGATGGGACTAATAACAAATAACAACAAATAATAACAAAGATAGCTAATAATGTAAGCATACTGTGTCCATAATAAGTATATAGGTTGTATGTTGGGAGCTTTTGGGAAAGAGCACAGTTAGAAAGATATGGCATTTAGAAGCAAACCGGATGGACATCATGAAAATGATCGGAGAGGTTGAGAGTAGAAGAAGTTCAGGAGCAAAAAAATAAATAAATATATATATATATATATATATATATATATAGATATAGATATAGAATTATTGTAAAATTAACTCTGTCCATAAGGTGTAGATAGTAAGTATAGACCGGAAGTAGAGGCCTGGGCGTTGTTGTTCACTAATTTACTCCAAGTAGGGAAAGGATGGTGGGGTTGAAAAGTAATAAAGGGGAATATATATATAAAAAATAAAAAAAAACATGGGGGATTGGAAGTGATGCAGACAATTACATTGATAGAAGATACAATCTATCTGCAATATTAAGCTGATCCATCCCCCCGAAGAAAAAAATATATATAATTAAAAAAATAAAAAAAAAATAAAAAAATTATATTATAAACTGGTTACCGACATTATTAGAACAGTAAATAGGTCACTCTGTTATAAACTGGTTCCCAAAAATTTTTGAACTGTAAACAAGTCGTTATATTATAATCTGGTTACTGACATTATTAGAACTGTAAACAAGTCATTCTATTGTATCATTCTATTGTAAACTGGTTCCTGACATTATTAGAACAGTAAACAAGTAATTCTATTATAATCTGATTCCAGAAATTATTAGAACAGTAAACATTTAATTACATTATAAACTGGTTCCCGACATTATTGGAACAGTAAGCAAGTAATTATATTATAAACTGGTTCCTGACATTATTAGAAAAGTAAAAAAGTATTTCAATATTATCCTTCTATTATAAACTGCTTCCCGACATTATTGGAACAGTAAACATGTCATTTAATTATGAACTGGTTCGCGACATTATTAGAACACTAAACAAGTCATTCAATTATGAACTTGATCCCAACTTTATTAGAACAGTAAACATTTAATTATATTATAAACTGGTTCCCGACATTTTTAGAACATTTAACAAGTCATTATATTATAAACTGGTTCCCGACATTATTAGAACAGTAAACATGTCATTATATTATAAACTGGTTCCCGACATTATTAGAACATTAAACAAGTCATTCTATTATAAACTGGTTCCCAACGTTATTAGAACAGTAAACAAGTAATTATATTATAAACTGGTTCCCGACATTTTTAGAACAGTAAACAAGTATTTATACTATAAGCTGGTTTTAAACATTATTAGAACAGTAAACAAGTAATTATATTATAAACTGGTTACCGACATTATTAGAACAGTAAATAAGTCATTAAATTATAAACTGGTTCCTGACATTAGAACACTAAACAAGTAATTCAATTATAAACTGGTTCCCGACTTTATTAGAACAGTAAACATTTAATTACATTATAAACTTGTTCCCGACATTATTAGAACAGTAAACAAGTCATTCTATTATAAACTCTTTCCCGACATTATTAGAACACTTACAAGTCATTCATTTATAAACTTGTTCCCAACATTATTAGAACAGTAAACAAGTCATTATATTATAAACTGGTTCCAGACATTATTAGAACAGTAAACAAGTAATTATATTATAAACTGGTTACCGACATTATTAGAACAGTAAATAGGTCACTCTATTATAAACTGGTTCCCAAAAATGTTTGAACTGTAAACAAGTCATTATATTATAAGCTGGTTACTGACATTATTAGAACTGTAAACAAGTCATTCTATTGTATCATTCTATTGTAAACTGGTTCCTGACATTATTAGAACAGTAAACAAGTAATTCTATTATAATCTGATTCCAGAAATTATTAGAACAGTAAACATTTAATTACATTATAAACTGGTTCCCGACATTATTAGAAAATTAAACAAGTCATTCTATTATAAACTGGTTGCTGACATTATTAGAACAGTAAACAAGTAATTATATTATGAACTGGTTCCCGACATTTATAGAACACTAAACAAATCTTTCAATTTTAAACTGGTTCCCGACATTTTTAGAACAGTAAACAAGTATTTCTATTATAAGCTGGTTTTAAACATTATTAGAACAGTAAACAAGTAATTATATTATAAACTGGTTCCCGACATTATTAGAACAGTAAACAAGTCATTTAATTATGAACTGGTTCGCGACATTATAAGAACACTAATCAAGTCATTCAATTATGATCTTGATCCCGACATTATTAAAACAGTAAACAAGTAATTATTTTATAAACTGGTTCCCAACATTATTAGAACAGTAAACAAGTATTTATATTATAAACTGGTTCCCGACATTTTTAGAACATTTAACAAGTCATTATATTATAAACTGGTTCCCGACATTATTAGAACATTAAACAAGTCATTCTATTATAAACTGGTTCCCAACGTTATTAGAACAGTAAACAAGTAATTATATTATAAACTGGTTCCCGACATTATTAGAACAGTAAACAAATCATTATATTATAAACTGATTCCCGACATTATTAGAACAGTAAACATGGCATTCTATTATCAACTGGTTCCCGTCATTATAAGAACAGTAAACAGTTAATTACATTTTTTAATGGTTCCCGACATTATTAAAACATTAAACAAGTAATTATTTTATAAACTGGTTCCCAACATTATTAGAACAGTAAACAAGTAATTATATTATAAACTGGTCCCTCACTTTATTACAGCAGTAGACAAGTAATTATATTATAAACTTGTTCCCAACGTTATTAGAACAGTAAACAAGTCATTATTAGAACAGTAAACAAGTAATTATATTATAAACTGGTTACCTACATTTTTAGAACAGTAAATAAGTCATTAAATTATAAACTGGTTCCTGACATTAGAACACTAAACAAGTAATTCAATTATAAACTGGTTCCCGACTTTATTAGAACAGTAAACATTTAATTACATTATAAACTTGTTCCCGACATTATTAGAACAGTAAACAAGTCATTCTATTATAAACTCTTTCCCGACATTATTAGAACACTTAAAAGTCATTCATTTATAAACTTGTTCCCAACATTATTAGAACAGTAAACAAGTAATTATATTATAAACTGGTTCCAGACATTATTAGAACAGTAAACAAGTAATTATATTATAAACTGGTTACCGACATTATTAGAACAGTAAATAGGTCACTCTATTATAAACTGGTTCCCAACATTTTTTATACTGTAAACAAGTCATTATATTATAATCTGGTTACTGACATTATTAGAACTGTAAACAAGTCATTCTATTGTATCATTATATTGTAAACTGGTTCCTGACATTATTAGAACAGTAAACAAGTAATTCTATTATAATCTGATTCCAGAAATTATTAGAACAGTAAACATTTAATTACATTATAAACTGGTTCCCGACATTATTGGAACAGTAAGCAAGTAATTATATTATAAACTGGTTCCTGACATTATTAGAAAAGTAAAAAAGTATTTCAATATTATCCTTCTATTATAAACTGCTTCCCGACATTATTGGAACAGTAAACATGTCATTTAATTATGAACTGGTTCGCGACATTATTAGAACACTAAACAAGTCATTCAATTATGAACTTGATCCCAACTTTATTAGAACAGTAAACATTTAATTATATTATAAACTGGTTCCTGACATTTTTAGAACATTTAACAAGTCATTATATTATAAACTGGTTCCCGACATTATTAGAACAGTAAACATGTCATTATATTATAAACTGGTTCCCGACATTATTAGAACATTAAACAAGTCATTCTATTATAAACTGGTTCCCAACGTTATTAGAACAGTAAACAAGTAATTATATTATAAACTGGTTCCCGACATTTTTAGAACAGTAAACAAGTATTTATACTATAAGCTGGTTTTAAACATTATTAGAACAGTAAACAAGTAATTATATTATAAACTGGTTACCGACATTATTAGAACAGTAAATAAGTCATTAAATTATAAACTGGTTCCTGACATTAGAACACTAAACAAGTAATTCAATTATAAACTGGTTCCCGACTTTATTAGAACAGTAAACATTTAATTACATTATAAACTTGTTCCCGACATTATTAGAACAGTAAACAAGTCATTCTATTATAAACTCTTTCCCGACATTATTAGAACACGTACAAGTCATTCATTTATAAACTTGTTCCCAACATTATTAGAACAGTAAACAAGTCATTATATTATAAACTGGTTCCAGACATTATTAGAACAGTAAACAAGTCATTATATTATAAGCTGGTTACTGACATTATTAGAACTGTAAACAAGTCATTCTATTGTATCATTCTATTGTAAACTGGTTCCTGACATTATTAGAACAGTAAACAAGTAATTCTATTATAATCTGATTCCAGAAATTATTAGAACAGTAAACATTTAATTACATTATAAACTGGTTCCCGACATTATTGGAACAGTAAGCAAGTAATTATATTATAAGCTGGTTTTAAATACTATTAGAACAAGTCTTTCTATTTTATCATTCTATTATAAACATTATTAGAACAGTAAACAAGTAATTATATTATAATCTGATTCCAGACATTATTAGAACAGTAAACAGGTCACTCTATTATAAACTGGATTCCCAACATTTTGGGAAAGAAGTAATTATATTATAAACTGGTTCCTGACATTATTAGAACAGTAAACATTTAATTACATTATAAACTGGTTCCCGACATTATTAGAAAATTAAACAAGTCATTCTATTATAAACTGGTTGCTGACATTATTAGAACAGTAAACAAGTAATTATATTATGAACTGGTTCCCGACATTTATAGAACACTAAACAAATCTTTCAATTTTAAACTGGTTCCCGACATTTTTAGAACAGTAAACAAGTATTTCTATTATAAGCTGGTTTTAAACATTATTAGAACAGTAAACAAGTAATTATATTATAAACTGGTTCCCGACATTATTAGAACAGTAAACAAGTCATTTAATTATGAACTGGTTCGCGACATTATAAGAACACTAATCAAGTCATTCAATTATGATCTTGATCCCGACATTATTAAAACAGTAAACAAGTAATTATTTTATAAACTGGTTCCCAACATTATTAGAACAGTAAACGAGTAATTATATTATAAACTGGTTCCCGACATTTTTAGAACATTTAACAAGTCATTATATTATAAACTGGTTCCCGACATTATTAGAACAGTAAACATGTCATTCTATTATAAACTGGTTCCCGACATTATTAGAACAGTAAACAAATCATTATATTATAAACTGATTCCCGACATTATTAGAACAGTAAACATGGCATTCTATTATCAACTGGTTCCCGTCATTATAAGAACAGTAAACAGTTAATTACATTTTTTAATGGTTCCCGACATTATTAAAACATTAAACAAGTAATTATTTTATAAACTGGTTCCCAACATTATTAGAACAGTAAACAAGTAATTATATTATAAACTGGTCCCTCACTTTATTACAGCAGTAGACAAGTAATTATATTATAAACTTGTTCCCAACTTTATTAGAACAGTAAACAAGTCATTATTTGAACAGTAAACAAGTAATTATATTATAAACTGGTTACCGACATTATTAGAACAGTAAATAAGTCATTAAATTATAAACTGGTTCCTGACATTAGAACACTAAACAAGTAATTCAATTATAAACTGGTTCCCGACTTTATTAGAACAGTAAACATTTAATTACATTATAAACTTGTTCCCGACATTATTAGAACAGTAAACAAGTCATTCTATTATAAACTCTTTCCCGACATTATTAGAACACTTAAAAGTCATTCATTTATAAACTTGTTCCCAACATTATTAGAACAGTAAACAAGTCATTATATTATAAACTGGTTCCAGACATTATTAGAACAGTAAACAAGTAATTATATTATAAACTGGTTACCGACATTATTAGAACAGTAAATAGGTCACTCTATTATAAACTGGTTCCCAACATTTTTTGAACTGTAAACAAGTCATTATATTATAATCTGGTTACTGACATTATTAGAACTGTAAACAAGTCATTCTATTGTATCATTCTATTGTAAACTGGTTCCTGACATTATTAGAACATTAAACAAGTAATTCTATTATAATCTGATTCCAGAAATTATTAGAACAGTAAACATTTAATTACATTATAAACTGGTTCCCGACATTATTGGAACAGTAAGCAAGTAATTATATTATAAACTGGTTCCTGACATTATTAGAAAAGTAAAAAAGTATTTCAATATTATCCTTCTATTATAAACTGCTTCCCGACATTATTGGAACAGTAAACATGTCATTTAATTATGAACTGGTTCGCAACATTATTAGAACACTAAACAAGTCATTCAATTATGAACTTGATCCCAACTTTATTAGAACAGTAAACATTTAATTATATTATAAACTGGTTCCCGACATTTTTAGAACATTTAACAAGTCATTATATTATAAACTGGTTCCCGACATTATTAGAACAGTAACATGTCATTCTATTATAAACTGGTTCCCGACATTATTAGAACATTAAACAAGTCATTCTATTATAAACTGGTTCCCAACGTTATTAGAACAGTAAACAAGTAATTATATTATAAACTGGTTACCGACATTTTTAGAACAGTAAACAAGTATTTATATTATACGCTGGTTTTAAACATTATTAGAACAGTAAACAAGTAATTATATTATAAACTGGTTCCCGACATTATTAGAACAGTAAATAAGTCATTAAATTATAAACTGGTTCATGACATTAGAACACTAAACAAGTAATTCAATTATAAACTGGTTCCCGACTTTATTAGAACAGTAAACATTTAATTACATTATAAACTTGTTCCCGACATTATTAGAACAGTAACCAAGTCATTATATTATAAACTCTTTCCCAACATTATTAGAACACTTACAAGTCATTCATTTATAAACTTGTTCCCAACATTATTAGAACAGTAAACAAGTCATTATATTATAAACTGGTTCCAGACATTATTAGAACAGGAAACAAGTAATTATATTATAAACTGGTTACCGACATTATTAGAACAGTAAATAGGTCACTCTATTATAAACTGGTTCCCAACATTTTTTGAACTGTAAACAAGTCATTATATTATAATCTGGTTACTGACATTATTAGAACTGTAAACAAGTCATTCTATTGTATCATTCTATTGTAAACTGGTTCCTGACATTATTAGAACAGTAAACAAGTAATTCTATTATAATCTGATTCCAGAAATTATTAGAACAGTAAACATTTAATTACATTATAAACTGGTTCCCGACATTATTGGAACAGTAAGCAAGTAATTATATTATAAACTGGTTCCTGACATTATTAGAAAAGTAAAAAAGTATTTCAATATTATCCTTCTATTATAAACTGCTTCCCGACATTATTGGAACAGTAAACATGTCATTTAATTATGAACTGGTTCGCGACATTATTAGAACACTAAACAAGTCATTCAATTATGAACTTGATCCCAACTTTATTAGAACAGTAAACATTTAATTATATTATAAACTGGTTCCCGACATTTTTAGAACATTTAACAAGTCATTATATTATAAACTGGTTCCCGACATTATTAGAACAGTAAACATGTCATTCTATTATAAACTGGTTCCCGACATTATTAGAACATTAAACAAGTCATTCTATTATAAACTGGTTCCCAACGTTATTAGAACAGTAAACAAGTAATTATGTTATAAACTGGTTCCCGACATTTTTAGAACAGTAAACAAGTATTTATATTATAAGCTGGTTTTAAACATTATTAGAACAGTAAACAAGTAATTATATTATAAACTGGTTCCCGACATTATTAGAACAGTAAACAAGTCATTTAATTATGAACTGGTTCGCGACATTATAAGAACACTAATCAAGTCATTCAATTATGATCTTGATCCCGACATTATTAAAACAGTAAACAAGTAATTATTTTATAAACTGGTTCCCAACATTATTAGAACAGTAAACAAGTAATTATATTATAAACTGGTTCCCGACATTTTTAGAACATTTAACAAGTCATTATATTATAAACTGGTTCCCGACATTATTAGAACAGTAAACATGTCATTCTATTATAAACTGGTTCCCGACATTATTAGAACATTAAACAAGTCATTCTATTATAAACTGGTTCCCAACGTTATTAGAACAGTAAACAAGTAATT
This sequence comes from Coregonus lavaretus, assembly GCF_964263955.1. Classification (NCBI taxonomy): domain Eukaryota; kingdom Metazoa; phylum Chordata; class Actinopteri; order Salmoniformes; family Salmonidae; genus Coregonus; species Coregonus lavaretus. The sequence continues at coordinate 93,140,309 of NC_139988.1, read as the reverse complement.
ATATTATTAACTGGTTCCCGACATTATTAGAACAGTAAACAAATCATTATATTATAAACTGATTCCCGACATTATTAGAACAGTAAACATGGCATTCTATTATCAACTGGTTCCCGTCATTATAAGAACAGTAAACAGTTAATTACATTTTTTAATGGTTCCCGACATTATTAAAACATTAAACAAGTAATTGTTTTATAAACTGGTTCCCAACATTATTAGAACAGTAAACAAGTAATTATATTATAAACTGGTCCCTCACTTTATTACAGCAGTAGACAAGTAATTATATTATAAACTTGTTCCCAACTTTATTAGAACAGTAAACAAGTCATTATATTATAAACTGGTTCCAGTCATTATTAGAACATTAAACAAGTAATTATTTTATAAACTGGTTCCCAACATTATTAGAACAGTAAACAAGTCATTATATTATAAACTGGTTCCAGTCATTATTAAAACATTAAACAAGTAATTATTTTATAAACTGGTTCCCAACATTATTTGAACAGTAAACAAGTAATTATATTATAAACTGGTCCCTCACTTTATTACAGCAGTAGACAAGTAATTATATTATAAACTTGTTCCCAACTTTATTAGAACAGTAAACAAGTCATTATATTATAAACTGGTTCCAGTCATTATTAGAACATTAAACAAGTAATTATATTATAAACTTGTTCCCAACTTTATTAGAACAGTAAACAAGTCATTATATTATAAACTGGTTCCAGTCATTATTAAAACATTAAACAAGTAATTATTTTATAAACTGGTTCCCGACATTATTAGAACAGTAAACAAGTAATTATATTATAAACTGGTCCCTCACTTTATTACAGCAGTAGACAAGTAATTTTATTATAAACTTGTTCCCAACTTTATTAGAACAGTAAACAAGTCATTATTAGAACAGTAAACAAGTAATTATATTATAAACTGGTTACCGACATTATTAGAACAGTAAATAAGTCATTAAATTATAAACTGGTTCCTGACATTAGAACACTAAACAAGTAATTCAATTATAAACTGGTTCCCGACTTTATTAGAACAGTAAACATTTAATTACATTATAAACTTGTTCCCGACATTATTAGAACAGTAAACAAGTCATTCTATTATAAACTATTTCCCGACATTATTAGAACACTTAAAAGTCATTCATTTATAAACTTGTTCCCAACATTATTAGAACAGTAAACAAGTCATTATATTATATACTGGTTCCAGACATTATTAGAACAGTAAACAAGTAATTATATTATAAACTGGTTACCGACATTATTAGAACAGTAAATAGGTCACTCTATTATAAACTGGTTCCCAACATTTTTTGAACTGTAAACAAGTCATTATATTATAATCTGGTTACTGACATTATTAGAACTGTAAACAAGTCATTCTATTGTATCATTCTATTGTAAACTGGTTCCTGACATTATTAGAACAGTAAACAAGTAATTCTATTATAATCTGATTCCAGAAATTATTAGAACAGTAAACATTTAATTACATTATAAACTGGTTCCCGACATTATTGGAACAGTAAGCAAGTAATTATATTATAAACTGGTTCCTGACATTATTAGAAAAGTAAAAAAGTATTTCAATATTATCCTTCTATTATAAACTGCTTCCCGACATTATTGGAACAGTAAACATGTCATTTAATTATGAACTGGTTCGCGACATTATTAGAACACTAAACAAGTCATTCAATTATGAACTTAATCCCAACTTTATTAGAACAGTAAACATTTAATTATATTATAAACTGGTTCCCGACATTTTTAGAACATTTAACAAGTCATTATATTATAAACTGGTTCCCGACATTATTAGAACAGTAAACATGTCATTCTATTATAAACTGGTTCCCGACATTATTAGAACATTAAACAAGTAATTCTATTATAAACTGGTTCCCAACGTTATTAGAACAGTAAACAAGTAATTATATTATAAACTGGTTCCCGACATTTTTAGAACAGTAAACAAGTATTTATACTATAAGCTGGTTTTAAACATTATTAGAACAGTAAACAAGTAATTATATTATAAACTGGTTACCGACATTATTAGAACAGTAAATAAGTCATTAAATTATAAACTGGTTCCTGACATTAGAACACTAAACAAGTAATTCAATTATAAACTGGTTCCCGACTTTATTAGAACAGTAAACATTTAATTACATTATAAACTTGTTCCCGACATTATTAGAACAGTAAACAAGTCATTCTATTATAAACTCTTTCCCAACATTATTAGAACACTTACAAGTCATTCATTTATAAACTTGTTCCCAACATTATTAGAACAGTAAACAAGTCATTATATTATAAACTGGTTCCAGACATTATTAGAACAGGAAACAAGTAATTATATTATAAACTGGTTACCGACATTATTAGAACAGTAAATAGGTCACTCTATTATAAACTGGTTCCCAAAAAATTTTGAACTGTAAACAAGTCATTATATTATAAGCTGGTTACTGACATTATTAGAACTGTAAACAAGTCATTCTATTGTATCATTCTATTGTAAACTGGTTCCTGACATTATTAGAACAGTAAACAAGTAATTCTATTATAATCTGATTCCAGAAATTATTAGAACAGTAAACATTTAATTACATTATAAACTGGTTCCCGACATTATTGGAACAGTAAGCAAGTAATTATATTATAAGCTGGTTTTAAATACTATTAGAACAAGTCTTTCTATTTTATCATTCTATTATAAACATTATTAGAACAGTAAACAAGTAATTATATTATAATCTGATTCCAGACATTATTAGAACAGTAAACAGGTCACTCTATTATAAACTGGATTCCCAACATTTTGGGAAAGAAGTAATTATATTATAAACTGGTTCCTGACATTATTAGAACAGTAAACATTTAATTACATTATAAACTGGTTCCCGACATTATTAGAAAATTAAACAAGTCATTCTATTATAAACTGGTTGCTGACATTATTAGAACAGTAAACAAGTAATTATATTATGAACTGGTTCCCGACATTTATAGAACACTAAACAAATCTTTCAATTTTAAACTGGTTCCCGACATTTTTAGAACAGTAAACAAGTATTTCTATTATAAGCTGGTTTTAAACATTATTAGAACAGTAAACAAGTAATTATATTATAAACTGGTTCCCGACATTATTAGAACAGTAAACAAGTCATTTAATTATGAACTGGTTCGCGACATTATAAGAACACTAATCAAGTCATTCAATTATGATCTTGATCCCGACATTATTAAAACAGTAAACAAGTAATTATTTTATAAACTGGTTCCCAACATTATTAGAACAGTAAACAAGTAATTATATTATAAACTGGTTCCCAACATTATTAGAACAGTAAACGAGTAATTATATTATAAACTGGTTCCCGACATTTTTAGAACATTTAACAAGTCATTATATTATAAACTGGTTCCCGACATTATTAGAACAGTAAACATGTAATTCTATTATAAACTGGTTCCCGACATTATTAGAACAGTAAACAAATCATTATATTATAAACTGATTCCCGACATTATTAGAACAGTAAACATGGAATTCTATTATCAACTGGTTCCCGTCATTATAAGAACAGTAAACAGTTAATTACATTTTTTAATGGTTCCCGACATTATTAAAACATTAAACAAGTAATTATTTTATAAACTGGTTCCCAACATTATTAGAACAGTAAACAAGTAATTATATTATAAACTGGTCCCTCACTTTATTACAGCAGTAGACAAGTAATTATATTATAAACTTGTTCCCAACTTTATTAGAACAGTAAACAAGTCATTATTTGAACAGTAAACAAGTAATTATATTATAAACTGGTTACCGACATTATTAGAACAGTAAATAAGTCATTAAATTATAAACTGGTTCCTGACATTAGAACACTAAACAAGTAATTCAATTATAAACTGGTTCCCGACTTTATTAGAACAGTAAACATTTAATTACATTATAAACTTGTTCCCGACATTATTAGAACAGTAAACAAGTCATTCTATTATAAACTCTTTCCCGACATTATTAGAACACTTAAAAGTCATTCATTTATAAACTTGTTCCCAACATTATTAGAACAGTAAACAAGTCATTATATTATAAACTGGTTCCAGACATTATTAGAACAGTAAACAAGTAATTATATTATAAACTAGTTACCGACATTATTAGAACAGTAAATAGGTCACTCTATTATAAACTGGTTCCCAACATTTTTTGAACTGTAAACAAGTCATTATATTATAATCTGGTTACTGACATTATTAGAACTGTAAACAAGTCATTCTATTGTATCATTCTATTGTAAACTGGTTCCTGACATTATTAGAACAGTAAACAAGTAATTCTATTATAATCTGATTCCAGAAATTATTAGAACAGTAAACATTTAATTACATTATAAACTGGTTCCCGACATTATTGGAACAGTAAGCAAGTAATTATATTATAAACTGGTTCCTGACATTATTAGAAAAGTAAAAAAGTATTTCAATATTATCCTTCTATTATAAACTGCTTCCCGACATTATTGGAACAGTAAACATGTCATTTAATTATGAACTGGTTCGCGACATTATTAGAACACTAAACAAGTCATTCAATTATGAACTTGATCCCAACTTTATTAGAACAGTAAACATTTAATTATATTATAAACTGGTTCCCGACATTTTTAGAACATTTAACAAGTCATTATATTATAAACTTGTTCCCGACATTATTAGAACAGTAAACATGTCATTCTATTATAAACTGGTTCCCGACATTATTAGAACATTAAACAAGTCATTCTATTATAAACTGGTTCCCAACGTTATTAGAACAGTAAACAAGTAATTATATTATAAACTGGTTCCCGACATTTTTAGAACAGTAAACAAGTATTTATATTATAAGCTGGTTTTAAACATTATTAGAACAGTAAACAAGTAATTATATTATAAACTGGTTCCCGACATTATTAGAACAGTAAACAAGTCATTTAATTATGAACTGGTTCGCGACATTATAAGAACACTAATCAAGTCATTCAATTATGATCTTGATCCCGACATTATTAAAACAGTAAACAAGTAATTATTTTATAAACTGGTTCCCAACATTATTAGAACAGTAAACAAGTAATTATATTATAAACTGGTTCCCGACATTTTTAGAACATTTAACAAGTCATTATATTATAAACTGGTTCCCGACATTATTAGAACAGTAAACATGTCATTCTATTATAAACTGGTTCCCGACATTATTAGAACATTAAACAAGTCATTCTATTATAAACTGGTTCCCAACGTTATTAGAACAGTAAACAAGTAATTATATTATTAACTGGTTCCCGACATTATTAGAACAGTAAACAAATCATTATATTATAAACTGATTCCCGACATTATTAGAACAGTAAACATGGCATTCTATTATCAACTGGTTCCCGTCATTATAAGAACAGTAAACAGTTAATTACATTTTTTAATGGTTCCCGACATTATTAAAACATTAAATAAGTAATTATTTTATAAACTGGTTCCCAACATTATTAGAACAGTAAACAAGTAATTATATTATAAACTGGTCCCTCACTTTATTACAGCAGTAGACAAGTAATTATATTATAAACTTGTTCCCAACTTTATTAGAACAGTAAACAAGTCATTATAATATAAACTGGTTCCAGTCATTATTAGAACAGTAAACAAGTAATTATATTATAAACTGGTTACCGACATTATTAGAACAGTAAATAAGTCATTAAATTATAAACTGGTTCCTGACATTAGAACACTAAACAAGTAATTCAATTATAAACTGGTTCCCGACTTTATTAGAACAGTAAACATTTAATTACATTATAAACTTGTTCCCGACATTATTAGAACAGTAAACAAGTCATTCTATTATAAACTCTTTCCCGACATTATTAGAACACTTACAAGTCATTCATTTATAAACTTGTTCCCAACATTATTAGAACAGTAAACAAGTCATTATATTATAAACTGGTTCCAGACATTATTAGAACAGTAAACAAGTAATTATATTATAAACTGGTTACCGACATTATTAGAACAGTAAATAGGTCACTCTATTATAAACTGGTTCCCAACATTTTTTGAACTGTAAACAAGTCATTATATTATAAGCTGGTTACTGACATTATTAGAACTGTAAACAAGTCATTCTATTGTATCATTCTATTGTAAACTGGTTCCTGACATTATTAGAACAGTAAACAAGTAATTCTATTATAATCTGATTCCAGAAATTATTAGAACAGTAAACATTTAATTACATTATAAACTGGTTCCCGACATTATTGGAACAGTAAGCAAGTAATTATATTATAAGCTGGGTTTAAATACTATTAGAACAAGTCTTTCTATTTTATCATTCTATTATAAACATTATTAGAACAGTAAACAAGTAATTATATTATAATCTGATTCCAGACATTATTAGAACAGTAAACAGGTCACTCTATTATAAACTGGATTCCCAACATTTTGGGAAAGAAGTAATTATATTATAAACTGGTTCCTGACATTATTAGAACAGTAAACATTTAATTACATTATAAACTTGTTCCCGACATTATTAGAAAATTAAACAAGTCATTCTATTATAAACTGGTTGCTGACATTATTAGAACAGTAAACAAGTAATTATATTATGAACTGGTTCCCGACATTTATAGAACACTAAACAAATCTTTCAATTTTAAACTGGTTCCCGACATTTTTAGAACAGTAAACAAGTATTTCTATTATAAGCTGGTTTTAAACATTATTAGAACAGTAAACAAGTAATTATATTATAAACTGGTTCCCGACATTATTAGAACAGTAAACAAGTCATTTAATTATGAACTGGTTCGCGACATTATAAGAACACTAATCAAGTCATTCAATTATGATCTTGATCCCGACATTATTAAAACAGTAAACAAGTAATTATTTTATAAACTGGTTCCCAACATTATTAGAACAGTAAACAAGTAATTATATTATAAACTGGTTCCCGACATTTTTAGAACATTTAACAAGTCATTATATTATAAACTGGTTCCCGACATTATTAGAACAGTAAACATGTCATTCTATTATAAACTGGTTCCCGACATTATTAGAACATTAAACAAGTCATTCTATTATAAACTGGTTCCCAACGTTATTAGAACAGTAAACAAGTAATTATATTATAAACTGGTTCCCGACATTATTAGAACAGTAAACAAGTCATTATATTATAAACTGATTCCCGACATTATTAGAACAGTAAACATGGCATTCTATTATCAACTGGTTCCCGTCATTATAAGAACAGTAAACAGTTAATTACATTTTTTTATGGTTCCCGACATTTTTAAAACATTAAACAAGTAATTATTTTATAAACTGGTTCCCAACATTATTAGAACAGTAAACAAGTAATTATATTATAAACTGGTCCCTCACTTTATTACAGCAGTAGACAAGTAATTATATTATAAACTTGTTCCCAACTTTATTAGAACAGTAAGCAAGTCATTATATTATAAACTGGTTCCAGTCATTATTAGAACAGTAAACAAGTAATTATATTATAAACTGGTTACCGACATTATTAGAACAGTAAATAAGTCATTAAATTATAAACTGGTTCCTGACATTAGAACACTAAACAAGTAATTCAATTATAAACTGGTTCCCGACTTTATTAGAACAGTAAACATTTAATTACATTATAAACTTGTTCCCGACATTATTAGAACAGTAAACAAGTCATTCTTTTATAAACTCTTTCCCGACATTATTAGAACACTTAAAAGTCATTCATTTATAAACTTGTTCCCAACATTATTAGAACAGTAAACAAGTCATTATATTATAAACTGGTTCCAGACATTATTAGAACAGTAAACAAGTAATTATATTATAAACTGGTTACCGACATTTTTAGAGCAGTAAATAGGTCACTCTATTATAAACTGGTTCCCAACATTTTTTGAACTGTAAACAAGTCATTATATTATAATCTGGTTACTGACATTATTAGAACTGTAAACAAGTCATTCTATTGTATCATTCTATTGTAAACTGGTTCCTGACATTATTAGAACAGTAAACAAGTAATTCTATTATAATCTGATTCCAGAAATTATTAGAACAGTAAACATTTAATTACATTATAAACTGGTTCCCGACATTATTGGAACAGTAAGCAAGTAATTATATTATAAACTGGTTCCTGACATTATTAGAAAAGTAAAAAAGTATTTCAATATTATCCTTCTATTATAAACTGCTTCCCGACATTATTGGAACAGTAAACATGTCATTTAATTATGAACTGGTTCGCGACATTATTAGAACACTAAACAAGTCATTCAATTATGAACTTGATCCCAACTTTATTAGAACAGTAAACATTTAATTATATTATAAACTGGTTCCCGACATTTTTAGAACATTTAACAAGTCATTATATTATAAACTGGTTCCCGACATTATTAGAACAGTAAACATGTCATTCTATTATAAACTGGTTCCCGACATTATTAGAACATTAAACAAGTCATTCTATTATAAACTGGTTCCCAACGTTATTAGAACAGTAAACAAGTAATTATATTATAAACTGGTTCCCGACATTTTTAGAACAGTAAACAAGTATTTATATTATAAGCTGGTTTTAAACATTATTAGAACAGTAAACAAGTAATTATATTATAAACTGGTTCACGACATTATTAGAACAGTAAATAAGTCATTAAATTATAAACTGGTTCCTGACATTAGAACACTAAACAAGTAATTCAATTATAAACTGGTTCCCGACTTTATTAGAACAGTAAACATTTAATTACATTATAAACTTGTTCCCGACATTATTAGAACAGTAAACAAGTCATTCTATTATAAACTCTTTCCCAACATTATTAGAACACTTACAAGTCATTCATTTATAAACTTGTTCCCAACATTATCAGAACAGTAAACAAGTCATTATATTATAAACTGGTTCCAGACATTATTAGAACAGGAAACAAGTAATTATATTATAAACTGGTTACCGACATTATTAGAACAGTAAATAGGTCACTCTATTATAAACTGGTTCCCAAAAAATGTTGAACTGTAAACAAGTCATTATATTATAAGCTGGTTACTGACATTATTAGAACTGTAAACAAGTCATTCTATTGTATCATTCTATTGTAAACTGGTTCCTGACATTATTAGAACAGTAAACAAGTAATTCTATTATAATCTGATTCCAGAAATTATTAGAACAGTAAACATTTAATTACATTATAAACTGGTTCCCGAAATTATTGGAACAGTAAACAAGTAATTATATTATAAGCTGGTTTTAAATACTATTAGAACAAGTCTTTCTATTTTATCATTCTATTATAAACATTATTAGAACAGTAAACAAGTAATTATATTATAATCTGATTCCAGACATTATTAGAACAGTAAACAGGTCACTCTATTATAAACTGGATTCCCAACATTTTGGGAAAGAAGTAATTATATTATAAACTGGTTCCTGACATTATTAGAACAGTAAACATTTAATTACATTATAAACTGGTTCCCGACATTATTAGAAAATTAAACAAGTCATTCTATTATAAACTGGTTGCTGACATTATTAGAACAGTAAACAAGTAATTATATTATGAACTGGTTCCCGACATTTATAGAACACTAAACAAATCTTTCAATTTTAAACTGGTTCCCGACATTTTTAGAACAGTAAACAAGTATTTCTATTATAAGCTGGTTTTAAACATTATTAGAACAGTAAACAAGTAATTATATTATAAACTGGTTCCCGACATTATTAGAACAGTAAACAAGTCATTTAATTATGAACTGGTTCGCGACATTATAAGAACACTAATCAAGTCATTCAATTATGATCTTGATCCCGACATTATTAAAACAGTAAACAAGTAATTATTTTATAAACTGGTTCCCAACATTATTAGAACAGTAAACGAGTAATTATATTATAAACTGGTTCCCGACATTTTTAGAACGTTTAACAAGTCATTATATTATAAACTGGTTCCCGACATTATTAGAACAGTAAACATGTAATTCTATTATAAACTGGTTCCCGACATTATTAGAACAGTAAACAAATCATTATATTATAAACTGATTCCCGACATTATTAGAACAGTAAACATGGCATTCTATTATCAACTGGTTCCCGTCATTATAAGAACAGTAAACAGTTAATTACATTTTTTAATGGTTCCCGACATTATTAAAACATTAAACAAGTAATTATTTTATAAACTGGTTCCCAACATTATTAGAACAGTAAACAAGTAATTATATTATAAACTGGTCCCTCACTTTATTACAGCAGTAGACAAGTAATTATATTATAAACTTGTTCCCAACTTTATTAGAACAGTAAACAAGTCATTATTTGAACAGTAAACAAGTAATTATATTATAAACTGGTTACCGACATTATTAGAACAGTAAATAAGTCATTAAATTATAAACTGGTTCCTGACATTAGAACACTAAACAAGTAATTCAATTATAAACTGGTTCCCGACTTTATTAGAACAGTAAACATTTAATTACATTATAAACTTGTTCCCGACATTATTAGAACAGTAAACAAGTCATTCTATTATAAACTCTTTCCCGACATTATTAGAACACTTAAAAGTCATTCATTTATAAACTTGTTCCCAACATTATTAGAACAGTAAACAAGTCATTATATTATAAACTGGTTCCAGACATTATTAGAACAGTAAACAAGTAATTATATTATAAACTGGTTACCGACATTATTAGAACAGTAAATAGGTCACTCTATTATAAACTGGTTCCCAACATTTTTTGAACTGTAAACAAGTCATTATATTATAATCTGGTTACTGACATTATTAGAACTGTAAACAAGTCATTCTATTGTATCATTCTATTGTAAACTGGTTCCTGACATTATTAGAACAGTAAACAAGTAATTCTATTATAATCTGATTCCAGAAATTATTAGAACAGTAAACATTTAATTACATTATAAACTGGTTCCCGACATTATTGGAACAGTAAGCAAGTAATTATATTATAAACTGGTTCCTGACATTATTAGAAAAGTAAAAAAGTATTTCAATATTATCCTTCTATTATAAACTGCTTCCCGACATTATTGGAACAGTAAACATGTCATTTAATTATGAACTGGTTCGCGACATTATTAGAACACTAAACAAGTCATTCAATTATGAACTTGATCCCAACTTTATTAGAACAGTAAACATTTAATTATATTATAAACTGGTTCCCGACATTTTTAGAACATTTAACAAGTCATTATATTATAAACTTGTTCCCGACATTATTAGAACAGTAAACATGTCATTCTATTATAAACTGGTTCCCGACATTATTAGAACATTAAACAAGTCATTCTATTATAAACTGGTTCCCAACGTTATTAGAACAGTAAACAAGTAATTATATTATAAACTGGTTCCCGACATTTTTAGAACAGTAAACAAGTATTTATATTATAAGCTGGTTTTAAACATTATTAGAACAGTAAACAAGTAATTATATTATAAACTGGTTCCCGACATTATTAGAACAGTAAACAAGTCATTTAATTATGAACTGGTTCGCGACATTATAAGAACACTAATCAAGTCATTCAATTATGATCTTGATCCCGACATTATTAAAACAGTAAACAAGTAATTATTTTATAAACTGGTTCCCAACATTATTAGAACAGTAAACAAGTAATTATATTATAAACTGGTTCCCGACATTTTTAGAACATTTAACAAGTCATTATATTATAAACTGGTTCCCGACATTATTAGAACAGTAAACATGTCATTCTATTATAAACTGGTTCCCGACATTATTAGAACATTAAACAAGTCATTCTATTATAAACTGGTTCCCAACGTTATTAGAACAGTAAACAAGTAATTATATTATTAACTGGTTCCCGACATTATTAGAACAGTAAACAAATCATTATATTATAAACTGATTCCCGACATTATTAGAACAGTAAACATGGCATTCTATTATCAACTGGTTCCCGTCATTATAAGAACAGTAAACAGTTAATTACATTTTTTAATGGTTCCCGACATTATTAAAACATTAAATAAGTAATTATTTTATAAACTGGTTCCCAACATTATTAGAACAGTAAACAAGTAATTATATTATAAACTGGTCCCTCACTTTATTACAGCAGTAGACAAGTAATTATATTATAAACTTGTTCCCAACTTTATTAGAACAGTAAACAAGTCATTATAATATAAACTGGTTCCAGTCATTATTAGAACAGTAAACAAGTAATTATATTATAAACTGGTTACCGACATTATTAGAACAGTAAATAAGTCATTAAATTATAAACTGGTTCCTGACATTAGAACACTAAACAAGTAATTCAATTATAAACTGGTTCCCGACTTTATTAGAACAGTAAACATTTAATTACATTATAAACTTGTTCCCGACATTATTAGAACAGTAAACAAGTCATTCTATTATAAACTCTTTCCCGACATTATTAGAACACTTACAAGTCATTCATTTATAAACTTGTTCCCAACATTATTAGAACAGTAAACAAGTCATTATATTATAAACTGGTTCCAGACATTATTAGAACAGTAAACAAGTAATTATATTATAAACTGGTTACCGACATTATTAGAACAGTAAATAGGTCACTCTATTATAAACTGGTTCCCAAAATTTTTTGAACTGTAAACAAGTCATTATATTATAAGCTGGTTACTGACATTATTAGAACTGTAAACAAGTCATTCTATTGTATCATTCTATTGTAAACTGGTTCCTGACATTATTAGAACAGTAAACAAGTAATTCTATTATAATCTGATTCCAGAAATTATTAGAACAGTAAACATTTAATTACATTATAAACTGGTTCCCGACATTATTGGAACAGTAAGCAAGTAATTATATTATAAGCTGGTTTTAAATACTATTAGAACAAGTCTTTCTATTTTATCATTCTATTATAAACATTATTAGAACAGTAAACAAGTAATTATATTATAATCTGATTCCAGACATTATTAGAACAGTAAACAGGTCACTCTATTATAAACTGGATTCCCAACATTTTGGGAAAGAAGTAATTATATTATAAACTGGTTCCTGACATTATTAGAACAGTAAACATTTAATTACATTATAAACTTGTTCCCGACATTATTAGAAAATTAAACAAGTCATTCTATTATAAACTGGTTGCTGACATTATTAGAACAGTAAACAAGTAATTATATTATGAACTGGTTCCCGACATTTATAGAACACTAAACAAATCTTTCAATTTTAAACTGGTTCCCGACATTTTTAGAACAGTAAACAAGTATTTCTATTATAAGCTGGTTTTAAACATTATTAGAACAGTAAACAAGTAATTATATTATAAACTGGTTCCCGACATTATTAGAACAGTAAACAAGTCATTTAATTATGAACTGGTTCGCGACATTATAAGAACACTAATCAAGTCATTCAATTATGATCTTGATCCCGACATTATTAAAACAGTAAACAAGTAATTATTTTATAAACTGGTTCCCAACATTATTAGAACAGTAAACAAGTAATTATATTATAAACTGGTTCCCGACATTTTTAGAACATTTAACAAGTCATTATATTATAAACTGGTTCCCGACATTATTAGAACAGTAAACATGTCATTCTATTATAAACTGGTTCCCGACATTATTAGAACATTAAACAAGTCATTCTATTATAAACTGGTTCCCAACGTTATTAGAACAGTAAACAAGTAATTATATTATAAACTGGTTCCCGACATTATTAGAACAGTAAACAAATCATTATATTATAAACTGATTCCCGACATTATTAGAACAGTAAACATGGCATTCTATTATCAACTGGTTCCCGTCATTATAAGAACAGTAAACAGTTAATTACATTTTTTTATGGTTCCCGACATTTTTAAAACATTAAACAAGTAATTATTTTATAAACTGGTTCCCAACATTATTAGAACAGTAAACAAGTAATTATATTATAAACTGGTCCCTCACTTTATTACAGCAGTAGACAAGTAATTATATTATAAACTTGTTCCCAACTTTATTAGAACAGTAAGCAAGTCATTATATTATAAACTGGTTCCAGTCATTATTAGAACAGTAAACAAGTAATTATATTATAAACTGGTTACCGACATTATTAGAACAGTAAATAAGTCATTAAATTATAAACTGGTTCCTGACATTAGAACACTAAACAAGTAATTCAATTATAAACTGGTTCCCGACTTTATTAGAACAGTAAACATTTAATTACATTATAAACTTGTTCCCGACATTATTAGAACAGTAAACAAGTCATTCTATTATAAACTCTTTCCCCACATTATTAGAACACTTAAAAGTCATTCATTTATAAACTTGTTCCCAACATTATTAGAACAGTAAACAAGTCATTATATTATAAACTGGTTCCAGACATTATTAGAACAGTAAACAAGTAATTATATTATAAACTGGTTACCGACATTATTAGAACAGTAAATAGGTCACTCTATTATAAACTGGTTCCCAACATTTTTTGAACTGTAAACAAGTCATTATATTATAATCTGGTTACTGACATTATTAGAACTGTAAACAAGTCATTCTATTGTATCATTCTATTGTAAACTGGTTCCTGACATTATTAGAACAGTAAACAAGTAATTATATTATAATATGATTCCAGAAATTATTAGAACAGTAAACATTTAATTACATTATAAACTGGTTCCCGACATTATTGGAACAGTAAGCAAGTAATTATATTATAAACTGGTTCCTGACATTATTAGAAAAGTAAAAAAGTATTTCAATATTATCCTTCTATTATAAACTGCTTCCCGACATTATTGGAACAGTAAACATGTCATTTAATTATGAACTGGTTCGCGACATTATTAGAAAACTAAGCAAGTCATTCAATTATGAACTTGATCCCAACTTTATTAGAACAGTAAACATTTAATTACATTATAAACTGGTTCCCGACATTTTTAGAACATTTAACAAGTCATTATATTATAAACTGGTTCCCGACATTATTAGAACAGTAAACATGTCATTCTATTATAAACTGGTTCCCGACATTATTAGAACATTAAACAAGTCATTCTATTATAAACTGGTTCCCAATGTTATTAGAACAGTAAACAAGTAATTATATTATAAACTGGTTCCCGACATTATTAGAACAGTAAACAAGTATTTATATTATAAGCTGGTTTTAAACATTATTAGAACAGTAAACAAGTAATTATATTATAAACTGGTTCCCGACATTATTAGAACAGTAAACAAGTCATTTAATTATGAACTGGTTCGCGACATTATAAGAACACTAATCAAGTCATTCAATTATGATCTTGATCCCGACATTATTAAAACAGTAAACAAGTAATTATTTTATAAACTGGTTCCCAACATTATTAGAACAGTAAACAAGTAATTATATTATAAACTGGTTCCCGACATTTTTAGAACATTTAACAAGTCATTATATTATAAACTGGTTCCCGACATTATTAGAACAGTAAACATGTCATTCTATTATAAACTGGTTCCCGACATTATTAGAACATTAAACAAGCCATTCTATTATAAACTGGTTCCCAACGTTAATAGAACAGTAAACAAGTAATTATATTATAAACTGGTTCCCGACATTATTAGAACAGTAAACAAATCATTATATTATAAACTGATTCCCGACATTATTAGAACAGTAAACATGGCATTCTATTATCAACTGGTTCCCGTCATTATAAGAACAGTAAACAGTTAATTACATTTTTTAATGGTTCCCGACATTATTAAAACATTAAACAAGTAATTATTTTATAAACTGGTTCCCAACATTATTAGAACAGTAAACAAGTAATTATATTATGAACTGGTCCCTCACTTTATTACAGCAGTAGACAAGTAATTATATTAGAAACTTGTTCCCAACTTTATTAGAACAGTAAACAAGTCATTATATTATAAACTGGTTCCAGTCATTATTAGAACAGTAAACAAGTAATTATATTATAAACTGGTTACCGACATTATTAGAACAGTAAATAAGTCATTAAATTATAAACTGGTTCCTGACATTAGAACACTAAACAAGTAATTCAATTATAAACTGGTTCCCGACTTTATTAGAACAGTAAACATTTAATTACATTATAAACTTGTTCCCGACATTATTAGAACAGTAAACAAGTCATTCTATTATAAACTCTTTCCCGACATTATTAGAACACTTAAAAGTCATTCATTTATAAACTTGTTCCCAACATTATTAGAACAGTAAACAAGTCATTATATTATAAACTGCTTCCCGACATTATTGGAACAGTAAACATGTCATTTAATTATGAACTGGTTCGCGACATTATTAGAACACTAAACAAGTCATTCAATTATGAACTTGTGACACTCTGGCTCTATGGACTTAATAATTGAGCCAGGGTTGTTCATTTTCATGTGTTTGGGTGTATTTCATTTACTGTGACACTCTGGCTCTATGGACTTAATAATTGAGCCAGGGTTGTTCATTTTCATGTGTTTGGGTGTATTTCATTTGGTGGTGTTGGGGATGGGTGAGTTTCATTTTGTTTGTGTCTATGGTGATTGGTCTATGACTCCCAATCGGAGGTAACGAGTGTCAGCTGTCGGCTCGTTATCTCTGATTGGGAGCCATATATATTCTGTGTGTTTTGTCTTTTTGTTTTGTGGGTTATTGTTTCCGTGTTGCTGTTAGTCTGTATCAGTATTTGAACTTCACGTATCGTCATTTGTTGTTTTCTTCGTGGTTGCTTTAAATAATAAAGTCATCATGTTCACTCGCAACGCTGCGCATTGGTCCGCTCCTTCAGACGCACGTGACAGAATAACCCACCACAAAAGGACCAAGCAGCGTAACAAGCGTGTCCAGGAGCCGAGGGTCTGGACATGGGAAGAGTTATTGGACGGAAAGGATCCTTGGGCACAACCGGGAGAATATCGCCTCCCTCGTGAAGAGCTGGAGGCAGCCAAAGCCGAGAGGAGGTGGTACGAGGAGGCAGCGCGAAGGCGAGGCTGGAAGCCCGTGGAAGAGAGGCAACCCCAAGACATTTTTGGGGGGGGGCACATGGCTTGGGCAGCTGGGCAGCAGGAGGCTGCCACAGGGAGAAAAGGAGAGAAGGCTAACGGAGTACGGGAGCCATTGGCGAGTGGAAGGAGGGAAGTTGTTGTGGCACGGCATGAGAGACTGAAGTGTGTTACCAGTCCGGTCCGGCCCGTTCCTGATCCGCAGTTAAGGCCATTGGTGTGTGTTCCCGGTATGGACCGGCCTGTTCCTACTCCACGCACCAGGTCCACGATGTGCGTCGCCAGCCGGCCAGAGTCTGCCGTCTGCCCTAGGGCGTCTGAACTGCCCGTCTGCCAAGCGCTGCATAAGCCGCCCGTCTGTACTGAGCCTGCAAAGCCGTCCGTCTGCCATGAGCCTTCAGAGCCGTCCGCCAGATCGGAGCCGCTAGAGCCTTCCGCCAGACAGGAGCCGCTAGAGCCTGCCGCCAGACAGAATCATACACCTGCTATGGAATCAGCAGGAGCCGACGCAGCCCATACTAGACTGGAAGCTCAGGTTCGGGACCAGAAAGAGCAGCTCCTGCAGATGGGTACCGCCCTGCTGGAGGTGATGACTGCAATCCGAGGCTGGGGTCCGTCTCCACCGCCAGCCTCCCAGCCAGCACCATCAGCCAGCCATGAGCAGCCAGATCTGTCAACCAGCCATGAGCAGCCAGATCCGTCAGCCAGCCATGAGCAGCCAGATCCGTCAGCCAGCCATGAGCAGCCAGATCCGTCAGCCAGCCATGAGCAGCCAGATCCGTCAGCCAGCCATGAGCAGCCGGATCCGTCAGCCAGCCATGAGCAGCCAGATCCGTCAGCCAGCCATGAGCAGCCAGATCCGTCAGCCAGCCATGAGCAGCCAGATCTGTCAACCAGCCATGAGCAGCCAGATCCGTCAGCCAGCCATGAGCAGCCAGATCCGTCAGCCAGCCATGAGCAGCCAGATCCGTCAGCCAGCCATGAGCAGCCAGATCCGTCAGCCAGCCATGAGCAGCCAGATCCGTCAGCCAGCCAGGAGCAGCCAGATCCGTCAGCCAGCCATGAGCAGCCAGATCCGTCAGCCAGCCATGAGCAGCCAGATCCGTCAGCCAGCCATGAGCAGCCAGATCCGTCAGCCAGCCATGAGCAGCCAGATCCGTCAGCCAGCCATGAGCAGCCAGATCCGTCAGCCAGCCATGAGCAGCCAGACCCGTCAGCCAGCCATGAGCAGCCAGACCCGTCAGCCAGCCATGAGCAGCCAGATCCGTCAGCCAGCCATGAGCAGCCAGATCCGTCAGCCAGCCATGAGCAGCCAGATCCGTCAGCCAGCCATGAGCAGCCAGATCCGTCAGCCCGCCATGAGCAGCCAGATCCGTCAGCCAGCCATGAGCAGCCAGATCCGTCAGCCAGCCATGAGCAGCCAGATCCGTCAGCCAGCCATGAGCAGCCAGATCCGTCAGCCAGCCATGAGCAGCCAGATCCGTCAGCCAGCCATGAGCAGCCAGATCCGTCAGCCAGCCATGAGCAGCCAGATCCGTCAGCCAGCCATGAGCAGCCAGATCCGTCAGCCAGCCATGAGCAGCCAGAGCCGTCCAGCCAGGATCCGCCAGAGCCGTCCAGCCAGGATCCGCCAGAGCCGTCCAGCCAGGATCCGCCAGAGCCGTCCAGCCAGGATCCGCCAGAGCCGTCCAGCCTGGATCCGCCAGAGCCGTCCCGCCAGGATCTGCCAGAGCCGTCCAGCCTGGATCCGCCAGAGCCGTCCCGCCAGGATCCGCCAGAGCCGTCCAGCCAGGATCCGCCAGAGCCGTCTAGCCAAGATCCGCCAGAGCCGTCCAGCAAGGATCCGCCAGAGCCGTCTAGCCAGGATCCGCCAGAGCCGTCCAGCAAGGATCCGCCAGAGCCGTCCAGCCAGGATCCGCCAGAGCCGTCCAGCCAGGATCCGCCAGAGCCGTCCAGCCAGGATCCGCCAGAGCCGTCCAGCCAGGATCCGCCAGAGCCGTCCAGCCAGGATCCGCCAGAGCCGTCCAGCCAGGATCCGCCAGAGCCGTCCAGCAAGGATCCGCCAGAGCCGTCCAGCCAGGATCCGCCAGAGCCGTCCAGCCAGGATCCGCCAGAGCCGTCCAGCCAGGATCCGCCAGAGCCGTCCAGCCTGGATCCGCCAGAGCCGTCCAGCCGGGATCCGCCAGAGCCGTCCAGCCGGGATCCGCCAGAGCCGACCAGCCGGGATCCGCCATTCAGCCTGGTACTGCCCCTTAGTCCGGTGCTGCCCCTTAGTCAGGTACTGTCCCTTAGCCCGGTGCTGCCCCGTAGTCCGGTGCTGCCCCTTAGTCCGGTGCTGCCCCTTAGCCCGGTGCTGCCCCTTGTCCCGGTGCTGCCCCTTATCCCGGTGCTGCCCCTTATCCCGGTGCTGCCCCTTAGGCCGATGCTGCCCCTTAGTCCGGTGTTGCCCCTTAGTCCAGGTGGGGTTAGTTGGAGGGTGGTCATTGGGAGGAGGCTACCGAAGCAGGTTGTGACTGTGGTGGGGTGGGGATCACGACCGGGGCCAGAGCCGCCACCGTGGACAGACGCCCACCCAGACCCTCCCCTAGTCCTGATGTTGGTGCGCCCGGAGTTCGCACCTTTAGGGGGGGGTACTGTGACACTCTGGCTCTATGGACTTAATAATTGAGCCAGGGTTGTTCATTTTCATGTGTTTGGGTGTATTTCATTTGGTGGTGTTGGGGATGGGTGAGTTTCATTTTGTTTGTGTCTATGGTGATTGGTCTATGACTCCCAATCGGAGGTAACGAGTGTCAGCTGTCGGCTCGTTATCTCTGATTGGGAGCCATATATATTCTGTGTGTTTTGTCCTTTGTTTTGTGGGTTATTGTTTCCGTGTTGCTGTTAGTCTGTATCAGTATTTGAACTTCACGTATCGTCATTTGTTGTTTTCTTCGTGGTTGCTTTAAATAATAAAGTCATCATGTTCACTCGCAACGCTGCGCATTGGTCCGCTCCTTCAGACGCACGTGACAGAACTTGATCCCAACTTTATTAGAACAGTAAACATTTAATTATATTATAAACTGGTTCCCGACATTTTTAGAACATTTAACAAGTCATTATATTATAAACTGGTTCCCGACATTATTAGAACAGTAAACATGTCATTCTATTATAAACTGGTTCCCGACATTATTAGAACATTAAACAAGTCATTCTATTATAAACTGGTTCCCAACGTTATTAGAACAGTAAACAAGTAATTATATTATAAACTGGTTCCCGACATTATTAGAACAGTAAACAAATAATTATATTATAAACTGATTCCCGACATTATTAGAACAGTAAACATGGCATTCTATTATCAACTTTTTCCCATCATTATAAGAACAGTAAACAGTTAATTACATTTTTTAATGGTTCCCGACATTTTTAAAACATTAAACAAGTAATTATTTTATAAACTGGTTCCCAACATTATTAGAACAGTAAACAAGTAATTATATTATAAACTGGTTAACGACATTATTAGAACAGTAAATAAGTCATTAAATTATAAACTGGTTCCTGACATTAGAACACTAAACAAGTAGTTCAATTATAAACTGGTTCCCGACTTTATTAGAACAGTAAACATTTAATTACATTATAAACTTGTTCCCGACATTATTAGAACAGTAAACAAGTCATTCTTTTATAAACTCTTTCCCGACATTATTAGAACACTTAAAAGTCATTCATTTATAAACTTGTTCCCAACATTATTAGAACAGTAAACAAGTCATTATATTATAAACTGGTTCCAGACATTATTAGAACAGTAAACAAGTAATTATATTATAAACTGGTTACCGACATTATTAGAACAGTAAATAGGTCACTCTATTATAAACTGGTTCCCAACATTTTTTGAACTGTAAACAAGTCATTATATTATAATCTGGTTACTGACATTATTAGAACAGTAAACAAGTCATTCTATTGTATCATTCTATTGTAAACTGGTTCCTGACATTATTAGAACAGTAAACAAGTAATTCTATTATAATCTGATTCCAGAAATTATTAGAACAGTAAACATTTAATTACATTATAAACTGGTTCCCGACATTATTAGAACAGTAAACAAGTCATTATATTTCATCATTCTATTATAAACTGGTTCCTGACATTATTAGAAAAGTAAAAAAGTATTTCAATATTATCCTTCTATTATAAACTGCTTCCCGACATTATTAGAACAGTAAACATGTCATTTAATTATGAACTGGTTCGCGACATTATTAGAACACTAATCAAGTCATTCAATTATGATCTTGATCCCGACATTATCAGAACAGTAAACAAGTAATTATTTTATAAACTGGTTCCCAACATTATTAGAACATTTAACAAGTCATTATATTATAAACTGGTTTCCGACATTATTAGAACAGTAAACATTTAATTACATTATAAACTGGTTCCCGACTCTATTAGAACAGTAAACAAGTAATTATATTAATAACTGGTTCCCAAAATTATTAAAATAGTAAACACTGCATTCTATTATAAACTGGTTCCCAACATTTTTAGAACAGTAAACAAGTCTTTCTATTTTATCATTCTATTATAAACATTATTAGAACAGTAAACAAATCATTATATTATAAACTGATTCCCGACATTATTAGAACAGTAAACATGGCATTCTATTATCAACTGGTTCCCGTCATTATAAGAACAGTAAACAGTTAATTACATTTTTTAATGGTTCCCGACATTTTTAAAACATTAAACAAGTAATTATTTTATAAACTGGTTCCCAACATTATTAGAACAGTAAACAAGTAATTATATTATAAACTGGTCCCTCACTTTATTACAGCAGTAGACAAGTAATTATATTATAAACTTGTTCCCAACTTTATTAGAACAGTAAGCAAGTCATTATATTATAAACTGGTTCCAGTCATTATTAGAACAGTAAACAAGTAATTATATTATAAACTGGTTACCGACATTATTAGAACAGTAAATAAGTCATTAAATTATAAACTGGTTCCTGACATTAGAACACTAAACAAGTAATTCAATTATAAACTGGTTCCCGACTTTATTAGAACAGTAAACATTTAATTACATTATAAACTTGTTCCCGACATTATTAGAACAGTAAACAAGTCATTCTATTATAAACTCTTTCCCGACATTATTAGAACACTTAAAAGTCATTCATTTATAAACTTGTTCCCAACATTATTAGAACAGTAAACAAGTCATTATATTATAAACTGCTTCCCGACATTATTGGAACAGTAAACATGTCATTTAATTATGAACTGGTTCGCGACATTATTAGAACACTAAACAAGTCATTCAATTATGAACTTGATCCCAACTTTATTAGAACAGTAAACATTTAATTATATTATAAACTGGTTCCCGACATTTTTAGAACATTTAACAAGTCATTATATTATAAACTGGTTCCCGACATTATTAGAACAGTAAACATGTCATTCTATTATAAACTGGTTCCTGACATTATTAGAACATTAAACAAGTCATTCTATTATAAACTGGTTCCCAACATTATTAGAACAGTAAACAAGTAATTATATTATAAACTGGTTCCCGACATTATTAGAACAGTAAACAAATCATTATATTATAAACTGATTCCCGACATTATTAGAACAGTAAACATGGCATTCTATTATCAACTTTTTCCCATCATTATAAGAACAGTAAACAGTTAATTACATTTTTTAATGGTTCCCGACATTTTTAAAACATTAAACAAGTAATTATTTTATAAACTGGTTCCCAACATTATTAGAACAGTAAACAAGTAATTATATTATAAACTGGTTAACGACATTATTAGAACAGTAAATAAGTCATTAAATTATAAACTGGTTCCTGACATTAGAACACTAAACAAGTAGTTCAATTATAAACTGGTTCCCGACTTTATTAGAACAGTAAACATTTAATTACATTATAAACTTGTTCCCGACATTATTAGAACAGTAAACAAGTCATTCTTTTATAAACTCTTTCCCGACATTATTAGAACACTTACATTTACATTTACATTTTAGTCATTTAGCAGACGCTCTTAACCAGAGCGACTTACAGGAGCAATTAGGGTTAAGTGCCTTGCTCAAGGGCACATTAACGTCATTTAGCAGACGCTCTTAGCCAGAGCGACTCACAAATTGGTGCGTTCACCCTATAGCCAGTGGGATAACCACTTTACAATTTGGGGGGGGGGGGGGGGGGGGTTAGAAGGAATACTTTATCCTATCCCAGGTATTCCTTAAAGAGGTGGGGTTTCAAATGTCTCCGGAAGGTGGTGAGTGACTCCGCTGTCCTGGCGTCGTGAGGGAGCTTGTTCCACCATTGGGGTGCCAGAGCAGCGAACAGTTTTGACTGGGCTGAGCGGGAGCTGTGCTTCCGCAGAGGAAGGGGAGCCAGCAGGCCAGAGGTGGATGAACGCAATGTCCTCGTTTGGGTGTAGGGACTGATCAGAGCCTGAAGGTACAGAGGTGCCGTTCCCCTCACTGCTCCATAGGCAAGCACCATGGTCTTGTAGCGGATGCGAGCTTCAACTGGAAGCCAGTGGAGTGTGCGGAGGAGGGGGGTGACGTGAGAGAACTTGGGAAGGTTGAACACCAGACGGGCTGCGGCATTCTGGATGAGTTGTAGGGGTTTAATGGCACAGGCAGGGAGCCCAGCCAACAGCGAGTTGCAGTAGTCCAGACGGGAGATGACAAGTGCCTGGACCAGGACCTGCGCCGCTTCCTGTGTAAGGCAGGGTCGCACTCTCCGAATGTTGTAGAGCATGAACCTGCAGGAGCGGGTCACCGCCTTGATGTTGGCGGAGAACGACAGGGTGTTGTCCAGGGTCACGCCTAGGCTCTTCGCACTCTGGGAGGAGGACACAGCGGAGTTGTCAACCGTGATGGCGAGATCATGGAACGGGCAGTCCTTCCCCGGGAGGAAGAGCAGCTCCGTCTTGCCAGGGTTCAGCTTGAGGTGGTGATCCGTCATCCATACTGATATGTCTGCCAGACATGCAGAGATGCGATTCGCCACCTGGTTATCAGAAGGGGGAAAGGAGAAGATTAGTTGTGTATCGTCATTCATTCATTTATAAACTTGTTCCCAACATTATTAGAACAGTAAACAAGTCATTATATTATAAACTGGTTCCAGACATTATTAGAACAGTAAACAAGTAATTATATTATAAACTGGTTACCGACATTATTAGAACAGTAAATAGGTCACTCTATTATAAACTGGTTCCCAACATTTTTTGAACTGTAAACAAGTAATTATATTATAATCTGGTTGCTGACATTATTAGAACAGTAAACAAGTCATTCTATTGTATCATTCTATTGTAAACTGGTTCCTGACATTATTAGAACAGTAAACAAGTAATTCTATTATAATCTGATTCCAGAAATTATTAGAACAGTAAACATTTAATTACATTATAAACTGGTTCCCGACATTATTAGAACAGTAAACAAGTCATTATATTTCATCATTCTATTATAAACTGGTTCCTGACATTATTAGAAAAGTAAAAAAGTATTTCAATATTATCCTTCTATTATAAACTGCTTCCCGACATTATTAGAACAGTAAACATGTCATTTAATTATGAACTGGTTCGCGACATTATTAGAACACTAATCAAGTCATTCAATTATGATCTTGATCCCGACATTATCAGAACAGTAAACAAGTAATTATTTTATAAACTGGTTCCCAACATTATTAGAACATTTAACAAGTCATTATATTATAAACTGGTTTCCGACATTATTAGAACAGTAAACATTTAATTACATTATAAACTGGTTCCCGACTCTATTAGAACAGTAAACAAGTAATTATATTAATAACTGGTTCCCAAAATTATTAAAATAGTAAACACTGCATTCTATTATAAACTGGTTCCCAACATTTTTAGAACAGTAAACAAGTCTTTCTATTTTATCATTCTATTATAAACATTATTAGAACAGTAAACAAATCATTATATTATAAACTGATTCCCGACATTATTAGAACAGTAAACATGGCATTCTATTATCAACTGGTTCCCGTCATTATAAGAACAGTAAACAGTTAATTACATTTTTTAATGGTTCCCGACATTTTTAAAACATTAAACAAGTAATTATTTTATAAACTGGTTCCCAACATTATTAGAACAGTAAACAAGTAATTATATTATAAACTGGTCCCTCACTTTATTACAGCAGTAGACAAGTAATTATATTATAAACTTGTTCCCAACTTTATTAGAACAGTAAGCAAGTCATTATATTATAAACTGGTTCCAGTCATTATTAGAACAGTAAACAAGTAATTATATTATAAACTGGTTACCGACATTATTAGAACAGTAAATAAGTCATTAAATTATAAACTGGTTCGTGACATTAGAACACTAAACAAGTAATTCAATTATAAACTGGTTCCCGACTTTATTAGAACAGTAAACATTTAATTACATTATAAACTTGTTCCCGACATTATTAGAACAGTAAACAAGTCATTCTATTATAAACTCTTTCCCGACATTATTAGAACACTTAAAAGTCATTCATTTATAAACTTGTTCCCAACATTATTAGAACAGTAAACAAGTCATTATATTATAAACTGCTTCCCGACATTATTGGAACAGTAAACATGTCATTTAATTATGAACTGGTTCGCGACATTATTAGAACACTAAACAAGTCATTCAATTATGAACTTGATCCCAACTTTATTAGAACAGTAAACATTTAATTATATTATAAACTGGTTCCCGACATTTTTAGAACATTTAACAAGTCATTATATTATAAACTGGTTCCCGACATTATTAGAACAGTAAACATGTCATTCTATTATAAACTGGTTCCCGACATTATTAGAACATTAAACAAGTCATTCTATTATAAACTGGTTCCCAACGTTATTAGAACAGTAAACAAGTAATTATATTATAAACTGGTTCCCGACATTATTAGAACAGTAAACAAATCATTATATTATAAACTGATTCCCGACATTATTAGAACAGTAAACATGGCATTCTATTATCAACTTTTTCCCATCATTATAAGAACAGTAAACAGTTAATTACATTTTTTAATGGTTCCCGACATTTTTAAAACATTAAACAAGTAATTATTTTATAAACTGGTTCCCAACATTATTAGAACAGTAAACAAGTAATTATATTATAAACTGGTTAACGACATTATTAGAACAGTAAATAAGTCATTAAATTATAAACTGGTTCCTGACATTAGAACACTAAACAAGTAGTTCAATTATAAACTGGTTCCCGACTTTATTAGAACAGTAAACATTTAATTACATTATAAACTTGTTCCCGACATTATTAGAACAGTAAACAAGTCATTCTTTTATAAACTCTTTCCCGACATTATTAGAACACTTAAAAGTCATTCATTTATAAACTTGTTCCCAACATTATTAGAACAGTAAACAAGTCATTATATTATAAACTGGTTCCAGACATTATTAGAACAGTAAACAAGTAATTATATTATAAACTGGTTACCGACATTATTAGAACAGTAAATAGGTCACTCTATTATAAACTGGTTCCCAACATTTTTTGAACTGTAAACAAGTCATTATATTATAATCTGGTTACTGACATTATTAGAACAGTAAACAAGTCATTCTATTGTATCATTCTATTGTAAACTGGTTCCTGACATTATTAGAACAGTAAACAAGTAATTCTATTATAATCTGATTCCAGAAATTATTAGAACAGTAAACATTTAATTACATTATAAACTGGTTCCCGACATTATTAGAACAGTAAACAAGTCATTATATTTCATCATTCTATTATAAACTGGTTCCTGACATTATTAGAAAAGTAAAAAAGTATTTCAATATTATCCTTCTATTATAAACTGCTTCCCGACATTATTAGAACAGTAAACATGTCATTTAATTATGAACTGGTTCGCGACATTATTAGAACACTAATCAAGTCATTCAATTATGATCTTGATCCCGACATTATCAGAACAGTAAACAAGTAATTATTTTATAAACTGGTTCCCAACATTATTAGAACATTTAACAAGTCATTATATTATAAACTGGTTTCCGACATTATTAGAACAGTAAACATTTAATTACATTATAAACTGGTTCCCGACTCTATTAGAACAGTAAACAAGTAATTATATTAATAACTGGTTCCCAAAATTATTAAAATAGTAAACACTGCATTCTATTATAAACTGGTTCCCAACATTTTTAGAACAGTAAACAAGTCTTTCTATTTTATCATTCTATTATAAACATTATTAGAACAGTAAACAAATCATTATATTATAAACTGATTCCCGACATTATTAGAACAGTAAACATGGCATTCTATTATCAACTGGTTCCCGTCATTATAAGAACAGTAAACAGTTAATTACATTTTTTAATGGTTCCCGACATTTTTAAAACATTAAACAAGTAATTATTTTATAAACTGGTTCCCAACATTATTAGAACAGTAAACAAGTAATTATATTATAAACTGGTCCCTCACTTTATTACAGCAGTAGACAAGTAATTATATTATAAACTTGTTCCCAACTTTATTAGAACAGTAAGCAAGTCATTATATTATAAACTGGTTCCAGTCATTATTAGAACAGTAAACAAGTAATTATATTATAAACTGGTTACCGACATTATTAGAACAGTAAATAAGTCATTAAATTATAAACTGGTTCGTGACATTAGAACACTAAACAAGTAATTCAATTATAAACTGGTTCCCGACTTTATTAGAACAGTAAACATTTAATTACATTATAAACTTGTTCCCGACATTATTAGAACAGTAAACAAGTCATTCTATTATAAACTCTTTCCCGACATTATTAGAACACTTAAAAGTCATTCATTTATAAACTTGTTCCCAACATTATTAGAACAGTAAACAAGTCATTATATTATAAACTGCTTCCCGACATTATTGGAACAGTAAACATGTCATTTAATTATGAACTGGTTCGCGACATTATTAGAACACTAAACAAGTCATTCAATTATGAACTTGATCCCAACTTTATTAGAACAGTAAACATTTAATTATATTATAAACTGGTTCCCGACATTTTTAGAACATTTAACAAGTCATTATATTATAAACTGGTTCCCGACATTATTAGAACAGTAAACATGTCATTCTATTATAAACTGGTTCCCGACATTATTAGAACATTAAACAAGTCATTCTATTATAAACTGGTTCCCAACGTTATTAGAACAGTAAACAAGTAATTATATTATAAACTGGTTCCCGACATTATTAGAACAGTAAACAAATCATTATATTATAAACTGATTCCCGACATTATTAGAACAGTAAACATGGCATTCTATTATCAACTTTTTCCCATCATTATAAGAACAGTAAACAGTTAATTACATTTTTTAATAGTTCCCGACATTTTTAAAACATTAAACAAGTAATTATTTTATAAACTGGTTCCCAACATTATTAGAACAGTAAACAAGTAATTATATTATAAACTGGTTAACGACATTATTAGAACAGTAAATAAGTCATTAAATTATAAACTGGTTCCTGACATTAGAACACTAAACAAGTAGTTCAATTATAAACTGGTTCCCGACTTTATTAGAACAGTAAACATTTAATTACATTATAAACTTGTTCCCGACATTATTAGAACAGTAAACAAGTCATTCTTTTATAAACTCTTTCCCGACATTATTAGAACACTTAAAAGTCATTCATTTATAAACTTGTTCCCAACATTATTAGAACAGTAAACAAGTCATTATATTATAAACTGGTTCCAGACATTATTAGAACAGTAAACAAGTAATTATATTATAAACTGGTTACCGACATTATTAGAACAGTAAATAGGTCACTCTATTATAAACTGGTTCCCAACATTTTTTGAACTGTAAACAAGTCATTATATTATAATCTGGTTACTGACATTATTAGAACAGTAAACAAGTCATTCTATTGTATCATTCTATTGTAAACTGGTTCCTGACATTATTAGAACAGTAAACAAGTAATTCTATTATAATCTGATTCCAGAAATTATGAGAACAGTAAACATTTAATTACATTATAAACTGGTTCCCGACATTATTAGAACAGTAAACAAGTCATTATATTTCATCATTCTATTATAAACTGGTTCCTGACATTATTAGAAAAGTAAAAAAGTATTTCAATATTATCCTTCTATTATAAACTGCTTCCCGACATTATTAGAACAGTAAACATGTCATTTAATTATGAACTGGTTCGCGACATTATTAGAACACTAATCAAGTCATTCAATTATGATCTTGATCCCGACATTATCAGAACAGTAAACAAGTAATTATTTTATAAACTGGTTCCCAACATTATTAGAACATTTAACAAGTCATTATATTATAAACTGGTTTCCGACATTATTAGAACAGTAAACATTTAATTACATTATAAACTGGTTCCCGACTCTATTAGAACAGTAAACAAGTAATTATATTAATAACTGGTTCCCAAAATTATTAAAATAGTAAACACTGCATTCTATTATAAACTGGTTCCCAACATTTTTAGAACAGTAAACAAGTCTTTCTATTTTATCATTCTATTATAAACATTATTAGAACAGTAAACAAATCATTATATTATAAACTGATTCCCGACATTATTAGAACAGTAAACATGGCATTCTATTATCAACTGGTTCCCGTCATTATAAGAACAGTAAACAGTTAATTACATTTTTTAATGGTTCCCGACATTTTTAAAACATTAAACAAGTAATTATTTTATAAACTGGTTCCCAACATTATTAGAACAGTAAACAAGTAATTATATTATAAACTGGTCCCTCACTTTATTACAGCAGTAGACAAGTAATTATATTATAAACTTGTTCCCAACTTTATTAGAACAGTAAGCAAGTCATTATATTATAAACTGGTTCCAGTCATTATTAGAACAGTAAACAAGTAATTATATTATAAACTGGTTACCGACATTATTAGAACAGTAAATAAGTCATTAAATTATAAACTGGTTCCTGACATTAGAACACTAAACAAGTAATTCAATTATAAACTGGTTCCCGACTTTATTAGAACAGTAAACATTTAATTACATTATAAACTTGTTCCCGACATTATTAGAACAGTAAACAAGTCATTCTATTATAAACTCTTTCCCGACATTATTAGAACACTTAAAAGTCATTCATTTATAAACTTGTTCCCAACATTATTAGAACAGTAAACAAGTCATTATATTATAAACTGCTTCCCGACATTATTGGAACAGTAAACATGTCATTTAATTATGAACTGGTTCGCGACATTATTAGAACACTAAACAAGTCATTCAATTATGAACTCTATCCCAACTTTATTAGAACAGTAAACATTTAATTATATTATAAACTGGTTCCCGACATTTTTAGAACATTTAACAAGTCATTATATTATAAACTGGTTCCCGACATTATTAGAACAGTAAACATGTCATTCTATTATAAACTGGTTCCCGACATTATTAGAACATTAAACAAGTCATTCTATTATAAACTGGTTCCCAACGTTATTAGAACAGTAAACAAGTAATTATATTATAAACTGGTTCCCGACATTATTAGAACAGTAAACAAATCATTATATTATAAACTGATTCCCGACATTATTAGAACAGTAAACATGGCATTCTATTATCAACTTTTTCCCATCATTATAAGAACAGTAAACAGTTAATTACATTTTTTAATGGTTCCCGACATTTTTAAAACATTAAACAAGTAATTATTTTATAAACTGGTTCCCAACATTATTAGAACAGTAAACAAGTAATTATATTATAAACTGGTTAACGACATTATTAGAACAGTAAATAAGTCATTAAATTATAAACTGGTTCCTGACATTAGAACACTAAACAAGTAGTTCAATTATAAACTGGTTCCCGACTTTATTAGAACAGTAAACATTTAATTACATTATAAACTTGTTCCCGACATTATTAGAACAGTAAACAAGTCATTCTTTTATAAACTCTTTCCCGACATTATTAGAACACTTAAAAGTCATTCATTTATAAACTTGTTCCCAACATTATTAGAACAGTAAACAAGTCATTATATTATAAACTGGTTCCAGACATTATTAGAACAGTAAACAAGTAATTATATTATAAACTGGTTACCGACATTATTAGAACAGTAAATAGGTCACTCTATTATAAACTGGTTCCCAACATTTTTTGAACTGTAAACAAGTCATTATATTATAATCTGGTTACTGACATTATTAGAACAGTAAACAAGTCATTCTATTGTATCATTCTATTGTAAACTGGTTCCTGACATTATTAGAACAGTAAACAAGTAATTCTATTATAATCTGATTCCAGAAATTATTAGAACAGTAAACATTTAATTACATTATAAACTGGTTCCCGACATTATTAGAACAGTAAACAAGTCATTATATTTCATCATTCTATTATAAACTGGTTCCTGACATTATTAGAAAAGTAAAAAAGTATTTCAATATTATCCTTCTATTATAAACTGCTTCCCGACATTATTAGAACAGTAAACATGTCATTTAATTATGAACTGGTTCGCGACATTATTAGAACACTAATCAAGTCATTCAATTATGATCTTGATCCCGACATTATCAGAACAGTAAACAAGTAATTATTTTATAAACTGGTTCCCAACATTATTAGAACATTTAACAAGTCATTATATTATAAACTGGTTTCCGACATTATTAGAACAGTAAACATTTAATTACATTATAAACTGGTTCCCGACTCTATTAGAACAGTAAACAAGTAATTATATTAATAACTGGTTCCCAAAATTATTAAAATAGTAAACACTGCATTCTATTATAAACTGGTTCCCAACATTTTTAGAACAGTAAACAAGTCTTTCTATTTTATCATTCTATTATAAACATTATTAGAACAGTAAACAAATCATTATATTATAAACTGATTCCCGACATTATTAGAACAGTAAACATGGCATTCTATTATCAACTGGTTCCCGTCATTATAAGAACAGTAAACAGTTAATTACATTTTTTAATGGTTCCCGACATTTTTAAAACATTAAACAAGTAATTATTTTATAAACTGGTTCCCAACATTATTAGAACAGTAAACAAGTAATTATATTATAAACTGGTCCCTCACTTTATTACAGCAGTAGACAAGTAATTATATTATAAACTTGTTCCCAACTTTATTAGAACAGTAAGCAAGTCATTATATTATAAACTGGTTCCAGTCATTATTAGAACAGTAAACAAGTAATTATATTATAAACTGGTTACCGACATTATTAGAACAGTAAATAAGTCATTAAATTATAAACTGGTTCCTGACATTAGAACACTAAACAAGTAATTCAATTATAAACTGGTTCCCGACTTTATTAGAACAGTAAACATTTAATTACATTATAAACTTGTTCCCGACATTATTAGAACAGTAAACAAGTCATTCTATTATAAACTCTTTCCCGACATTATTAGAACACTTAAAAGTCATTCATTTATAAACTTGTTCCCAACATTATTAGAACAGTAAACAAGTC
The DNA here is from genome assembly GCF_964263955.1 of Coregonus lavaretus. Lineage (NCBI taxonomy): Eukaryota > Metazoa > Chordata > Actinopteri > Salmoniformes > Salmonidae > Coregonus > Coregonus lavaretus. The sequence continues at coordinate 93,107,444 of NC_139988.1, read as the reverse complement.
ATTATATTATAAACTGCTTCCCGACATTATTGGAACAGTAAACATGTCATTTAATTATGAACTGGTTCGCGACATTATTAGAACACTAAACAAGTCATTCAATTATGAACTTGATCCCAACTTTATTAGAACAGTAAACATTTAATTATATTATAAACTGGTTCCCGACATTTTTAGAACATTTAACAAGTCATTATATTATAAACTGGTTCCCGACATTATTAGAACAGTAAACATGTCATTCTATTATAAACTGGTTCCCGACATTATTAGAACATTAAACAAGTCATTCTATTATAAACTGGTTCCCAACATTATTAGAACAGTAAACAAGTAATTATATTATAAACTGGTTCCCGACATTATTAGAACAGTAAACAAATCATTATATTATAAACTGATTCCCGACATTATTAGAACAGTAAACATGGCATTCTATTATCAACTTTTTCCCATCATTATAAGAACAGTAAACAGTTAATTACATTTTTTAATGGTTCCCGACATTTTTAAAACATTAAACAAGTAATTATTTTATAAACTGGTTCCCAACATTATTAGAACAGTAAACAAGTAATTATATTATAAACTGGTTAACGACATTATTAGAACAGTAAATAAGTCATTAAATTATAAACTGGTTCCTGACATTAGAACACTAAACAAGTAGTTCAATTATAAACTGGTTCCCGACTTTATTAGAACAGTAAACATTTAATTACATTATAAACTTGTTCCCGACATTATTAGAACAGTAAACAAGTCATTCTTTTATAAACTCTTTCCCGACATTATTAGAACACTTAAAAGTCATTCATTTATAAACTTGTTCCCAACATTATTAGAACAGTAAACAAGTCATTATATTATAAACTGGTTCCAGACATTATTAGAACAGTAAACAAGTAATTATATTATAAACTGGTTACCGACATTATTAGAACAGTAAATAGGTCACTCTATTATAAACTGGTTCCCAACATTTTTTGAACTGTAAACAAGTCATTATATTATAATCTGGTTGCTGACATTATTAGAACAGTAAACAAGTCATTCTATTGTATCATTCTATTGTAAACTGGTTCCTGACATTATTAGAACAGTAAACAAGTAATTCTATTATAATCTGATTCCAGAAATTATTAGAACAGTAAACATTTAATTACATTATAAACTGGTTCCCGACATTATTAGAACAGTAAACAAGTCATTATATTTCATCATTCTATTATAAACTGGTTCCTGACATTATTAGAAAAGTAAAAAAGTATTTCAATATTATCCTTCTATTATAAACTGCTTCCCGACATTATTAGAACAGTAAACATGTCATTTAATTATGAACTGGTTCGCGACATTATTAGAACACTAATCAAGTCATTCAATTATGATCTTGATCCCGACATTATCAGAACAGTAAACAAGTAATTATTTTATAAACTGGTTCCCAACATTATTAGAACATTTAACAAGTCATTATATTATAAACTGGTTTCCGACATTATTAGAACAGTAAACATTTAATTACATTATAAACTGGTTCCCGACTCTATTAGAACAGTAAACAAGTAATTATATTAATAACTGGTTCCCAAAATTATTAAAATAGTAAACACTGCATTCTATTATAAACTGGTTCCCAACATTTTTAGAACAGTAAACAAGTCTTTCTATTTTATCATTCTATTATAAACATTATTAGAACAGTAAACAAATCATTATATTATAAACTGATTCCCGACATTATTAGAACAGTAAACATGGCATTCTATTATCAACTGGTTCCCGTCATTATAAGAACAGTAAACAGTTAATTACATTTTTTAATGGTTCCCGACATTTTTAAAACATTAAACAAGTAATTATTTTATAAACTGGTTCCCAACATTATTAGAACAGTAAACAAGTAATTATATTATAAACTGGTCCAATACTTTATTACAGCAGTAGACAAGTAATTATATTATAAACTTGTTCCCAACTTTATTAGAACAGTAAGCAAGTCATTATATTATAAACTGGTTCCAGTCATTATTAGAACAGTAAACAAGTAATTATATTATAAACTGGTTACCGACATTATTAGAACAGTAAATAAGTCATTAAATTATAAACTGGTTCGTGACATTAGAACACTAAACAAGTAATTCAATTATAAACTGGTTCCCGACTTTATTAGAACAGTAAACATTTAATTACATTATAAACTTGTTCCCGACATTATTAGAACAGTAAACAAGTCATTCTATTATAAACTCTTTCCCGACATTATTAGAACACTTAAAAGTCATTCATTTATAAACTTGTTCCCAACATTATTAGAACAGTAAACAAGTCATTATATTATAAACTGCTTCCCGACATTATTGGAACAGTAAACATGTCATTTAATTATGAACTGGTTCGCGACATTATTAGAACACTAAACAAGTCATTCAATTATGAACTTGATCCCAACTTTATTAGAACAGTAAACATTTAATTATATTATAAACTGGTTCCCGACATTTTTAGAACATTTAACAAGTCATTATATTATAAACTGGTTCCCGACATTATTAGAACAGTAAACATGTCATTCTATTATAAACTGGTTCCCGACATTATTAGAACATTAAACAAGTCATTCTATTATAAACTGGTTCCCAACGTTATTAGAACAGTAAACAAGTAATTATATTATAAACTGGTTCCCGACATTATTAGAACAGTAAACAAATCATTATATTATAAACTGATTCCCGACATTATTAGAACAGTAAACATGGCATTCTATTATCAACTTTTTCCCATCATTATAAGAACAGTAAACAGTTAATTACATTTTTTAATGGTTCCCGACATTTTTAAAACATTAAACAAGTAATTATTTTATAAACTGGTTCCCAACATTATTAGAACAGTAAACAAGTAATTATATTATAAACTGGTTAACGACATTATTAGAACAGTAAATAAGTCATTAAATTATAAACTGGTTCCTGACATTAGAACACTAAACAAGTAGTTCAATTATAAACTGGTTCCCGACTTTATTAGAACAGTAAACATTTAATTACATTATAAACTTGTTCCCGACATTATTAGAACAGTAAACAAGTCATTCTTTTATAAACTCTTTCCCGACATTATTAGAACACTTAAAAGTCATTCATTTATAAACTTGTTCCCAACATTATTAGAACAGTAAACAAGTAATTATATTATAAACTGGTTCCCGACATTTGTAGAACATTTAACAAGTCATTATATTATAAACTGGTTCCCGACATTATTAGAACAGTAAACATTTAATTACCTTATAAATAATTCCCGAAATTATTAGAACTGTAAACAAGTCATTCTATTATAAACTGGTTCCCGACATTATTAGAACCGTAAACAGGTCATTCTACTATAAACTGGATACTGACATTATTAGAACAGTAACCATTACATTCTATTATAAACTTGTTCCCGACATTATTAGAACACTATACAAGTCATTCAATTATAAACTGGTTCCCGACATTATTAGAACAGTAAACAAGTCATTATATTTCATCATTCTATTATAAACTGGTTCCTGACATTATTAGAACATTAAACAAGTCATTATATTATAAACTGGTTCCCAACATTATTAGAACAGTAAACACGTAATTCTATTACAAACTGGTTCCCGATATTATTAGAACAGTAAACAAGTAATTATATTATAAACTGGCTCCCTACATTATGAGAACAGTGAAAATGAAATTACATTATAAACTGGTTCCTGACATTATTAGAACAGTAAACAAGTCTTTCAATGTTATCCTTCTATTATAAACTGCTTCCCGACATTATTAGAACAGTAAACATGTCATTTAATTATGAACTGGTTCGCGACATTATAAGAACACTAATCAATTCATTCAATTATGATCTTGATCCCGACATTATTAGAACAGTACACAAGTAATTATTGTATAAACTGGTTCCCAACATTATTAGAACAGTAAACAAGTAATTATAGTATAAACTGGTTCCCAACATTATTAGAACAGTAAACAAGTAATTATTGTATAAACTGGTTCCCAACATTATTAGAACAGTAAACAAGTAATTATAGTATAAACTGGTTCCCGACATTTTTTGAACATTTAACAAGTCATTATATTATAAACTGGTTCCCGACATTATTAGAACAGTAAACAGTGGTCCTCTGTAGCTCAGCTGGTAGAGCACAGCGCTTTTAACGCTAAGGTAGTGGGTTCGATCCCCGGGACCACCCATACACAACAACAAAAAAATGTATGCACGCATGACTGTAAGTCGCTTTGGATAAAAGCGTCTGCTAAATGGCATATTATTATTATATTATAAACATTTAATTACATTATAAACTAGTTCCAAACATTATTAGAACAGTAAACAAGTCATTATATTATAAACTGGTTCCCGACATTATTAAAATAGTAAACACTGCATTCTATTATAAACTGGTTCCCAACATTTTTAGAAGAGTAAATATTTAATTACATTATAAAGTGGTTCCCGACATTATTAGAACAGTAAACATTTAATTACATTATAAACTGGTTCCCTACATTTTTAGAACAGTATACAAGTAATTCTATTATAAGCTGGTTTTAAACATTATTAGAACAGTAAACAAGTCTTTCTATTTTATCATTCTATTATAAACATTATTAGAACAGTAAACAAGTAATTCTATTATAATCTGATTCCAGACATTATTATAACAGTAAACAGGTCACTCTATTATGAACTGGATTCTCAACATTTTGGGAAACAAGTAATTATATTATGAACTGGTTCCTGACATTATTAGAACAGTAAACATTTAATTACATTATAAACTGGTTCCAGACATTATTGGAACAGTAAGCAAGTAATTATATTATAAACTGGTTCCTGACATTATTAGAACAGTAAACAAGTCTTTCAATATAATCCTTCTATTATAAACTGCTTCCCGACATTATTAGAACAGTAAACATGTCATTTAATTATGAACTGGTTCGCGACATTATTAGAACACTAATCAAGTCATTCAATTATGATCTTGATCCCGACATTATCAGAACAGTAAACAAGTAATTATTTTATAAACTGGTTCCCAACATTATTAAAACATTTAACAAGTCATTATATTATAAACTGGTTTCCGACATTATTAGAACAGTAAACATTTAATTACATTATAAACTGGTTCCCGACATTATTAGAAAATTAAACAAGTCATTCTATTATAAACTGGTTGCTGACATTATTAGAACAGTAAACAAGTAATTATATTATGAACTGGTTCCCGACATTTATAGAACACTAAACAAATCTTTCCATTTTAAACTGGTTCGTGACATTTTTAGAACAGTAAACAAGTATTTCTATTATAAACTGGTTTTAAACATTATTAGAACAGTAAACAAGTAATTATATTATAAACTGGTTCCCGACATTATTAGAACAGTAAACAAGTCATTTAATTATGAACTTGTTCGCGACATTATAAGAACAATAATCAAGTCATTCAATTATGATCTTGATCCCGACATTATTAGAACAGTAAACAAGTAATTATTTTATAAACTGGTTCCCAACATTATTAGAACAGTAAACATTAATTATATTATAAACTGGTTCCTGACATTTTTAGAACATTTAACAAGGCATTATATTATAAACTGGTTCCCGACATTATTAGAACAGTAAACATGTCATTCTATTATAAACTGGTTCCCGACATTTTTAGAACATTAAACAAGTCATTCTATTATAAACTGGTTCCCAACGTTATTAGAACAGTAAACAAGTAATTATATTATTAACTGGTTCCCGACATTATTAGAACAGTAAACAAGTCATTATATTATAAACTGGTTCCCGACATTATTAGAACAGCAAACATGGCATTCTATTATCAACTGGTTCCCGTCATTATAAGAACAGTAAACAGTTAATTACATTATTAAATGGTTCCCGACATTATTAAAACATTAAACAAGTCATTCAATTATAAACTGGTCCCTCACTTTATTACAGCAGTAGACAAGTAATTATATTATAAACTTGTTCCCAACTTTATTAGAACAGTAAACAAGTCATTATATTATAAACTGGTTCCAGTCATTATTAGAACAGTAAACAAGTAATTATATTATAAACTGGTTACCGACATTATTAGAACAGTAAACAGGTCACTCTATTATAAAATGGTTCCCAACATTTTTAGAACTGTAAACAAGTCATTATATTATAAGCTGGTTGCTGACATTATTAGAACAGTAAAGATGGCATTCTATTATCAACTGGTTCCCGTCATTTTTAGAACATTAAACAAGTCATTCTATTATAAACTGGTTCCCGACTTTATTAGAACAGTAAACATTTAATTACATTATAAACTTGTTCCCGACATTATTAGAACAGTAAACAAGTCATTCTTTTATAAACTCTTTCCCGACATTATTAGAACACTTAAAAGTCATTCATTTATAAACTTGTTCCCAACATTATTAGAACAGTAAACAAGTCATTATATTATAAACTGGTTCCAGACATTATTAGAACAGTAAACAAGTAATTATATTATAAACTGGTTACCGACATTATTAGAACAGTAAATAGGTCACTCTATTATAAACTGGTTCCCAACATTTTTTGAACTGTAAACAAGTCATTATATTATAATCTGGTTACTGACATTATTAGAACAGTAAACAAGTCATTCTATTGTATCATTCTATTGTAAACTGGTTCCTGACATTATTAGAACAGTAAACAAGTAATTCTATTATAATCTGATTCCAGAAATTATTAGAACAGTAAACATTTAATTACATTATAAACTGGTTCCCGACATTATTAGAACAGTAAACAAGTCATTATATTTCATCATTCTATTATAAACTGGTTCCTGACATTATTAGAAAAGTAAAAAAGTATTTCAATATTATCCTTCTATTATAAACTGCTTCCCGACATTATTAGAACAGTAAACATGTCATTTAATTATGAACTGGTTCGCGACATTATTAGAACACTAATCAAGTCATTCAATTATGATCTTGATCCCGACATTATCAGAACAGTAAACAAGTAATTATTTTATAAACTGGTTCCCAACATTATTAGAACATTTAACAAGTCATTATATTATAAACTGGTTTCCGACATTATTAGAACAGTAAACATTTAATTACATTATAAACTGGTTCCCGACTCTATTAGAACAGTAAACAAGTAATTATATTAATAACTGGTTCCCAAAATTATTAAAATAGTAAACACTGCATTCTATTATAAACTGGTTCCCAACATTTTTAGAACAGTAAACAAGTCTTTCTATTTTATCATTCTATTATAAACATTATTAGAACAGTAAACAAATCATTATATTATAAACTGATTCCCGACATTATTAGAACAGTAAACATGGCATTCTATTATCAACTGGTTCCCGTCATTATAAGAACAGTAAACAGTTAATTACATTTTTTAATGGTTCCCGACATTTTTAAAACATTAAACAAGTAATTATTTTATAAACTGGTTCCCAACATTATTAGAACAGTAAACAAGTAATTATATTATAAACTGGTCCCTCACTTTATTACAGCAGTAGACAAGTAATTATATTATAAACTTGTTCCCAACTTTATTAGAACAGTAAACAAGTCATTATATTATAAACTGGTTCCAGTCATTATTAGAACAGTAAACAAGTAATTATATTATAAACTGGTTACCGACATTATTAGAACAGTAAACAGGTCACTCTATTATAAAATGGTTCCCAACATTTTTAGAACTGTAAACAAGTCATTATATTATAAGCTGGTTGCTGACATTATTAGAACAGTAAAGATGGCATTCTATTATCAACTGGTTCCCGTCATTTTTAGAACATTAAACAAGTCATTCTATTATAAACTGGTTCCCGACTTTATTAGAACAGTAAACATTTAATTACATTATAAACTTGTTCCCGACATTATTAGAACAGTAAACAAGTCATTCTTTTATAAACTCTTTCCCGACATTATTAGAACACTTAAAAGTCATTCATTTATAAACTTGTTCCCAACATTATTAGAACAGTAAACAAGTCATTATATTATAAACTGGTTCCAGACATTATTAGAACAGTAAACAAGTAATTATATTATAAACTGGTTACCGACATTATTAGAACAGTAAATAGGTCACTCTATTATAAACTGGTTCCCAACATTTTTTGAACTGTAAACAAGTCATTATATTATAATCTGGTTACTGACATTATTAGAACAGTAAACAAGTCATTCTATTGTATCATTCTATTGTAAACTGGTTCCTGACATTATTAGAACAGTAAACAAGTAATTCTATTATAATCTGATTCCAGAAATTATTAGAACAGTAAACATTTAATTACATTATAAACTGGTTCCCGACATTATTAGAACAGTAAACAAGTCATTATATTTCATCATTCTATTATAAACTGGTTCCTGACATTATTAGAAAAGTAAAAAAGTATTTCAATATTATCCTTCTATTATAAACTGCTTCCCGACATTATTAGAACAGTAAACATGTCATTTAATTATGAACTGGTTCGCGACATTATTAGAACACTAATCAAGTCATTCAATTATGATCTTGATCCCGACATTATCAGAACAGTAAACAAGTAATTATTTTATAAACTGGTTCCCAACATTATTAGAACATTTAACAAGTCATTATATTATAAACTGGTTTCCGACATTATTAGAACAGTAAACATTTAATTACATTATAAACTGGTTCCCGACTCTATTAGAACAGTAAACAAGTAATTATATTAATAACTGGTTCCCAAAATTATTAAAATAGTAAACACTGCATTCTATTATAAACTGGTTCCCAACATTTTTAGAACAGTAAACAAGTCTTTCTATTTTATCATTCTATTATAAACATTATTAGAACAGTAAACAAATCATTATATTATAAACTGATTCCCGACATTATTAGAACAGTAAACATGGCATTCTATTATCAACTGGTTCCCGTCATTATAAGAACAGTAAACAGTTAATTACATTTTTTAATGGTTCCCGACATTTTTAAAACATTAAACAAGTAATTATTTTATAAACTGGTTCCCAACATTATTAGAACAGTAAACAAGTAATTATATTATAAACTGGTCCCTCACTTTATTACAGCAGTAGACAAGTAATTATATTATAAACTTGTTCCCAACTTTATTAGAACAGTAAGCAAGTCATTATATTATAAACTGGTTCCAGTCATTATTAGAACAGTAAACAAGTAATTATATTATAAACTGGTTACCGACATTATTAGAACAGTAAATAAGTCATTAAATTATAAACTGGTTCCTGACATTAGAACACTAAACAAGTAATTCAATTATAAACTGGTTCCCGACTTTATTAGAACAGTAAACATTTAATTACATTATAAACTTGTTCCCGACATTATTAGAACAGTAAACAAGTCATTCTATTATAAACTCTTTCCCGACATTATTAGAACACTTAAAAGTCATTCATTTATAAACTTGTTCCCAACATTATTAGAACAGTAAACAAGTCATTATATTATAAACTGGTTCCAGACATTATTAGAACAGTAAACAAGTAATTATATTATAAACTGGTTACAGACATTATTAGAACAGTAAATAGGTCACTCTATTATAAACTGGTTCCCAACATTTTTTGAACTGTAAACAAGTCATTATATTATAATCTGGTTACTGACATTATTAGAACTGTAAACAAGTCATTCTATTGTATCATTCTATTGTAAACTGGTTCCTGACATTATTAGAACAGTAAACAAGTAATTCTATTACAATCTGATTCCAGAAATTATTAGAACAGTAAACATTTAATTACATTATAAACTGGTTCCCGACATTATTTGAACAGTAAGCAAGTAATTATATTATAAACTGGTTCCTGACATTATTAGAAAAGTAAAAAAGTATTTCAATATTATCCTTCTATTATATACTGCTTCCCGACATTATTGGAACAGTAAACATGTCATTTAATTATGAACTGGTTCGCGACATTATTAGAACACTAATCAAGTCATTCAATTATGATCTTGATCCCGACATTATTAGAACAGTAAACAAGTAATTATTTTATAAACTGGTTCCCAACATTATTAGAACAGTAAACAAGTAATTATATTATAAACTGGTTCCCGACATTTTTAGAACATTTAACAAGTCATTATATTATAAACTGGTTCCCGACATTATTAGAACAGTAAACATTTAATTACCTTATAAATAATTCCCGAAATTATTAGAACTGTAAACAAGTCATTCTATTATAAACTGGTTCCCGACATTATTAGAACCGTAAACAGGTCATTCTACTATAAACTGGATACTGACATTATTAGAACAGTAACCATTACATTCTATTATAAACTTGTTCCCGACATTATTAGAACACTATACAAGTCATTCAATTATAAACTGGTTCCCGACATTATTAGAACAGTAAACAAGTCATTATATTTCATCATTCTATTATAAACTGGTTCCTGACATTATTAGAACATTAAACAAGTCATTATATTATAAACTGGTTCCCAACATTATTAGAACAGTAAACACGTAATTCTATTACAAACTGGTTCCCGATATTATTAGAACAGTAAACAAGTAATTATATTATAAACTGGCTCCCTACATTATGAGAACAGTGAAAATGAAATTACATTATAAACTTGTTCCTGACATTATTAGAACAGTAAACAAGTCTTTCAATGTTATCCTTCTATTATAAACTGCTTCCCGACATTATTAGAACAGTAAACATGTCATTTAATTATGAACTGGTTCGCGACATTATAAGAACACTAATCAATTCATTCAATTATGATCTTGATCCCGACATTATTAGAACAGTACACAAGTAATTATTGTATAAACTGGTTCCCAACATTATTAGAACAGTAAACAAGTAATTATAGTATAAACTGGTTCCCAACATTATTAGAACAGTAAACAAGTAATTATTGTATAAACTGGTTCCCAACATTATTAGAACAGTAAACAAGTAATTATAGTATAAACTGGTTCCCGACATTTTTTGAACATTTAACAAGTCATTATATTATAAACTGGTTCCCGACATTATTAGAACAGTAAACAGTGGTCCTCTGTAGCTCAGCTGGTAGAGCACAGCGCTTTTAACGCTAAGGTAGTGGGTTCGATCCCCGGGACCACCCATACACAACAACAAAAAAATGTATGCACGCATGACTGTAAGTCGCTTTGGATAAAAGCGTCTGCTAAATGGCATATTATTATTATATTATAAACATTTAATTACATTATAAACTAGTTCCAAACATTATTAGAACAGTAAACAAGTCATTATATTATAAACTGGTTCCCGACATTATTAAAATAGTAAACACTGCATTCTATTATAAACTGGTTCCCAACATTTTTAGAAGAGTAAATATTTAATTACATTATAAAGTGGTTCCCGACATTATTAGAACAGTAAACATTTAATTACATTATAAACTGGTTCCCTACATTTTTAGAACAGTATACAAGTAATTCTATTATAAGCTGGTTTTAAACATTATTAGAACAGTAAACAAGTCTTTCTATTTTATCATTCTATTATAAACATTATTAGAACAGTAAACAAGTAATTCTATTACAATCTGATTCCAGAAATTATTAGAACAGTAAACATTTAATTACATTATAAACTGGTTCCCGACATTATTGGAACAGTAAGCAAGTAATTATATTATAAACTGGTTCCTGACATTATTAGAAAAGTAAAAAAGTATTTCAATATTATCCTTCTATTATATACTGCTTCCCGACATTATTGGAACAGTAAACATGTCATTTAATTATGAACTGGTTCGCGACATTATTAGAACACTAATCAAGTCATTCAATTATGATCTTGATCCCGACATTATTAGAACAGTAAACAAGTAATTATTTTATAAACTGGTTTCCAACATTATTAGAACAGTAAACAAGTAATTATATTATAAACTGGTTCCCGACATTTTTAGAACATTTAACAAGTCATTATATTATAAACTGGTTCCCGACATTATTAGAACAGTAAACATTTAATTACCTTATAAATAATTCCCGAAATTATTAGAACTGTAAACAAGTCATTCTATTATAAACTGGTTCCCGACATTATTAGAACCGTAAACAGGTCATTCTACTATAAACTGGATACTGACATTATTAGAACAGTAACCATTACATTCTATTATAAACTTGTTCCCGACATTATTAGAACACTATACAAGTCATTCAATTATAAACTGGTTCCCGACATTATTAGAACAGTAAACAAGTCATTATATTTCATCATTCTATTATAAACTGGTTCCTGACATTATTAGAACATTAAACAAGTCATTATATTATAAACTGGTTCCCAACATTATTAGAACAGTAAACACGTAATTCTATTACAAACTGGTTCCCGATATTATTAGAACAGTAAACAAGTAATTATATTATAAACTGGCTCCCTACATTATGAGAACAGTGAAAATGAAATTGCATTATAAACTGGCTCCTGACATTATTAGAACAGTAAACAAGTCTTTCAATGTTATCCTTCTATTATAAACTGCTTCCCGACATTATTAGAACAGTAAACATGTCATTTAATTATGAACTGGTTCGCGACATTATAAGAACACTAATCAATTCATTCAATTATGATCTTGATCCCGACATTATTAGAACAGTACACAAGTAATTATTGTATAAACTGGTTCCCAACATTATTAGAACAGTAAACAAGTAATTATAGTATAAACCGGGTCCCAACATTATTAGAACAGTAAACAAGTAATTATTGTATAAACTGGTTCCCAACATTATTAGAACAGTAAACAAGTAATTATAGTATAAACTGGTTCCCGACATTTTTTGAACATTTAACAAGTCATTATATTATAAACTGGTTCCCGACATTATTAGAACAGTAAACAGTGGTCCTCTGTAGCTCAGCTGGTAGAGCACAGCGCTTTTAACGCTAAGGTAGTGGGTTCGATCCCCGGGACCACCCATACACAACAACAAAAAAATGTATGCACGCATGACTGTAAGTCGCTTTGGATAAAAGCGTCTGCTAAATGGCATATTATTATTATATTATAAACATTTAATTACATTAAAACTAGTTCCAAACATTATTAGAACAGTAACCAAGTCATTATATTATAAACTGGTTCCCGACATTATTAAAATAGTAAACACTGCATTCTATTATAAACTGGTTCCCAACATTTTTAGAAGAGTAAATATTTAATTACATTATAAAGTGGTTCCCGACATTATTAGAACAGTAAACATTTAATTACATTATAAACTGGTTCCCTACATTTTTAGAACAGTATACAAGTAATTCTATTATAAGCTGGTTTTAAACATTATTAGAACAGTAAACAAGTCTTTCTATTTTATCATTCTATTATAAACATTATTAGAACAGTAAACAAGTAATTCTATTATAATCTGATTCCAGACATTATTATAACAGTAAACAGGTCACTCTATTATGAACTGGATTCTCAACATTTTGGGAAACAAGTAATTATATTATGAACTGGTTCCTGACATTATTAGAACAGTAAACATTTAATTACATTATAAACTGGTTCCAGACATTATTGGAACAGTAAGCAAGTAATTATATTATAAACTGGTTCCTGACATTATTAGAACAGTAAACAAGTCTTTCAATATAATCCTTCTATTATAAACTGCTTCCCGACATTATTAGAACAGTAAACATGTCATTTAATTATGAACTGGTTCGCGACATTATTAGAACACTAATCAAGTCATTCAATTATGATCTTGATCCCGACATTATCAGAACAGTAAACAAGTAATTATTTTATAAACTGGTTCCCAACATTATTAAAACATTTAACAAGTCATTATATTATAAACTGGTTTCCGACATTATTAGAACAGTAAACATTTAATTACATTATAAACTGGTTCCCGACATTATTAGAAAATTAAACAAGTCATTCTATTATAAACTGGTTGCTGACATTATTAGAACAGTAAACAAGTAATTATATTATGAACTGGTTCCCGACATTTATAGAACACTAAACAAATCTTTCCATTTTAAACTGGTTCGTGACATTTTTAGAACAGTAAACAAGTATTTCTATTATAAACTGGTTTTAAACATTATTAGAACAGTAAACAAGTAATTATATTATAAACTGGTTCCCGACATTATTAGAACAGTAAACAAGTCATTTAATTATGAACTTGTTCGCGACATTATAAGAACAATAATCAAGTCATTCAATTATGATCTTGATCCCGACATTATTAGAACAGTAAACAAGTAATTATTTTATAAACTGGTTCCCAACATTATTAGAACAGTAAACATTAATTATATTATAAACTGGTTCCTGACATTTTTAGAACATTTAACAAGGCATTATATTATAAACTGGTTCCCGACATTATTAGAACAGTAAACATGTCATTCTATTATAAACTGGTTCCCGACATTTTTAGAACATTAAACAAGTCATTCTATTATAAACTGGTTCCCAACGTTATTAGAACAGTAAACAAGTAATTATATTATAAACTGGTTCCCGACATTATTAGAACAGTAAACAAGTCATTATATTATAAACTGGTTCCCGACATTATTAGAACAGCAAACATGGCATTCTATTATCAACTGGTTCCCGTCATTATAAGAACAGTAAACAGTTAATTACATTATTAAATGGTTCCCGACATTATTAAAACATTAAACAAGTCATTCAATTATAAACTGGTCCCTCACTTTATTACAGCAGTAGACAAGTAATTATATTATAAACTTGTTCCCAACTTTATTAGAACAGTAAACAAGTCATTATATTATAAACTGGTTCCAGTCATTATTAGAACAGTAAACAAGTAATTATATTATAAACTGGTTACCGACATTATTAGAACAGTAAACAGGTCACTCTATTATAAAATGGTTCCCAACATTTTTAGAACTGTAAACAAGTCATTATATTATAAGCTGGTTGCTGACATTATTAGAACAGTAAACACTGAATTCTATTATAAACTGGTTCCCGACATTTTTAGAACATTAAACAAGTCATTCTATTATAAACTGGTTCCCAACGTTATTAGAACAGTAAACAAGTCATTATATTATAAACTGGTTCCCGACATTATTAGAACAGTAAACATGGCATTCTATTATCAACTGGTTCCCGTCATTATAAGAACAGTAAACAGTTAATTACATTATTAAATGGTTCCCGACATTATTAAAACATTAAACAAGTCATTCAATTATAAACTGGTCCCTCACTTTATTACAGCAGTAGACAAGTAATTATATTATAAACTTGTTCCCAACTTTATTAGAACAGTAAACAAGTCATTATATTATAAACTGGTTCCAGTCATTATTAGAACAGTAAACAAGTAATTATATTATAAACTGGTTACCGACATTATTAGAACAGTAAACAGATCACTCTATTATAAAATGGTTCCCAACATTTTTAGAACTGTAAACAAGTCATTATATTATAAGCTGGTTGCTGACATTATTAGAACAGTAAACACTAAATTCTATTATAAACTGGTTCCCGACATTTTTAGAACATTAAACAAGTCATTCTATTATAAACTGGTTCCCAACGTTATTAGAACAGTAAACAAGTCATTATATTATAAACTGGTTCCCGACATTATTAGAACAGTAAACATGGCATTATATTATCAACTGGTTCCCGTCATTATAAGAACAGTAAACAGTTAATTACATTATTAAATGGTTCCCGACATTATTAAAACATTAAACAAGTCATTCAATTATAAACTGGTCCCTCACTTTATTATAGCAGTAGACAAGTAATTATATTATAAACTTGTTCCCAACTTTATTAGAACAGTAAACAAGTCATTATATTATAAACTGGTTCCCGACATTATTAAAATAGTAAACACTGCATTCTATTATAAACTGGTTCCCAACATTTTTAGAAGAGTAAATATTTAATTACATTATAAAGTGGTTCCCGACATTATTAGAACAGTAAACATTTAATTACATTATAAACTGGTTCCCTACATTTTTAGAACAGTATACAAGTAATTCTATTATAAGCTGGTTTTAAACATTATTAGAACAGTAAACAAGTCTTTCTATTTTATCATTCTATTATAAACATTATTAGAACAGTAAACAAGTAATTCTATTATAATCTGATTCCAGACATTATTATAACAGTAAACAGGTCACTCTATTATGAACTGGATTCTCAACATTTTGGGAAACAAGTAATTATATTATGAACTGGTTCCTGACATTATTAGAACAGTAAACATTTAATTACATTATAAACTGGTTCCAGACATTATTGGAACAGTAAGCAAGTAATTATATTATAAACTGGTTCCTGACATTATTAGAACAGTAAACAAGTCTTTCAATATAATCCTTCTATTATAAACTGCTTCCCGACATTATTAGAACAGTAAACATGTCATTTAATTATGAACTGGTTCGCGACATTATTAGAACACTAATCAAGTCATTCAATTATGATCTTGATCCCGACATTATCAGAACAGTAAACAAGTAATTATTTTATAAACTGGTTCCCAACATTATTAAAACATTTAACAAGTCATTATATTATAAACTGGTTTCCGACATTATTAGAACAGTAAACATTTAATTACATTATAAACTGGTTCCCGACATTATTAGAAAATTAAACAAGTCATTCTATTATAAACTGGTTGCTGACATTATTAGAACAGTAAACAAGTAATTATATTATGAACTGGTTCCCGACATTTATAGAACACTAAACAAATCTTTCCATTTTAAACTGGTTCGTGACATTTTTAGAACAGTAAACAAGTATTTCTATTATAAACTGGTTTTAAACATTATTAGAACAGTAAACAAGTAATTATATTATAAACTGGTTCCCGACATTATTAGAACAGTAAACAAGTCATTTAATTATGAACTTGTTCGCGACATTATAAGAACAATAATCAAGTCATTCAATTATGATCTTGATCCCGACATTATTAGAACAGTAAACAAGTAATTATTTTATAAACTGGTTCCCAACATTATTAGAACAGTAAACATTAATTATATTATAAACTGGTTCCTGACATTTTTAGAACATTTAACAATGCATTATATTATAAACTGGTTCCCGACATTATTAGAACAGTAAACATGTCATTCTATTATAAACTGGTTCCCGACATTTTTAGAACATTAAACAAGTCATTCTATTATAAACTGGTTCCCAACGTTATTAGAACAGTAAACAAGTAATTATATTATAAACTGGTTCCCGACATTATTAGAACAGTAAACAAGTCATTATATTATAAACTGGTTCCCGACATTATTAGAACAGCAAACATGGCATTCTATTATCAACTGGTTCCCGTCATTATAAGAACAGTAAACAGTTAATTACATTATTAAATGGTTCCCGACATTATTAAAACATTAAACAAGTCATTCAATTATAAACTGGTCCCTCACTTTATTACAGCAGTAGACAAGTAATTATATTATAAACTTGTTCCCAACTTTATTAGAACAGTAAACAAGTCATTATATTATAAACTGGTTCCAGTCATTATTAGAACAGTAAACAAGTAATTATATTATAAACTGGTTACCGACATTATTAGAACAGTAAACAGGTCACTCTATTATAAAATGGTTCCCAACATTTTTAGAACTGTAAACAAGTCATTATATTATAAGCTGGTTGCTGACATTATTAGAACAGTAAACACTGAATTCTATTATAAACTGGTTCCCGACATTTTTAGAACATTAAACAAGTCATTCTATTATAAACTGGTTCCCAACGTTATTAGAACAGTAAACAAGTCATTATATTATAAACTGGTTCCCGACATTATTAGAACAGTAAACATGGCATTCTATTATCAACTGGTTCCCGTCATTATAAGAACAGTAAACAGTTAATTACATTATTAAATGGTTCCCGACATTATTAAAACATTAAACAAGTCATTCAATTATAAACTGGTCCCTCACTTTATTACAGCAGTAGACAAGTAATTATATTATAAACTTGTTCCCAACTTTATTAGAACAGTAAACAAGTCATTATATTATAAACTGGTTCCAGTCATTATTAGAACAGTAAACAAGTAATTATATTATAAACTGGTTACCGACATTATTAGAACAGTAAACAGATCACTCTATTATAAAATGGTTCCCAACATTTTTAGAACTGTAAACAAGTCATTATATTATAAGCTGGTTGCTGACATTATTAGAACAGTAAACACTAAATTCTATTATAAACTGGTTCCCGACATTTTTAGAACATTAAACAAGTCATTCTATTATAAACTGGTTCCCAACGTTATTAGAACAGTAAACAAGTCATTATATTATAAACTGGTTCCCGACATTATTAGAACAGTAAACATGGCATTATATTATCAACTGGTTCCCGTCATTATAAGAACAGTAAACAGTTAATTACATTATTAAATGGTTCCCAACATTATTAAAACATTAAACAAGTCATTCAATTATAAACTGGTCCCTCACTTTATTATAGCAGTAGACAAGTAATTATATTATAAACTTGTTCCCAACTTTATTAGAACAGTAAACAAGTCATTATATTATAAACTGGTTCCAGTCATTATTAGAACAGTAAACAAGTAATTATATTATAAACTGGTTCCCAACATTTTTAGAACTGTAAACAAGTAATTATATTATAAACTGGTTCCCGACATTATTAGAACAGTAAACAAGTCATTATATTATAAACTGGTTCCCGACATTATTAGAACAGTAAACATGTCATTCTATTATAAACTGGTTCCCGACATTTTTAGAACATTAAACAAGTCATTCTATTATAAACTGGTTCCCAACGTTATTAGAACAGTAAACAAGTAATTATATTATAAACTGGTTCCCGACATTATTAGAACAGTAAACAAGTCATTATATTATAAACTGGTTCCCGACATTATTAGAACAGCAAACATGGCATTCTATTATCAACTGGTTCCCGTCATTATAAGAACAGTAAACAGTTAATTACATTATTAAATGGTTCCCGACATTATTAAAACATTAAACAAGTCATTCAATTATAAACTGGTCCCTCACTTTATTACAGCAGTAGACAAGTAATTATATTATAAACTTGTTCCCAACTTTATTAGAACAGTAAACAAGTCATAATATTATAAACTGGTTCCAGTCATTATTAGAACAGTAAACAAGTAATTATATTATAAACTGGTTACCGACATTATTAGAACAGTAAACAGGTCACTCTATTATAAAATGGTTCCCAACATTTTTAGAACTGTAAACAAGTCATTATATTATAAGCTGGTTGCTGACATTATTAGAACAGTAAACACTGAATTCTATTATAAACTGGTTCCCGACATTTTTAGAACATTAAACAAGTCATTCTATTATAAACTGGTTCCCAACGTTATTAGAACAGTAAACAAGTCATTATATTATAAACTGGTTCCCGACATTATTAGAACAGTAAACATGGCATTCTATTATCAACTGGTTCCCGTCATTATAAGAACAGTAAACAGTTAATTACATTATTAAATGGTTCCCGACATTATTAAAACATTAAACAAGTCATTCAATTATAAACTGGTCCCTCACTTTATTACAGCAGTAGACAAGTAATTATATTATAAACTTGTTCCCAACTTTATTAGAACAGTAAACAAGTCATTATATTATAAACTGGTTCCAGTCATTATTAGAACAGTAAACAAGTAATTATATTATAAACTGGTTACCGACATTATTAGAACAGTAAACAGGTCACTCTATTATAAAATGGTTCCCAACATTTTTAGAACTGTAAACAAGTCATTATATTATAAGCTGGTTGCTGACATTATTAGAACAGTAAACACTGAATTCTATTATAAACTGGTTCCCGACATTTTTAGAACATTAAACAAGTCATTCTATTATAAACTGGTTCCCAACGTTATTAGAACAGTAAACAAGTCATTATATTATAAACTTGTTCCCGACATTATTAGAACAGTAAACATGGCATTCTATTATCAACTGGTTCCCGTCATTATAAGAACAGTAAACAGTTAATTACATTATTAAATGGTTCCCGACATTATTAAAACATTAAACAAGTCATTCAATTATAAACTGGTCCCTCACTTTATTACAGCAGTAGACAAGTAATTATATTATAAACTTGTTCCCAACTTTATTAGAACAGTAAACAAGTCATTATATTATAAACTGGTTCCAGTCATTATTAGAACAGTAAACAAGTAATTATATTATAAACTGGTTACCGACATTATTAGAACAGTAAACAGGTCACTCTATTATAAAATGGTTCCCAACATTTTTAGAACTGTAAACAAGTCATTATATTATAAGCTGGTTGCTGACATTATTAGAACAGTAAACACTGAATTCTATTATAAACTGGTTCCCGACATTTTTAGAACATTAAACAAGTCATTCTATTATAAACTGGTTCCCAACGTTATTAGAACAGTAAACAAGTCATTATATTATAAACTGGTTCCCGACATTATTAGAACAGTAAACATGGCATTATATTATCAACTGGTTCCCTTCATTATAAGAACAGTAAACAGTTAATTACATTATTAAATGGTTCCCGACATTATTAAAACATTAAACAAGTCATTCAATTATAAACTGGTCCCTCACTTTATTATAGAGGTAGACAAGTAATTATATTATAAACTTGTCCCCAACTTTATTAGAACAGTAAACAAGTCATTATATTATAAACTGGTCCCTCACTTTATTACAGCAGTAGACAAGTAATTATATTATAAACTTGTTCCCAACTTTATTAGAACAGTAAACAAGTCATTATATTATAAACTGGTTCCAGTCATTATTAGAACAGTAAACAAGTAATTATATTATAAACTGATTACCGACATTATTAGAACAGTAAACAAGTAATTATTTTATAAACTGGTTCCCAACATTATTAGAAGAGTAAACAAGTAATTATATTATAAACTGGTTCCCGACATTTTTAGAACATTTAACAAGTCATTATATTATAAACTAGTTCCCGACATTATTAGAACAGTAAACATGTCATTCTATTATAAACTGGTTCCCGACATTATTAGAACATTAAACAAGTCATTCTATTATAAACTGGTTCCCAACGTTATTAGAACAGTAAACAAGTAATTATATTATAAACTGGTTCCCGACATTATTAGAACAGTAAACAAATCATTATATTATAAACTGATTCCCGACATTATTAGAACAGTAAACATGGCATTCTATTATCAACTGGTTCCCGTCATTATAAGAACAGTAAACAGTTAATTACATTTTTTTATGGTTCCCGACATTTTTAAAACATTAAACAAGTAATTATTTTATAAACTGGTTCCCAACATTATTAGAACAGTAAACAAGTAATTATATTATAAACTGGTCCCTCACTTTATTACAGCAGTAGACAAGTAATTATATTATAAACTTGTTCCCAACTTTATTAGAACAGTAAGCAAGTCATTATATTATAAACTGGTTCCAGTCATTATTAGAACAGTAAACAAGTAATTATATTATAAACTGGTTACCGACATTATTAGAACAGTAAATAAGTCATTAAATTATAAACTGGTTCCTGACATTAGAACACTAAACAAGTAATTCAATTATAAACTGGTTCCCGACTTTATTAGAACAGTAAACATTTAATTACATTATAAACTTGTTCCCGACATTATTAGAACAGTAAACAAGTCATTCTATTATAAACTCTTTCCCGACATTATTAGAACACTTAAAAGTCATTCATTTATAAACTTGTTCCCAACATTATTAGAACAGTAAACAAGTCATTATATTATAAACTGGTTCCCGACATTATTAGAACAGTAAACATGGCATTATATTATCAACTGGTTCCCTTCATTATAAGAACAGTAAACAGTTAATTACATTATTAAATGGTTCCCGACATTATTAAAACATTAAACAAGTCATTCAATTATAAACTGGTCCCTCACTTTATTATAGCAGTAGACAAGTAATTATATTATAAACTTGTTCCCAACTTTATTAGAACAGTAAACAAGTCATTATATTATAAACTGGTCCCTCACTTTATTACAGCAGTAGACAAGTAATTATATTATAAACTTGTTCCCAACTTTATTAGAACAGTAAACAAGTCATTATATTATAAACTGGTTCCAGTCATTATTAGAACAGTAAACAAGTAATTATATTATAAACTGATTACCGACATTATTAGAACAGTAAACAAGTAATTATTTTATAAACTGGTTCCCAACATTATTAGAACAGTAAACAAGTAATTATATTATAAACTGGTTCCCGACATTTTTAGAACATTTAACAAGTCATTATATTATAAACTGGTTCCCGACATTATTAGAACAGTAAACATGTCATTCTATTATAAACTGGTTCCCGACATTATTAGAACATTAAACAAGTCATTCTATTATAAACTGGTTCCCAACGTTATTAGAACAGTAAACAAGTAATTATATTATAAACTGGTTCCCGACATTATTAGAACAGTAAACAAATCGTTATATTATAAACTGATTCCCAACATTATTAGAACAGTAAACATGGCATTCTATTATCAACTGGTTCCCGTCATTATAAGAACAGTAAACAGTTAATTACATTTTTTTATGGTTCCCGACATTTTTAAAACATTAAACAAGTAATTATTTTATAAACTGGTTCCCAACATTATTAGAACAGTAAACAAGTAATTATATTATAAACTGGTCCCTCACTTTATTACAGCAGTAGACAAGTAATTATATTATAAACTTGTTCCCAACTTTATTAGAACAGTAAGCAAGTCATTATATTATAAACTGGTTCCAGTCATTATTAGAACAGTAAACAAGTAATTATATTATAAACTGGTTACCGACATTATTAGAACAGTAAATAAGTCATTAAATTATAAACTGGTTCCTGACATTAGAACACTAAACAAGTAATTCAATTATAAACTGGTTCCCGACTTTATTAGAACAGTAAACATTTAATTACATTATAAACTTGTTCCCGACATTATTAGAACAGTAAACAAGTCATTCTATTATAAACTCTTTCCCGACATTATTAGAACACTTAAAAGTCATTCATTTATAAACTTGTTCCCAACATTATTAGAACAGTAAACAAGTCATTATATTATAAACTGGTTCCAGACATTATTAGAACAGTAAACAAGTAATTATATTATAAACTGGTTACCGACATTATTAGAACAGTAAATAGGTCACTCTATTATAAACTGGTTCCCAACATTTTTTGAACTGTAAACAAGTCATTATATTATAATCTGGTTACTGACATTATTAGAACTGGAAACAAGTCATTCTATTGTATCATTCTATTGTAAACTGGTTCCTGACATTATTAGAACAGTAAACAAGTAATTATATTATAATATGATTCCAGAAATTATTAGAACAGTAAACATTTAATTACATTATAAACTGGTTCCCGACATTATTGGAACAGTAAGCAAGTAATTATATTATAAACTGGTTCCTGACATTATTAGAAAAGTAAAAAAGTATTTCAATATTATCCTTCTATTATAAACTGCTTCCCGACATTATTGGAACAGTAAACATGTCATTTAATTATGAACTGGTTCGCGACATTATTAGAAAACTAAACAAGTCATTCAATTATGAACTTGATCCCAACTTTATTAGAACAGTAAACATTTAATTATATTATAAACTGGTTCCCGACATTTTTAGAACATTTAACAAGTCATTATATTATAAACTGGTTCCCGACATTATTAGAACAGTAAACATGTCATTCTATTATAAACTGGTTCCCGACATTATTAGAACATTAAACAAGTCATTCTATTATAAACTGGTTCCCAATGTTATTAGAACAGTAAACAAGTAATTATATTATAAACTGGTTCCCGACATTATTAGAACAGTAAACAAGTATTTATATTATAAGCTGGTTTTAAACATTATTAGAACAGTAAACAAGTAATTATATTATAAACTGGTTCCCGACATTATTAGAACAGTAAACAAGTCATTTAATTATGAACTGGTTCGCGACATTATAAGAACACTAATCAAGTCATTCAATTATGATCTTGATCCCGACATTATTAAAACAGTAAACAAGTAATTATTTTATAAACTGGTTCCCAACATTATTAGAACAGTAAACAAGTAATTATATTATAAACTGGTTCCCGACATTTTTAGAACATTTAACAAGTCATTATATTATAAACTGGTTCCCGACATTATTAGAACAGTAAACATGTCATTCTATTATAAACTGGTTCCCGACATTATTAGAACATTAAACAAGCCATTCTATTATAAACTGGTTCCCAACGTTATTAGAACAGTAAACAAGTAATTATATTATAAACTGGTTCCCGACATTATTAGAACAGTAAACAAATCATTATATTATAAACTGATTCCCGACATTATTAGAACAGTAAACATGGCATTCTATTATCAACTGGTTCCCGTCATTATAAGAACAGTAAACAGTTAATTACAATTTTTAATGGTTCCCGACATTATTAAAACATTAAACAAGTAATTATTTTATAAACTGGTTCCCAACATTATTAGAACAGTAAACAAGTAATTATATTATGAACTGGTCCCTCACTTTATTACAGCAGTAGACAAGTAATTATATTATAAACTTGTTCCCAACTTTATTAGAACAGTAAACAAGTCATTATATTATAAACTGGTTCCAGTCATTATTAGAACAGTAAACAAGTAATTATATTATAAACTGGTTACCGACATTATTAGAACAGTAAATAAGTCATTAAATTATAAACTGGTTCCTGACATTAGAACACTAAACAAGTAATTCAATTATAAACTGGTTCCCGACTTTATTAGAACAGTAAACATTTAATTACATTATAAACTTGTTCCCGACATTATTAGAACAGTAAACAAGTCATTCTATTATAAACTCTTTCCCGACATTATTAGAACACTTAAAAGTCATTCATTTATAAACTTGTTCCCAACATTATTAGAACAGTAAACAAGTCATTATATTATAAACTGCTTCCCGACATTATTGGAACAGTAAACATGTCATTTAATTATGAACTGGTTCGCGACATTATTAGAACACTAAACAAGTCATTCAATTATGAACTTGATCCCAACTTTATTAGAACAGTAAACATTTAATTATATTATAAACTGGTTCCCGACATTTTTAGAACATTTAACAAGTCATTATATTATAAACTGGTTCCCGACATTATTAGAACAGTAAACATGTCATTCTATTATAAACTGGTTCCCGACATTATTAGAACATTAAACAAGTCATTCTATTATAAACTGGTTCCCAACGTTATTAGAACAGTAAACAAGTAATTATATTATAAACTGGTTCCCGACATTATTAGAACAGTAAACAAATCATTATATTATAAACTGATTCCCGACATTATTAGAACAGTAAACATGGCATTCTATTATCAACTTTTTCCCATCATTATAAGAACAGTAAACAGTTAATTACATTTTTTAATGGTTCCCGACATTTTTAAAACATTAAACAAGTAATTATTTTATAAACTGGTTCCCAACATTATTAGAACAGTAAACAAGTAATTATATTATAAACTGGTTAACGACATTATTAGAACAGTAAATAAGTCATTAAATTATAAACTGGTTCCTGACATTAGAACACTAAACAAGTAGTTCAATTATAAACTGGTTCCCGACTTTATTAGAACAGTAAACATTTAATTACATTATAAACTTGTTCCCGACATTATTAGAACAGTAAACAAGTCATTCTTTTATAAACTCTTTCCCGACATTATTAGAACACTTAAAAGTCATTCATTTATAAACTTGTTCCCAACATTATTAGAACAGTAAACAAGTCATTATATTATAAACTGGTTCCAGACATTATTAGAACAGTAAACAAGTAATTATATTATAAACTGGTTACCGACATTATTAGAACAGTAAATAGGTCACTCTATTATAAACTGGTTCCCAACATTTTTTGAACTGTAAACAAGTCATTATATTATAATCTGGTTACTGACATTATTAGAACAGTAAACAAGTCAATCTATTGTATCATTCTATTGTAAACTGGTTCCTGACATTATTAGAACAGTAAACAAGTAATTCTATTATAATCTGATTCCAGAAATTATTAGAACAGTAAACATTTAATTACATTATAAACTGGTTCCCGACATTATTAGAACAGTAAACAAGTCATTATATTTCATCATTCTATTATAAACTGGTTCCTGACATTATTAGAAAAGTAAAAAAGTATTTCAATATTATCCTTCTATTATAAACTGCTTCCCGACATTATTAGAGAAGTAAACATGTCATTTAATTATGAACTGGTTCGCGACATTATTAGAACACTAATCAAGTCATTCAATTATGATCTTGATCCCGACATTATCAGAACAGTAAACAAGTAATTATTTTATAAACTGGTTCCCAACATTATTAGAACATTTAACAAGTCATTATATTATAAACTGGTTTCCGACATTATTAGAACAGTAAACATTTAATTACATTATAAACTGGTTCCCGACTCTATTAGAACAGTAAACAAGTAATTATATTAATAACTGGTTCCCAAAATTATTAAAATAGTAAACACTGCATTCTATTATAAACTGGTTCCCAACATTTTTAGAACAGTAAACAAGTCTTTCTATTTTATCATTCTATTATAAACATTATTAGAACAGTAAACAAATCATTATATTATAAACTGATTCCCGACATTATTAGAACAGTAAACATGGCATTCTATTATCAACTGGTTCCCGTCATTATAAGAACAGTAAACAGTTAATTACATTTTTTTATGGTTCCCGACATTTTTAAAACATTAAACAAGTAATTATTTTATAAACTGGTTCCCAACATTATTAGAACAGTAAACAAGTAATTATATTATAAACTGGTCCCTCACTTTATTACAGCAGTAGACAAGTAATTATATTATAAACTTGTTCCCAACTTTATTAGAACAGTAAGCAAGTCATTATATTATAAACTGGTTCCAGTCATTATTAGAACAGTAAACAAGTAATTATATTATAAACTGGTTACCGACATTATTAGAACAGTAAATAAGTCATTAAATTATAAACTGGTTCCTGACATTAGAACACTAAACAAGTAATTCAATTATAAACTGGTTCCCGACTTTATTAGAACAGTAAACATTTAATTACATTATAAACTTGTTCCCGACATTATTAGAACAGTAAACAAGTCATTCTATTATAAACTCTTTCCCGACATTATTAGAACACTTAAAAGTCATTCATTTATAAACTTGTTCCCAACATTATTAGAACAGTAAACAAGTCATTGTATTATAAACTGGTTCCAGACATTATTAGAACAGTAAACAAGTAATTATATTATAAACTGGTTACCGACATTATTAGAACAGTAAATAGGTCACTCTATTATAAACTGGTTCCCAACATTTTTTGAACTGTAAACAAGTCATTATATTATAATCTGGTTACTGACATTATTAGAACTGTAAACAAGTCATTCTATTGTATCATTCTATTGTAAACTGGTTCCTGACATTATTAGAACAGTAAACAAGTAATTATATTATAATATGATTCCAGAAATTATTAGAACAGTAAACAAGTAATTATTTTATAAACTGGTTCCCAACATTATTAGAACAGTAAACAAGTAATTATATTATAAACTGGTTCCCGACATTTTTAGAACATTTAACAAGTCATTATATTATAAACTGGTTCCCGACATTATTAGAACAGTAAACATGTCATTCTATTATAAACTGGTTCCCGACATTATTAGAACATTAAACAAGCCATTCTATTATAAACTGGTTCCCAACGTTATTAGAACAGTAAACAAGTAATTATATTATAAACTGGTTCCCGACATTATTAGAACAGTAAACAAATCATTATATTATAAACTGATTCCCGACATTATTAGAACAGTAAACATGGCATTCTATTATCAACTGGTTCCCGTCATTATAAGAACAGTAAACAGTTAATTACATTATTAAATGGTTCCCGACATTATTAAAACATTAAACAAGTCATTCAATTATAAACTGGTCCCTCACTTTATTACAGCAGTAGACAAGTAATTATATTATAAACTTGTTCCCAACTTTATTAGAACAGTAAACAAGTCATAATATTATAAACTGGTTCCAGTCATTATTAGAACAGTAAACAAGTAATTATATTATAAACTGGTTACCGACATTATTAGAACAGTAAACAGGTCACTCTATTATAAAATGGTTCCCAACATTTTTAGAACTGTAAACAAGTCATTATATTATAAGCTGGTTGCTGACATTATTAGAACAGTAAACACTGAATTCTATTATAAACTGGTTCCCGACATTTTTAGAACATTAAACAAGTCATTCTATTATAAACTGGTTCCCAACGTTATTAGAACAGTAAACAAGTCATTATATTATAAACTGGTTCCCGACATTATTAGAACAGTAAACATGGCATTCTATTATCAACTGGTTCCCGTCATTATAAGAACAGTAAACAGTTAATTACATTATTAAATGGTTCCCGACATTATTAAAACATTAAACAAGTCATTCAATTATAAACTGGTCCCTCACTTTATTACAGCAGTAGACAAGTAATTATATTATAAACTTGTTCCCAACTTTATTAGAACAGTAAACAAGTCATTATATTATAAACTGGTTCCAGTCATTATTAGAACAGTAAACAAGTAATTATATTATAAACTGGTTACCGACATTATTAGAACAGTAAACAGGTCACTCTATTATAAAATGGTTCCCAACATTTTTAGAACTGTAAACAAGTCATTATATTATAAGCTGGTTGCTGACATTATTAGAACAGTAAACACTGAATTCTATTATAAACTGGTTCCCGACATTTTTAGAACATTAAACAAGTCATTCTATTATAAACTGGTTCCCAACGTTATTAGAACAGTAAACAAGTCATTATATTATAAACTGGTTCCCGACATTATTAGAACAGTAAACATGGCATTCTATTATCAACTGGTTCCCGTCATTATAAGAACAGTAAACAGTTAATTACATTATTAAATGGTTCCCGACATTATTAAAACATTAAACAAGTCATTCAATTATAAACTGGTCCCTCACTTTATTACAGCAGTAGACAAGTAATTATATTATAAACTTGTTCCCAACTTTATTAGAACAGTAAACAAGTCATTATATTATAAACTGGTTCCAGTCATTATTAGAACAGTAAACAAGTAATTATATTATAAACTGGTTACCGACATTATTAGAACAGTAAACAGGTCACTCTATTATAAAATGGTTCCCAACATTTTTAGAACTGTAAACAAG
Source organism: Coregonus lavaretus (assembly GCF_964263955.1). Taxonomy (NCBI): domain Eukaryota; kingdom Metazoa; phylum Chordata; class Actinopteri; order Salmoniformes; family Salmonidae; genus Coregonus; species Coregonus lavaretus. The sequence goes on along the minus strand of NC_139988.1, from coordinate 93,077,871 downwards.
TCATTATATTATAAGCTGGTTGCTGACATTATTAGAACAGTAAACACTGAATTCTATTATAAACTGGTTCCCGACATTTTTAGAACATTAAACAAGTCATTCTATTATAAACTGGTTCCCAACGTTATTAGAACAGTAAACAAGTCATTATATTATAAACTGGTTCCCGACATTATTAGAACAGTAAACATGGCATTATATTATCAACTGGTTCCCGTCATTATAAGAACAGTAAACAGTTAATTACATTATTAAATGGTTCCCGACATTATTAAAACATTAAACAAGTCATTCAATTATAAACTGGTCCCTCACTTTATTATAGCAGTAGACAAGTAATTATATTATAAACTTGTCCCCAACTTTATTAGAACAGTAAACAAGTCATTATATTATAAACTGGTCCCTCACTTTATTACAGCAGTAGACAAGTAATTATATTATAAACTTGTTCCCAACTTTATTAGAACAGTAAACAAGTCATTATATTATAAACTGGTTCCAGTCATTATTAGAACAGTAAACAAGTAATTATATTATAAACTGATTACCGACATTATTAGAACAGTAAACAAGTAATTATTTTATAAACTGGTTCCCAACATTATTAGAACAGTAAACAAGTAATTATATTATAAACTGGTTCCCGACATTTTTAGAACATTTAACAAGTCATTATATTATAAACTAGTTCCCGACATTATTAGAACAGTAAACATGTCATTCTATTATAAACTGGTTCCCGACATTATTAGAACATTAAACAAGTCATTCTATTATAAACTGGTTCCCAACGTTATTAGAACAGTAAACAAGTAATTATATTATAAACTGGTTCCCGACATTATTAGAACAGTAAACAAATCATTATATTATAAACTGATTCCCGACATTATTAGAACAGTAAACATGGCATTCTATTATCAACTGGTTCCCGTCATTATAAGAACAGTAAACAGTTAATTACATTTTTTTATGGTTCCCGACATTTTTAAAACATTATACAAGTAATTATTTTATAAACTGGTTCCCAACATTATTAGAACAGTAAACAAGTAATTATATTATAAACTGGTCCCTCACTTTATTATAGCAGTAGACAAGTAATTATATTATAAACTTGTTCCCAACTTTATTAGAACAGTAAGCAAGTCATTATATTATAAACTGGTTCCAGTCATTATTAGAACAGTAAACAAGTAATTATATTATAAACTGGTTACCGACATTATTAGAACAGTAAATAAGTCATTAAATTATAAACTGGTTCCTGACATTAGAACACTAAACAAGTAATTCAATTATAAACTGGTTCCCGACTTTATTAGAACAGTAAACATTTAATTACATTATAAACTTGTTCCCGACATTATTAGAACAGTAAACAAGTCATTCTATTATAAACTCTTTCCCGACATTATTAGAACACTTAAAAGTCATTCATTTATAAACTTGTTCCCAACATTATTAGAACAGTAAACAAGTCATTATATTATAAACTGGTTCCCGACATTATTAGAACAGTAAACATGGCATTATATTATCAACTGGTTCCCGTCATTATAAGAACAGTAAACAGTTAATTACATTATTAAATGGTTCCCGACATTATTAAAACATTAAACAAGTCATTCAATTATAAACTGGTCCCTCACTTTATTATAGCAGTAGACAAGTAATTATATTATAAACTTGTTCCCAACTTTATTAGAACAGTAAACAAGTCATTATATTATAAACTGGTCCCTCACTTTATTACAGCAGTAGACAAGTAATTATATTATAAACTTGTTCCCAACTTTATTAGAACAGTAAACAAGTCATTATATTATAAACTGGTTCCAGTCATTATTAGAACAGTAAACAAGTAATTATATTATAAACTGATTACCGACATTATTAGAACAGTAAACAAGTAATTATTTTATAAACTGGTTCCCAACATTATTAGAACAGTAAACAAGTAATTATATTATAAACTGGTTCCCGACATTTTTAGAACATTTAACAAGTCATTATATTATAAACTGGTTCCCGACATTATTAGAACAGTAAACATGTCATTCTATTATAAACTGGTTCCCGACATTATTAGAACATTAAACAAGTCATTCTATTATAAACTGGTTCCCAACGTTATTAGAACAGTAAACAAGTAATTATATTATAAACTGGTTCCCGACATTATTAGAACAGTAAACAAATCGTTATATTATAAACTGATTCCCGACATTATTAGAACAGTAAACATGGCATTCTATTATCAACTGGTTCCCGTCATTATAAGAACAGTAAACAGTTAATTACATTTTTTTATGGTTCCCGACATTTTTAAAACATTAAACAAGTAATTATTTTATAAACTGGTTCCCAACATTATTAGAACAGTAAACAAGTAATTATATTATAAACTGGTCCCTCACTTTATTACAGCAGTAGACAAGTAATTATATTATAAACTTGTTCCCAACTTTATTAGAACAGTAAGCAAGTCATTATATTATAAACTGGTTCCAGTCATTATTAGAACAGTAAACAAGTAATTATATTATAAACTGGTTACCGACATTATTAGAACAGTAAATAAGTCATTAAATTATAAACTGGTTCCTGACATTAGAACACTAAACAAGTAATTCAATTATAAACTGGTTCCCGACTTTATTAGAACAGTAAACATTTAATTACATTATAAACTTGTTCCCGACATTATTAGAACAGTAAACAAGTCATTCTATTATAAACTCTTTCCCGACATTATTAGAACACTTAAAAGTCATTCATTTATAAACTTGTTCCCAACATTATTAGAACAGTAAACAAGTCATTATATTATAAACTGGTTCCAGACATTATTAGAACAGTAAACAAGTAATTATATTATAAACTGGTTACCGACATTATTAGAACAGTAAATAGGTCACTCTATTATAAACTGGTTCCCAACATTTTTTGAACTGTAAACAAGTCATTATATTATAATCTGGTTACTGACATTATTAGAACTGGAAACAAGTCATTCTATTGTATCATTCTATTGTAAACTGGTTCCTGACATTATTAGAACAGTAAACAAGTAATTATATTATAATATGATTCCAGAAATTATTAGAACAGTAAACATTTAATTACATTATAAACTGGTTCCCGACATTATTGGAACAGTAAGCAAGTAATTATATTATAAACTGGTTCCTGACATTATTAGAAAAGTAAAAAAGTATTTCAATATTATCCTTCTATTATAAACTGCTTCCCGACATTATTGGAACAGTAAACATGTCATTTAATTATGAACTGGTTCGCGACATTATTAGAAAACTAAACAAGTCATTCAATTATGAACTTGATCCCAACTTTATTAGAACAGTAAACATTTAATTATATTATAAACTGGTTCCCGACATTTTTAGAACATTTAACAAGTCATTATATTATAAACTGGTTCCCGACATTATTAGAACAGTAAACATGTCATTCTATTATAAACTGGTTCCCGACATTATTAGAACATTAAACAAGTCATTCTATTATAAACTGGTTCCCAATGTTATTAGAACAGTAAACAAGTAATTATATTATAAACTGGTTCCCGACATTATTAGAACAGTAAACAAGTATTTATATTATAAGCTGGTTTTAAACATTATTAGAACAGTAAACAAGTAATTATATTATAAACTGGTTCCCGACATTATTAGAACAGTAAACAAGTCATTTAATTATGAACTGGTTCGCGACATTATAAGAACACTAATCAAGTCATTCAATTATGATCTTGATCCCGACATTATTAAAACAGTAAACAAGTAATTATTTTATAAACTGGTTCCCAACATTATTAGAACAGTAAACAAGTAATTATATTATAAACTGGTTCCCGACATTTTTAGAACATTTAACAAGTCATTATATTATAAACTGGTTCCCGACATTATTAGAACAGTAAACATGTCATTCTATTATAAACTGGTTCCCGACATTATTAGAACATTAAACAAGCCATTCTATTATAAACTGGTTCCCAACGTTATTAGAACAGTAAACAAGTAATTATATTATAAACTGGTTCCCGACATTATTAGAACAGTAAACAAATCATTATATTATAAACTGATTCCCGACATTATTAGAACAGTAAACATGGCATTCTATTATCAACTGGTTCCCGTCATTATAAGAACAGTAAACAGTTAATTACAATTTTTAATGGTTCCCGACATTATTAAAACATTAAACAAGTAATTATTTGATAAACTGGTTCCCAACATTATTAGAACAGTAAACAAGTAATTATATTATGAACTGGTCCCTCACTTTATTACAGCAGTAGACAAGTAATTATATTATAAACTTGTTCCCAACTTTATTAGAACAGTAAACAAGTCATTATATTATAAACTGGTTCCAGTCATTATTAGAACAGTAAACAAGTAATTATATTATAAACTGGTTACCGACATTATTAGAACAGTAAATAAGTCATTAAATTATAAACTGGTTCCTGACATTAGAACACTAAACAAGTAATTCAATTATAAACTGGTTCCCGACTTTATTAGAACAGTAAACATTTAATTACATTATAAACTTGTTCCCGACATTATTAGAACAGTAAACAAGTCATTCTATTATAAACTCTTTCCCGACATTATTAGAACACTTAAAAGTCATTCATTTATAATCTTGTTCCCAACATTATTAGAACAGTAAACAAGTCATTATATTATAAACTGCTTCCCGACATTATTGGAACAGTAAACATGTCATTTAATTATGAACTGGTTCGCGACATTATTAGAACACTAAACAAGTCATTCAATTATGAACTTGATCCCAACTTTATTAGAACAGTAAACATTTAATTATATTATAAACTGGTTCCCGACATTTTTAGAACATTTAACAAGTCATTATATTATAAACTGGTTCCCGACATTATTAGAACAGTAAACATGTCATTCTATTATAAACTGGTTCCCGACATTATTAGAACATTAAACAAGTCATTCTATTATAAACTGGTTCCCAACGTTATTAGAACAGTAAACAAGTAATTATATTATAAACTGGTTCCCGACATTATTAGAACAGTAAACAAATCATTATATTATAAACTGATTCCCGACATTATTAGAACAGTAAACATGGCATTCTATTATCAACTTTTTCCCATCATTATAAGAACAGTAAACAGTTAATTACATTTTTTAATGGTTCCCGACATTTTTAAAACATTAAACAAGTAATTATTTTATAAACTGGTTCCCAACATTATTAGAACAGTAAACAAGTAATTATATTATAAACTGGTTAACGACATTATTAGAACAGTAAATAAGTCATTAAATTATAAACTGGTTCCTGACATTAGAACACTAAACAAGTAGTTCAATTATAAACTGGTTCCCGACTTTATTAGAACAGTAAACATTTAATTACATTATAAACTTGTTCCCGACATTATTAGAACAGTAAACAAGTCATTCTTTTATAAACTCTTTCCCGACATTATTAGAACACTTAAAAGTCATTCATTTATAAACTTGTTCCCAACATTATTAGAACAGTAAACAAGTCATTATATTATAAACTGGTTCCAGACATTATTAGAACAGTAAACAAGTAATTATATTATAAACTGGTTACCGACATTATTAGAACAGTAAATAGGTCACTCTATTATAAACTGGTTCCCAACATTTTTTGAACTGTAAACAAGTCATTATATTATAATCTGGTTACTGACATTATTAGAACAGTAAACAAGTCAATCTATTGTATCATTCTATTGTAAACTGGTTCCTGACATTATTAGAACAGTAAACAAGTAATTCTATTATAATCTGATTCCAGAAATTATTAGAACAGTAAACATTTAATTACATTATAAACTGGTTCCCGACATTATTAGAACAGTAAACAAGTCATTATATTTCATCATTCTATTATAAACTGGTTCCTGACATTATTAGAAAAGTAAAAAAGTATTTCAATATTATCCTTCTATTATAAACTGCTTCCCGACATTATTAGAACAGTAAACATGTCATTTAATTATGAACTGGTTCGCGACATTATTAGAACACTAATCAAGTCATTCAATTATGATCTTGATCCCGACATTATCAGAACAGTAAACAAGTAATTATTTTATAAACTGGTTCCCAACATTATTAGAACATTTAACAAGTCATTATATTATAAACTGGTTTCCGACATTATTAGAACAGTAAACATTTAATTACATTATAAACTGGTTCCCGACTCTATTAGAACAGTAAACAAGTAATTATATTAATAACTGGTTCCCAAAATTATTAAAATAGTAAACACTGCATTCTATTATAAACTGGTTCCCAACATTTTTAGAACAGTAAACAAGTCTTTCTATTTTATCATTCTATTATAAACATTATTAGAACAGTAAACAAATCATTATATTATAAACTGATTCCCGACATTATTAGAACAGTAAACATGGCATTCTATTATCAACTGGTTCCCGTCATTATAAGAACAGTAAACAGTTAATTACATTTTTTTATGGTTCCCGACATTTTTAAAACATTAAACAAGTAATTATTTTATAAACTGGTTCCCAACATTATTAGAACAGTAAACAAGTAATTATATTATAAACTGGTCCCTCACTTTATTACAGCAGTAGACAAGTAATTATATTATAAACTTGTTCCCAACTTTATTAGAACAGTAAGCAAGTCATTATATTATAAACTGGTTCCAGTCATTATTAGAACAGTAAACAAGTAATTATATTATAAACTGGTTACCGACATTATTAGAACAGTAAATAAGTCATTAAATTATAAACTGGTTCCTGACATTAGAACACTAAACAAGTAATTCAATTATAAACTGGTTCCCGACTTTATTAGAACAGTAAACATTTAATTACATTATAAACTTGTTCCCGACATTATTAGAACAGTAAACAAGTCATTCTATTATAAACTCTTTCCCGACATTATTAGAACACTTAAAAGTAATTCATTTATAAACTTGTTCCCAACATTATTAGAACAGTAAACAAGTCATTATATTATAAACTGGTTCCAGACATTATTAGAACAGTAAACAAGTAATTATATTATAAACTGGTTACCGACATTATTAGAACAGTAAATAGGTCACTCTATTATAAACTGGTTCCCAACATTTTTTGAACTGTAAACAAGTCATTATATTATAATCTGGTTACTGACATTATTAGAACTGTAAACAAGTCATTCTATTGTATCATTCTATTGTAAACTGGTTCCTGACATTATTAGAACAGTAAACAAGTAATTATATTATAATATGATTCCAGAAATTATTAGAACAGTAAACAAGTAATTATTTTATAAACTGGTTCCCAACATTATTAGAACAGTAAACAAGTAATTATATTATATACTGGTTCCCGACATTTTTAGAACATTTAACAAGTCATTATATTATAAACTGGTTCCCGACATTATTAGAACAGTAAACATGTCATTCTATTATAAACTGGTTCCCGACATTATTAGAACATTAAACAAGCCATTCTATTATAAACTGGTTCCCAACGTTATTAGAACAGTAAACAAGTAATTATATTATAAACTGGTTCCCGACATTATTAGAACAGTAAACAAATCATTATATTATAAACTGATTCCCGACATTATTAGAACAGTAAACATGGCATTCTATTATCAACTGGTTCCCGTCATTATAAGAACAGTAAACAGTTAATTACATTTTTTAATGGTTCCCGACATTATTAAAACATTAAACAAGTAATTATTTTATAAACTGGTTCCCAACATTATTAGAACAGTAAACAAGTAATTATATTATGAACTGGTCCCTCACTTTATTACAGCAGTAGACAAGTAATTATATTATAAACTTGTTCCCAACTTTATTAGAACAGTAAACAAGTCATTATATTATAAACTGGTTCCAGTCATTATTAGAACAGTAAACAAGTAATTATATTATAAACTGGTTACCGACATTATTAGAACAGTAAATAAGTCATTAAATTATAAACTGGTTCCTGACATTAGAACACTAAACAAGTAATTCAATTATAAACTGGTTCCCGACTTTATTAGAACAGTAAACATTTAATTACATTATAAACTTGTTCCCGACATTATTAGAACAGTAAACAAGTCATTCTATTATAAACTCTTTCCCGACATTATTAGAACACTTAAAAGTCATTCATTTATAAACTTGTTCCCAACATTATTAGAACAGTAAACAAGTCATTATATTATAAACTGCTTCCCGACATTATTGGAACAGTAAACATGTCATTTAATTATGAACTGGTTCGCGACATTATTAGAACACTAAACAAGTCATTCAATTATGAACTTGATCCCAACTTTATTAGAACAGTAAACATTTAATTATATTATAAACTGGTTCCCGACATTTTTAGAACATTTAACAAGTCATTATATTATAAACTGGTTCCCGACATTATTAGAACAGTAAACATGTCATTCTATTATAAACTGGTTCCCGACATTATTAGAACATTAAACAAGTCATTCTATTATAAACTGGTTCCCAACGTTATTAGAACAGTAAACAAGTAATTATATTATAAACTGGTTCCCGACATTATTAGAACAGTAAACAAATCATTATATTATAAACTGATTCCCGACATTATTAGAACAGTAAACATGGCATTCTATTATCAACTTTTTCCCATCATTATAAGAACAGTAAACAGTTAATTACATTTTTTAATGGTTCCCGACATTTTTAAAACATTAAACAAGTAATTATTTTATAAACTGGTTCCCAACATTATTAGAACAGTAAACAAGTAATTATATTATAAACTGGTTAACGACATTATTAGAACAGTAAATAAGTCATTAAATTATAAACTGGTTCCTGACATTAGAACACTAAACAAGTAGTTCAATTATAAACTGGTTCCCGACTTTATTAGAACAGTAAACATTTAATTACATTATAAACTTGTTCCCGACATTATTAGAACAGTAAACAAGTCATTCTTTTATAAACTCTTTCCCGACATTATTAGAACACTTAAAAGTCATTCATTTATAAACTTGTTCCCAACATTATTAGAACAGTAAACAAGTCATTATATTATAAACTGGTTCCAGACATTATTAGAACAGTAAACAAGTAATTATATTATAAACTGGTTACCGACATTATTAGAACAGTAAATAGGTCACTCTATTATAAACTGGTTCCCAACATTTTTTGAACTGTAAACAAGTCATTATATTATAATCTGGTTACTGACATTATTAGAACAGTAAACAAGTCAATCTATTGTATCATTCTATTGTAAACTGGTTCCTGACATTATTAGAACAGTAAACAAGTAATTCTATTATAATCTGATTCCAGAAATTATTAGAACAGTAAACATTTAATTACATTATAAACTGGTTCCCGACATTATTAGAACAGTAAACAAGTCATTATATTTCATCATTCTATTATAAACTGGTTCCTGACATTATTAGAAAAGTAAAAAAGTATTTCAATATTATCCTTCTATTATAAACTGCTTCCCGACATTATTAGAACAGTAAACATGTCATTTAATTATGAACTGGTTCGCGACATTATTAGAACACTAATCAAGTCATTCAATTATGATCTTGATCCCGACATTATCAGAACAGTAAACAAGTAATTATTTTATAAACTGGTTCCCAACATTATTAGAACATTTAACAAGTCATTATATTATAAACTGGTTTCCGACATTATTAGAACAGTAAACATTTAATTACATTATAAACTGGTTCCCGACTCTATTAGAACAGTAAACAAGTAATTATATTAATAACTGGTTCCCAAAATTATTAAAATAGTAAACACTGCATTCTATTATAAACTGGTTCCCAACATTTTTAGAACAGTAAACAAGTCTTTCTATTTTATCATTCTATTATAAACATTATTAGAACAGTAAACAAATCATTATATTATAAACTGATTCCCGACATTATTAGAACAGTAAACATGGCATTCTATTATCAACTGGTTCCCGTCATTATAAGAACAGTAAACAGTTAATTACATTTTTTTATGGTTCCCGACATTTTTAAAACATTAAACAAGTAATTATTTTATAAACTGGTTCCCAACATTATTAGAACAGTAAACAAGTAATTATATTATAAACTGGTCCCTCACTTTATTACAGCAGTAGACAAGTAATTATATTATAAACTTGTTCCCAACTTTATTAGAACAGTAAGCAAGTCATTATATTATAAACTGGTTCCAGTCATTATTAGAACAGTAAACAAGTAATTATATTATAAACTGGTTACCGACATTATTAGAACAGTAAATAAGTCATTAAATTATAAACTGGTTCCTGACATTAGAACACTAAACAAGTAATTCAATTATAAACTGGTTCCCGACTTTATTAGAACAGTAAACATTTAATTACATTATAAACTTGTTCCCAACATTATTAGAACAGTAAACAAGTCATTCTATTATAAACTCTTTCCCGACATTATTAGAACACTTAAAAGTCATTCATTTATAAACTTGTTCCCAACATTATTAGAACAGTAAACAAGTCATTATATTATAAACTGGTTCCAGACATTATTAGAACAGTAAACAAGTAATTATATTATAAACTGGTTACCGACATTATTAGAACAGTAAATAGGTCACTCTATTATAAACTGGTTCCCAACATTTTTTGAACTGTAAACAAGTCATTATATTATAATCTGGTTACTGACATTATTAGAACTGTAAACAAGTCATTCTATTGTATCATTCTATTGTAAACTGGTTCCTGACATTATTAGAACAGTAAACAAGTAATTATATTATAATATGATTCCAGAAATTATTAGAACAGTAAACATTTAATTACATTATAAACTGGTTCCCGACATTATTGGAACAGTAAGCAAGTAATTATATTATAAACTGGTTCCTGACATTATTAGAAAAGTAAAAAAGTATTTCAATATATTATCCTTCTATTATAAACTGCTTCCCGACATTATTGGAACAGTAAACACGTCATTTAATTATGAACTGGTTCGCGACATTATTAGAAAACTAAACAAGTCATTCAATTATGAACTTGATCCCAACTTTATTAGAACAGTAAACATTTAATTATATTATAAACTGGTTCCCGACATTTTTAGAACATTTAACAAGTCATTATATTATAAACTGGTTCCCGACATTATTAGAACAGTAAACATGTCATTCTATTATAAACTGGTTCCCGACATTATTAGAACATTAAACAAGTCATTCTATTATAAACTGGTTCCCAATGTTATTAGAACAGTAAACAAGTAATTATATTATAAACTGGTTCCCGACATTATTAGAACAGTAAACAAGTATTTATATTATAAGCTGGTTTTAAACATTATTAGAACAGTAAACAAGTAATTATATTATAAACTGGTTCCCGACATTATTAGAACAGTAAACAAGTCATTTAATTATGAACTGGTTCGCGACATTATAAGAACACTAATCAAGTCATTCAATTATGATCTTGATCCCGACATTATTAAAACAGTAAACAAGTAATTATTTTATAAACTGGTTCCCAACATTATTAGAACAGTAAACAAGTAATTATATTATAAACTGGTTCCCGACATTTTTAGAACATTTAACAAGTCATTATATTATAAACTGGTTCCCGACATTATTAGAACAGTAAACATGTCATTCTATTATAAACTGGTTCCCGACATTATTAGAACATTAAACAAGCCATTCTATTATAAACTGGTTCCCAACGTTATTAGAACAGTAAACAAGTAATTATATTATAAACTGGTTCCCGACATTATTAGAACAGTAAACAAATCATTATATTATAAACTGATTCCCGACATTATTAGAACAGTAAACATGGCATTCTATTATCAACTGGTTCCCGTCATTATAAGAACAGTAAACAGTTAATTACATTTTTTAATGGTTCCCGACATTATTAAAACATTAAACAAGTAATTATTTTATAAACTGGTTCCCAACATTATTAGAACAGTAAACAAGTAATTATATTATGAACTGGTCCCTCACTTTATTACAGCAGTAGACAAGTAATTATATTATAAACTTGTTCCCAACTTTATTAGAACAGTAAACAAGTCATTATATTATAAACTGGTTCCAGTCATTATTAGAACAGTAAACAAGTAATTATATTATAAACTGGTTACCGACATTATTAGAACAGTAAATAAGTCATTAAATTATAAACTGGTTCCTGACATTAGAACACTAAACAAGTAATTCAATTATAAACTGGTTCCCGACTTTATTAGAACAGTAAACATTTAATTACATTATAAACTTGTTCCCGACATTATTAGAACAGTAAACAAGTCATTCTATTATAAACTCTTTCCCGACATTATTAGAACACTTAAAAGTCATTCATTTATAAACTTGTTCCCAACATTATTAGAACAGTAAACAAGTCATTATATTATAAACTGCTTCCCGACATTATTGGAACAGTAAACATGTCATTTAATTATGAACTGGTTCGCGACATTATTAGAACACTAAACAAGTCATTCAATTATGAACTTGATCCCAACTTTATTAGAACAGTAAACATTTAATCATATTATAAACTGGTTCCCGACATTTTTAGAACATTTAACAAGTCATTATATTATAAACTGGTTCCCGACATTATTAGAACAGTAAACATGTCATTCTATTATAAACTGGTTCCCGACATTATTAGAACATTAAACAAGTCATTCTATTATAAACTGGTTCCCAACGTTATTAGAACAGTAAACAAGTAATTATATTATAAACTGGTTCCCGACATTATTAGAACAGTAAACAAATCATTATATTATAAACTGATTCCCGACATTATTAGAACAGTAAACATGGCATTCTATTATCAACTTTTTCCCATCATTATAAGAACAGTAAACAGTTAATTACATTTTTTAATTGTTCCCGACATTTTTAAAACATTAAACAAGTAATTATTTTATAAACTGGTTCCCAACATTATTAGAACAGTAAACAAGTAATTATATTATAAACTGGTTAACGACATTATTAGAACAGTAAATAAGTCATTAAATTATAAACTGGTTCCTGACATTAGAACACTAAACAAGTAGTTCAATTATAAACTGGTTCCCGACTTTATTAGAACAGTAAACATTTAATTACATTATAAACTTGTTCCCGACATTATTAGAACAGTAAACAAGTCATTCTTTTATAAACTCTTTCCCGACATTATTAGAACACTTAAAAGTCATTCATTTATAAACTTGTTCCCAACATTATTAGAACAGTAAACAAGTCATTATATTATAAACTGGTTCCAGACATTATTAGAACAGTAAACAAGTAATTATATTATAAACTGGTTACCGACATTATTAGAACAGTAAATAGGTCACTCTATTATAAACTGGTTCCCAACATTTTTTGAACTGTAAACAAGTCATTATATTATAATCTGGTTACTGACATTATTAGAACAGTAAACAAGTCAATCTATTGTATCATTCTATTGTAAACTGGTTCCTGACATTATTAGAACAGTAAACAAGTAATTCTATTATAATCTGATTCCAGAAATTATTAGAACAGTAAACATTTAATTACATTATAAACTGGTTCCCGACATTATTAGAACAGTAAACAAGTCATTATATTTCATCATTCTATTATAAACTGGTTCCTGACATTATTAGAAAAGTAAAAAAGTATTTCAATATTATCCTTCTATTATAAACTGCTTCCCGACATTATTAGAACAGTAAACATGTCATTTAATTATGAACTGGTTCGCGACATTATTAGAACACTAATCAAGTCATTCAATTATGATCTTGATCCCGACATTATCAGAACAGTAAACAAGTAATTATTTTATAAACTGGTTCCCAACATTATTAGAACATTTAACAAGTCATTATATTATAAACTGGTTTCCGACATTATTAGAACAGTAAACATTTAATTACATTATAAACTGGTTCCCGACTCTATTAGAACAGTAAACAAGTAATTATATTAATAACTGGTTCCCAAAATTATTAAAATAGTAAACACTGCATTCTATTATAAACTGGTTCCCAACATTTTTAGAACAGTAAACAAGTCTTTCTATTTTATCATTCTATTATAAACATTATTAGAACAGTAGACAAATCATTATATTATAAACTGATTCCCGACATTATTAGAACAGTAAACATGGCATTCTATTATCAACTGGTTCCCATCATTATAAGAACAGTAAACAGTTAATTACATTTTTTAATGGTTCCCGACATTTTTAAAACATTAAACAAGTAATTATTTTATAAACTGGTTCCCAACATTATTAGAACAGTAAACAAGTAATTATATTATAAACTGGTCCCTCACTTTATTACAGCAGTAGACAAGTAATTATATTATAAACTTGTTCCCAACTTTATTAGAACAGTAAGCAAGTCATTATATTATAAACTGGTTCCAGTCATTATTAGAACAGTAAACAAGTAATTATATTATAAACTGGTTACCGACATTATTAGAACAGTAAATAAGTCATTAAATTATAAACTGGTTCCTGACATTAGAACACTAAACAAGTAATTCAATTATAAACTGGTTCCCGACTTTATTAGAACAGTAAACATTTAATTACATTATAAACTTGTTCCCGACATTATTAGAACAGTAAACAAGTCATTCTATTATAAACTCTTTCCCGACATTATTAGAACACTTAAAAGTCATTCATTTATAAACTTGTTCCCAACATTATTAGAACAGTAAACAAGTCATTATATTATAAACTGCTTCCCGACATTATTGGAACAGTAAACATGTCATTTAATTATGAACTGGTTCGCGACATTATTAGAACACTAAACAAGTCATTCAATTATGAACTTGATCCCAACTTTATTAGAACAGTAAACATTTAATTATATTATAAACTGGTTCCCGACATTTTTAGAACATTTAACAAGTCATTATATTATAAACTGGTTCCCGACATTATTAGAACAGTAAACATGTCATTCTATTATAAACTGGTTCCCGACATTATTAGAACATTAAACAAGTCATTCTATTATAAACTGGTTCCCAACGTTATTAGAACAGTAAACAAGTAATTATATTATAAACTGGTTCCCGACATTATTAGAACAGTAAACAAATCATTATATTATAAACTGATTCCCGACATTATTAGAACAGTAAACATGGCATTCTATTATCAACTTTTTCCCATCATTATAAGAACAGTAAACAGTTAATTACATTTTTTAATGGTTCCCGACATTTTTAAAACATTAAACAAGTAATTATTTTATAAACTGGTTCCCAACATTATTAGAACAGTAAACAAGTAATTATATTATAAACTGGTTAACGACATTATTAGAACAGTAAATAAGTCATTAAATTATAAACTGGTTCCTGACATTAGAACACTAAACAAGTAGTTCAATTATAAACTGGTTCCCGACTTTATTAGAACAGTAAACATTTAATTACATTATAAACTTGTTCCCGACATTATTAGAACAGTAAACAAGTCATTCTTTTATAAACTCTTTCCCGACATTATTAGAACACTTAAAAGTCATTCATTTATAAACTTGTTCCCAACATTATTAGAACAGTAAACAAGTCATTATATTATAAACTGGTTCCAGACATTATTAGAACAGTAAACAAGTAATTATATTATAAACTGGTTACCGACATTATTAGAACAGTAAATAGGTCACTCTATTATAAACTGGTTCCCAACATTTTTTGAACTGTAAACAAGTCATTATATTATAATCTGGTTACTGACATTATTAGAACAGTAAACAAGTCATTCTATTGTATCATTCTATTGTAAACTGGTTCCTGACATTATTAGAACAGTAAACAAGTAATTCTATTATAATCTGATTCCAGAAATTATTAGAACAGTAAACATTTAATTACATTATAAACTGGTTCCCGACATTATTAGAACAGTAAACAAGTCATTATATTTCATCATTCTATTATAAACTGGTTCCTGACATTATTAGAAAAGTAAAAAAGTATTTCAATATTATCCTTCTATTATAAACTGCTTCCCGACATTATTAGAACAGTAAACATGTCATTTAATTATGAACTGGTTCGCGACATTATTAGAACACTAATCAAGTCATTCAATTATGATCTTGATCCCGACATTATCAGAACAGTAAACAAGTAATTATTTTATAAATTGGTTCCCAACATTATTAGAACATTTAACAAGTCATTATATTATAAACTGGTTTCCGACATTATTAGAACAGTAAACATTTAATTACATTATAAACTGGTTCCCGACTCTATTAGAACAGTAAACAAGTAATTATATTAATAACTGGTTCCCAAAATTATTAAAATAGTAAACACTGCATTCTATTATAAACTGGTTCCCAACATTTTTAGAACAGTAAACAAGTCTTTCTATTTTATCATTCTATTATAAACATTATTAGAACAGTAAACAAATCATTATATTATAAACTGATTCCCGACATTATTAGAACAGTAAACATGGCATTCTATTATCAACTGGTTCCCGTCATTATAAGAACAGTAAACAGTTAATTACATTTTTTAATGGTTCCCGACATTTTTAAAACATTAAACAAGTAATTATTTTATAAACTGGTTCCCAACATTATTAGAACAGTAAACAAGTAATTATATTATAAACTGGTCCCTCACTTTATTACAGCAGTAGACAAGTAATTATATTATAAACTTGTTCCCAACTTTATTAGAACAGTAAGCAAGTCATTATATTATAAACTGGTTCCAGTCATTATTAGAACAGTAAACAAGTAATTATATTATAAACTGGTTACCGACATTATTAGAACAGTAAATAAGTCATTAAATTATAAACTGGTTCCTGACATTAGAACACTAAACAAGTAATTCAATTATAAACTGGTTCCCGACTTTATTAGAACAGTAAACATTTAATTACATTATAAACTTGTTCCCGACATTATTAGAACAGTAAACAAGTCATTCTATTATAAACTCTTTCCCGACATTATTAGAACACTTAAAAGTCATTCATTTATAAACTTGTTCCCAACATTATTAGAACAGTAAACAAGTCATTATATTATAAACTGCTTCCCGACATTATTGGAACAGTAAACATGTCATTTAATTATGAACTGGTTCGCGACATTATTAGAACACTAAACAAGTCATTCAATTATGAACTTGATCCCAACTTTATTAGAACAGTAAACATTTAATTATATTATAAACTGGTTCCCGACATTTTTAGAACATTTAACAAGTCATTATATTATAAACTGGTTCCCGACATTATTAGAACAGTAAACATGTCATTCTATTATAAACTGGTTCCCGACATTATTAGAACATTAAACAAGTCATTCTATTATAAACTGGTTCCCAACGTTATTAGAACAGTAAACAAGTAATTATATTATAAACTGGTTCCCGACATTATTAGAACAGTAAACAAATCATTATATTATAAACTGATTCCCGACATTATTAGAACAGTAAACATGGCATTCTATTATCAACTGGTTCCCGTCATTATAAGAACAGTAAACAGTTAATTACATTTTTTAATGGTTCCCGACATTTTTAAAACATTAAACAAGTAATTATTTTATAAACTGGTTCCCAACATTATTAGAACAGTAAACAAGTAATTATATTATAAACTGGTCCCTCACTTTATTACAGCAGTAGACAAGTAATTATATTATAAACTTGTTCCCAACTTTATTAGAACAGTAAGCAAGTCATTATATTATAAACTGGTTCCAGTCATTATTAGAACAGTAAACAAGTAATTATATTATAAACTGGTTACCGACATTATTAGAACAGTAAATAAGTCATTAAATTATAAACTGGTTCCTGACATTAGAACACTAAACAAGTAATTCAATTATAAACTGGTTCCCGACTTTATTAGAACAGTAAACATTTAATTACATTATAAACTTGTTCCCGACATTATTAGAACAGTAAACAAGTCATTCTATTATAAACTCTTTCCCATCATTATAAGAACAGTAAACAGTTAATTACATTTTTTAATGGTTCCCGACATTTTTAAAACATTAAACAAGTAATTATTTTATAAACTGGTTCCCAACATTATTAGAACAGTAAACAAGTAATTAAATTATAAACTGGTTAACGACATTATTAGAACAGTAAATAAGTCATTAAATTATAAACTGGTTCCTGACATTAGAACACTAAACAAGTAGTTCAATTATAAACTGGTTCCCGACTTTATTAGAACAGTAAACATTTAATTACATTATAAACTTGTTCCCGACATTATTAGAACAGTAAACAAGTCATTCTTTTATAAACTCTTTCCCGACATTATTAGAACACTTAAAAGTCATTCATTTATAAACTTGTTCCCAACATTATTAGAACAGTAAACAAGTCATTATATTATAAACTGGTTCCAGACATTATTAGAACAGTAAACAAGTAATTATATTATAAACTGGTTACCGACATTATTAGAACAGTAAATATGTCACTCTATTATAAACTGGTTCCCAACATTTTTTGAACTGTAAACAAGTCATTATATTATAATCTGGTTACTGACATTATTAGAACAGTAAACAAGTCAATCTATTGTATCATTCTATTGTAAACTGGTTCCTGACATTATTAGAACAGTAAACAAGTAATTCTATTATAATCTGATTCCAGAAATTATTAGAACAGTAAACATTTAATTACATTATAAACTGGTTCCCGACATTATTAGAACAGTAAACAAGTCATTATATTTCATCATTCTATTATAAACTGGTTCCTGACATTATTAGAAAAGTAAAAAAGTATTTCAATATTATCCTTCTATTATAAACTGCTTCCCGACATTATTAGAACAGTAAACATGTCATTTAATTATGAACTGGTTCGCGACATTATTAGAACACTAATCAAGTCATTCAATTATGATCTTGATCCCGACATTATCAGAACAGTAAACAAGTAATTATTTTATAAACTGGTTCCCAACATTATTAGAACATTTAACAAGTCATTATATTATAAACTGGTTTCCGACATTATTAGAACAGTAAACATTTAATTACATTATAAACTGGTTCCCGACTCTATTAGAACAGTAAACAAGTAATTATATTAATAACTGGTTCCCAAAATTATTAAAATAGTAAACACTGCATTCTATTATAAACTGGTTCCCAACATTTTTAGAACAGTAAACAAGTCTTTCTATTTTATCATTCTATTATAAACATTATTAGAACAGTAAACAAATCATTATATTATAAACTGATTCCCGACATTATTAGAACAGTAAACATGGCATTCTATTATCAACTGGTTCCCGTCATTATAAGAACAGTAAACAGTTAATTACATTTTTTAATGGTTCCCGACATTTTTAAAACATTAAACAAGTAATTATTTTATAAACTGGTTCCCAACATTATTAGAACAGTAAACAAGTAATTATATTATAAACTGGTCCCTCACTTTATTACAGCAGTAGACAAGTAATTATATTATAAACTTGTTCCCAACTTTATTAGAACAGTAAGCAAGTCATTATATTATAAACTGGTTCCAGTCATTATTAGAACAGTAAACAAGTAATTATATTATAAACTGGTTACCGACATTATTAGAACAGTAAATAAGTCATTAAATTATAAACTGGTTCCTGACATTAGAACACTAAACAAGTAATTCAATTATAAACTGGTTCCCGACTTTATTAGAACAGTAAACATTTAATTACATTATAAACTTGTTCCCGACATTATTAGAACAGTAAACAAGTCATTCTATTATAAACTCTTTCCCGACATTATTAGAACACTTAAAAGTCATTCATTTATAAACTTGTTCCCAACATTATTAGAACAGTAAACAAGTCATTATATTATAAACTGGTTCCAGACATTATTAGAACAGTAAACAAGTAATTATATTATAAACTGGTTACCGACATTATTAGAACAGTAAATAGGTCACTCTATTATAAACTGGTTCCCAACATTTTTTGAACTGTAAACAAGTCATTATATTATAATCTGGTTACTGACATTATTAGAACAGTAAACAAGTCATTCTATTGTATCATTCTATTGTAAACTGGTTCCTGACATTATTAGAACAGTAAACAAGTAATTCTATTATAATCTGATTCCAGAAATTATTAGAACAGTAAACATTTAATTACATTATAAACTGGTTCCCGACATTATTAGAACAGTAAACAAGTCATTATATTTCATCATTCTATTATAAACTGGTTCCTGACATTATTAGAAAAGTAAAAAAGTATTTCAATATTATCCTTCTATTATAAACTGCTTCCCGACATTATTAGAACAGTAAACATGTCATTTAATTATGAACTGGTTCGCGACATTATTAGAACACTAATCAAGTCATTCAATTATGATCTTGATCCCGACATTATCAGAACAGTAAACAAGTAATTATTTTATAAATTGGTTCCCAACATTATTAGAACATTTAACAAGTCATTATATTATAAACTGGTTTCCGACATTATTAGAACAGTAAACATTTAATTACATTATAAACTGGTTCCCGACTCTATTAGAACAGTAAACAAGTAATTATATTAATAACTGGTTCCCAAAATTATTAAAATAGTAAACACTGCATTCTATTATAAACTGGTTCCCAACATTTTTAGAACAGTAAACAAGTCTTTCTATTTTATCATTCTATTATAAACATTATTAGAACAGTAAACAAATCATTATATTATAAACTGATTCCCGACATTATTAGAACAGTAAACATGGCATTCTATTATCAACTGGTTCCCGTCATTATAAGAACAGTAAACAGTTAATTACATTTTTTAATGGTTCCCGACATTTTTAAAACATTAAACAAGTAATTATTTTATAAACTGGTTCCCAACATTATTAGAACAGTAAACAAGTAATTATATTATAAACTGGTCCCTCACTTTATTACAGCAGTAGACAAGTAATTATATTATAAACTTGTTCCCAACTTTATTAGAACAGTAAGCAAGGCATTATATTATAAACTGGTTCCAGTCATTATTAGAACAGTAAACAAGTAATTATATTATAAACTGGTTACCGACATTATTAGAACAGTAAATAAGTCATTAAATAATAAACTGGTTCCTGACATTAGAACACTAAACAAGTAATTCAATTATAAACTGGTTCCCGACTTTATTAGAACAGTAAACATTTAATTACATTATAAACTTGTTCCCGACATTATTAGAACAGTAAACAAGTCATTCTATTATAAACTCTTTCCCGACATTATTAGAACACTTAAAAGTCAGTCATTTATAAACTTGTTCCCAACATTATTAGAACAGTAAACAAGTCATTATATTATAAACTGGTTCCAGACATTATTAGAACAGTAAACAAGTAATTATATTATAAACTGGTTACCGACATTATTAGAACAGTAAATAGGTCACTCTATTATAAACTGGTTCCCAACATTTTTTGAACTGTAAACAAGTCATTATATTATAATCTGGTTACACAATTATTAGAACAGTAAACAAGTCATTCTATTGTATCATTCTATTGTAAACTGGTTCCTGACATTATTAGAACAGTAAACAAGTAATTCTATTATAATCTGATTCCAGAAATTATTAGAACAGTAAACATTTAATTACATTATAAACTGGTTCCCGACATTATTAGAACAGTAAACAAGTCATTATATTTCATCATTCTATTATAAACTGGTTCCTGACATTATTAGAAAAGTAAAAAAGTATTTCAATATTATCCTTCTATTATAAACTGCTTCCCGACATTATTAGAACAGTAAACATGTCATTTAATTATGAACTGGTTCGCGACATTATTAGAACACTAATCAAGTCATTCAATTATGATCTTGATCCCGACATTATCAGAACAGTAAACAAGTAATTATTTTATAAACTGGTTCCCAACATTATTAGAACATTTAACAAGTCATTATATTATAAACTGGTTTCCGACATTATTAGAACAGTAAACATTTAATTACATTATAAACTGGTTCCCGACTCTATTAGAACAGTAAACAAGTAATTATATTAATAACTGGTTCCCAAAATTATTAAAATAGTAAACACTGCATTCTATTATAAACTGGTTCCCAACATTTTTAGAACAGTAAACAAGTCTTTCTATTTTATCATTCTATTATAAACATTATTAGAACAGTAAACAAATCATTATATTATAAACTGATTCCCGACATTATTAGAACAGTAAACATGGCATTCTATTATCAACTGGTTCCCGTCATTATAAGAACAGTAAACAGTTAATTACATTTTTTAATGGTTCCTGACATTTTTAAAACATTAAACAAGTAATTATTTTATAAACTGGTTCCCAACATTATTAGAACAGTAAACAAGTAATTATATTATAAACTGGTCCCTCACTTTATTACAGCAGTAGACAAGTAATTATATTATAAACTTGTTCCCAACTTTATTAGAACAGTAAGCAAGTCATTATATTATAAACTGGTTCCAGTCATTATTAGAACAGTAAACAAGTAATTATATTATAAACTGGTTACCGACATTATTAGAACAGTAAATAAGTCATTAAATTATAAACTGGTTCCTGACATTAGAACACTAAACAAGTAATTCAATTATAAACTGGTTCCCGACTTTATTAGAACAGTAAACATTTAATTACATTATAAACTTGTTCCCGACATTATTAGAACAGTAAACAAGTCATTCTATTATAAACTCTTTCCCGACATTATTAGAACACTTAAAAGTCATTCATTTATAAACTTGTTCCCAACATTATTAGAACAGTAAACAAGTCATTATATTATAAACTGGTTCCAGACATTATTAGAACAGTAAACAAGTAATTATATTATAAACTGGTTACAGACATTATTAGAACAGTAAATAGGTCACTCTATTATAAACTGGTTCCCAACATTTTTTGAACTGTAAACAAGTCATTATATTATAATCTGGTTACTGACATTATTAGAACTGTAAACAAGTCATTCTATTGTATCATTCTATTGTAAACTGGTTCCTGATATTATTAGAACAGTAAACAAGTAATTCTATTACAATCTGATTCCAGAAATTATTAGAACAGTAAACATTTAATTACATTATAAACTGGTTCCCGACATTATTGGAACAGTAAGCAAGTAATTATATTATAAACTGGTTCCTGACATTATTAGAAAAGTAAAAAAGTATTTCAATATTATCCTTCTATTATAAACTGCTTCCCGACATTATTAGAACAGTAAACATGTCATTTAATTATGAACTGGTTCGCGACATTATTAGAACACTAATCAAGTCATTCAATTATGATCTTGATCCCGACATTATCAGAACAGTAAACAAGTAATTATTTTATAAACTGGTTCCCAACATTATTAGAACATTTAACAAGTCATTATATTATAAACTGGTTTCCGACATTATTAGAACAGTAAACATTTAATTACATTATAAACTGGTTCCCGACTCTATTAGAACAGTAAACAAGTAATTATATTAATAACTGGTTCCCAAAATTATTAAAATAGTAAACACTGCATTCTATTATAAACTGGTTCCCAACATTTTTAGAACAGTAAACAAGTCTTTCTATTTTATCATTCTATTATAAACATTATTAGAACAGTAAACAAATCATTATATTATAAACTGATTCCCGACATTATTAGAACAGTAAACATGGCATTCTATTATCAACTGGTTCCCGTCATTATAAGAACAGTAAACAGTTAATTACATTTTTTAATGGTTCCCGACATTTTTAAAACATTAAACAAGTAATTATTTTATAAACTGGTTCCCAACATTATTAGAACAGTAAACGAGTAATTATATTATAAACTGGTCCCTCACTTTATTACAGCAGTAGACAAGTAATTATATTATAAACTTGTTCCCAACTTTATTAGAACAGTAAGCAAGTCATTATATTATAAACTGGTTCCAGTCATTATTAGAACAGTAAACAAGTAATTATATTATAAACTGGTTACCGACATTATTAGAACAGTAAATAAGTCATTAAATTATAAACTGGTTCCTGACATTAGAACACTAAACAAGTAATTCAATTATAAACTGGTTCCCGACTTTATTAGAACAGTAAACATTTAATTACATTATAAACTTGTTCCCGACATTATTAGAACAGTAAACAAGTCATTCTATTATAAACTCTTTCCCGACATTATTAGAACACTTAAAAGTCATTCATTTATAAACTTGTTCCCAACATTATTAGAACAGTAAACAAGTCATTATATTATAAACTGGTTCCAGACATTATTAGAACAGTAAACAAGTCATTCTATTGTATCATTCTATTGTAAACTGGTTCCTGACATTATTAGAACAGTAAACAAGTAATTCTATTACAATCTGATTCCAGAAATTATTAGAACAGTAAACATTTAATTACATTATAAACTGGTTCCCGACATTATTGGAACAGTAAGCAAGTAATTATATTATAAACTGGTTCCTGACATTATTAGAAAAGTAAAAAAGTATTTCAATATTATCCTTCTATTATAAACTGCTTCCCGACATTATTGGAACAGTAAACATGTCATTTAATTATGAACTGGTTCGCGACATTATTAGAAAACTAAACAAGTCATTCAATTATGAACTTGATCCCAACTTTATTAGAACAGTAAACATTTAATTATATTATAAACTGGTTCCCGACATTTTTAGAACATTTAACAAGTCATTATATTATAAACTGGTTCCCGACATTATTAGAACAGTAAACATGTCATTCTATTATAAACTGGTTCCCGACATTATTAGAAAATTAAACAAGTCATTCTATTATAAACTGGTTCCCAATGTTATTAGAACAGTAAACAAGTAATTATATTATAAACTGGTTCCCGACATTATTAGAACAGTAAACAAGTATTTATATTATAAGCTGGTTTTAAACATTATTAGAACAGTAAACGAGTAATTATATTATAAACTGGTTCCCGACATTATTAGAACAGTAAACAAGTCATTTAATTATGAACTGGTTCGCGACATTATAAGAACACTAATCAAGTCATTCAATTATGATCTTGATCCCGACATTATTAAAACAGTAAACAAGTAATTATTTTATAAACTGGTTCCCAACATTATTAGAACAGTAAACAAGTAATTATATTATAAACTGGTTCCCGACATTTTTAGAACATTTAACAAGTCATTATATTATAAACTGGTTCCCGACATTATTAGAACAGTAAACATGGCATTCTATTATCAACTGGTTCCCGTCATTATAAGAACAGTAAACAGTTAATTACATTTTTTAATGGTTCCCGACATTATTAAAACATTAAACAAGTAATTATTTTATAAACTGGTTCCCAACATTATTAGAACAGTAAACAAGTAATTATATTATGAACTGGTCCCTCACTTTATTACAGCAGTAGACAAGTAATTATATTATAAACTTGTTCCCAACTTTATTAGAACAGTAAACAAGTCATTATATTATAAACTGGTTCCAGTCATTATTAGAACAGTAAACAAGTAATTATATTATAAACTGGTTACCGACATTATTAGAACAGTAAATAAGTCATTAAATTATAAACTGGTTCCTGACATTAGAACACTAAACAAGTAATTCAATTATAAACTGGTTCCCGACTTTATTAGAACAGTAAATATTTAATTACATTATAAACTTGTTCCCGACATTATTAGAACAGTAAACAAGTCATTCTATTATAAACTCTTTCCCGACATTATTAGAACACTTAAAAGTCATTCATTTATAAACTTGTTCCCAACATTATTAGAACAGTAAACAAGTCATTATATTATAAACTGCTTCCCGACATTATTGGAACAGTAAACATGTCATTTAATTATGAACTGGTTCGCGACATTATTAGAACACTAAACAAGTCATTCAATTATGAACTTGATCCCAACTTTATTAGAACAGTAAACATTTAATTATATTATAAACTGGTTCCCGACATTTTTAGAACATTTAACAAGTCATTATATTATAAACTGGTTCCCGACATTATTAGAACAGTAAAAATGTCATTCTATTATAAACTGGTTCCCGACATTATTAGAACATTAAACAAGTCATTCTATTATAAACTGGTTCCCAACGTTATTAGAACAGTAAACAAGTAATTATATTATAAACTGGTTCCCGACATTATTAGAACAGTAAACAAATCATTATATTATAAACTGATTCCCGACATTATTAGAACAGTAAACATGGCATTCTATTATCAACTTTTTCCCATCATTATAAGAACAGTAAACAGTTAATTACATTTTTTAATGGTTCCCGACATTTTTAAAACATTAAACAAGTAATTATTTTATAAACTGGTTCCCAACATTATTAGAACAGTAAACAAGTAATTATATTATAAACTGGTTAACGACATTATTAGAACAGTAAATAAGTCATTAAATTATAAACTGGTTCCTGACATTAGAACACTAAACAAGTAGTTCAATTATAAACTGGTTCCCGACTTTATTAGAACAGTAAACATTTAATTACATTATAAACTTGTTCCCGACATTATTAGAACAGTAAACAAGTCATTCTTTTATAAACTCTTTCCCGACATTATTAGAACACTTAAAAGTCATTCATTTATAAACTTGTTCCCAACATTATTAGAACAGTAAACAAGTCATTATATTATAAACTGGTTCCAGACATTATTAGAACAGTAAACAAGTAATTATATTATAAACTGGTTACCGACATTATTAGAACAGTAAATAGGTCACTCTATTATAAACTGGTTCCCAACATTTTTTGAACTGTAAACAAGTCATTATATTATAATCTGGTTACTGACATTATTAGAACAGTAAACAAGTCATTCTATTGTATCATTCTATTGTAAACTGGTTCCTGACATTATTAGAACAGTAAACAAGTAATTCTATTATAATCTGATTCCAGAAATTATTAGAACAGTAAACATTTAATTACATTATAAACTGGTTCCCGACATTATTAGAACAGTAAACAAGTCATTATATTTCATCATTCTATTATAAACTGGTTCCTGACATTATTAGAAAAGTAAAAAAGTATTTCAATATTATCCTTCTATTATAAACTGCTTCCCGACATTATTAGAACAGTAAACATGTCATTTAATTATGAACTGGTTCGCGACATTATTAGAACACTAATCAAGTCATTCAATTATGATCTTGATCCCGACATTATCAGAACAGTAAACAAGTAATTATTTTATAAACTGGTTCCCAACATTATTAGAACATTTAACAAGTCATTATATTATAAACTGGTTTCCGACATTATTAGAACAGTAAACATTTAATTACATTATAAACTGGTTCCCGACTCTATTAGAACAGTAAACAAGTAATTATATTAATAACTGGTTCCCAAAATTATTAAAATAGTAAACACTGCATTCTATTATAAACTGGTTCCCAACATTTTTAGAACAGTAAACAAGTCTTTCTATTTTATCATTCTATTATAAACATTATTAGAACAGTAAACAAATCATTATATTATAAACTGATTCCCGACATTATTAGAACAGTAAACATGGCATTCTATTATCAACTGGTTCCCGTCATTATAAGAACAGTAAACAGTTAATTACATTTTTTAATGGTTCCCGACATTTTTAAAACATTAAACAAGTAATTATTTTATAAACTGGTTCCCAACATTATTAGAACAGTAAACGAGTAATTATATTATAAACTGGTCCCTCACTTTATTACAGCAGTAGACAAGTAATTATATTATAAACTTGTTCCCAACTTTATTAGAACAGTAAGCAAGTCATTATATTATAAACTGGTTCCAGTCATTATTAGAACAGTAAACAAGTAATTATATTATAAACTGGTTACCGACATTATTAGAACAGTAAATAAGTCATTAAATTATAAACTGGTTCCTGACATTAGAACACTAAACAAGTAATTCAATTATAAACTGGTTCCCGACTTTATTAGAACAGTAAACATTTAATTACATTATAAACTTGTTCCCGACATTATTAGAACAGTAAACAAGTCATTCTATTATAAACTCTTTCCCGACATTATTAGAACACTTAAAAGTCATTCATTTATAAACTTGTTCCCAACATTATTAGAACAGTAAACAAGTCATTATATTATAAACTGGTTCCAGACATTATTAGAACAGTAAACAAGTCATTCTATTGTATCATTCTATTGTAAACTGGTTCCTGACATTATTAGAACAGTAAACAAGTAATTCTATTACAATCTGATTCCAGAAATTATTAGAACAGTAAACATTTAATTACATTATAAACTGGTTCCCGACATTATTGGAACAGTAAGCAAGTAATTATATTATAAACTGGTTCCTGACATTATTAGAAAAGTAAAAAAGTATTTCAATATTATCCTTCTATTATAAACTGCTTCCCGACATTATTGGAACAGTAAACATGTCATTTAATTATGAACTGGTTCGCGACATTATTAGAAAACTAAACAAGTCATTCAATTATGAACTTGATCCCAACTTTATTAGAACAGTAAACATTTAATTATATTATAAACTGGTTCCCGACATTTTTAGAACATTTAACAAGTCATTATATTATAAACTGGTTCCCGACATTATTAGAACAGTAAACATGTCATTCTATTATAAACTGGTTCCCGACATTATTAGAAAATTAAACAAGTCATTCTATTATAAACTGGTTCCCAATGTTATTAGAACAGTAAACAAGTAATTATATTATAAACTGGTTCCCGACATTATTAGAACAGTAAACAAGTATTTATATTATAAGCTGGTTTTAAACATTATTAGAACAGTAAACGAGTAATTATATTATAAACTGGTTCCCGACATTATTAGAACAGTAAACAAGTCATTTAATTATGAACTGGTTCGCGACATTATAAGAACACTAATCAAGTCATTCAATTATGATCTTGATCCCGACATTATTAAAACAGTAAACAAGTAATTATTTTATAAACTGGTTCCCAACATTATTAGAACAGTAAACAAGTAATTATATTATAAACTGGTTCCCGACATTTTTAGAACATTTAACAAGTCATTATATTATAAACTGGTTCCCGACATTATTAGAACAGTAAACATGGCATTCTATTATCAACTGGTTCCCGTCATTATAAGAACAGTAAACAGTTAATTACATTTTTTAATGGTTCCCGACATTATTAAAACATTAAACAAGTAATTATTTTATAAACTGGTTCCCAACATTATTAGAACAGTAAACAAGTAATTATATTATGAACTGGTCCCTCACTTTATTACAGCAGTAGACAAGTAATTATATTATAAACTTGTTCCCAACTTTATTAGAACAGTAAACAAGTCATTATATTATAAACTGGTTCCAGTCATTATTAGAACAGTAAACAAGTAATTATATTATAAACTGGTTACCGACATTATTAGAACAGTAAATAAGTCATTAAATTATAAACTGGTTCCTGACATTAGAACACTAAACAAGTAATTCAATTATAAACTGGTTCCCGACTTTATTAGAACAGTAAACATTTAATTACATTATAAACTTGTTCCCGACATTATTAGAACAGTAAACAAGTCATTATATTATAAACTGCTTCCCGACATTATTGGAACAGTAAACATGTCATTTAATTATGAACTGGTTCGCGACATTATTAGAACACTAAACAAGTCATTCAATTATGAACTTGATCCCAACTTTATTAGAACAGTAAACATTTAATTATATTATAAACTGGTTCCCGACATTTTTAGAACATTTAACAAGTCATTATATTATAAACTGGTTCCCGACATTATTAGAACAGTAAAAATGTCATTCTATTATAAACTGGTTCCCGACATTATTAGAACATTAAACAAGTCATTCTATTATAAACTGGTTCCCAACGTTATTAGAACAGTAAACAAGTAATTATATTATAAACTGGTTCCCGACATTATTAGAACAGTAAACAAATCATTATATTATAAACTGATTCCCGACATTATTAGAACAGTAAACATGGCATTCTATTATCAACTTTTTCCCATCATTATAAGAACAGTAAACAGTTAATTACATTTTTTAATGGTTCCCGACATTTTTAAAACATTAAACAAGTAATTATTTTATAAACTGGTTCCCAACATTATTAGAACAGTAAACAAGTAATTATATTATAAACTGGTTAACGACATTATTAGAACAGTAAATAAGTCATTAAATTATAAACTGGTTCCTGACATTAGAACACTAAACAAGTAGTTCAATTATAAACTGGTTCCCGACTTTATTAGAACAGTAAACATTTAATTACATTATAAACTTGTTCCCGACATTATTAGAACAGTAAACAAGTCATTCTTTTATAAACTCTTTCCCGACATTATTAGAACACTTAAAAGTCATTCATTTATAAACTTGTTCCCAACATTATTAGAACAGTAAACAAGTCATTATATTATAAACTGGTTCCAGACATTATTAGAACAGTAAACAAGTAATTATATTATAAACTGGTTACCGACATTATTAGAACAGTAAATAGGTCACTCTATTATAAACTGGTTCCCAACATTTTTTGAACTGTAAACAAGTCATTATATTATAATCTGGTTACTGACATTATTAGAACAGTAAACAAGTCATTCTATTGTATCATTCTATTGTAAACTGGTTCCTGACATTATTAGAACAGTAAACAAGTAATTCTATTATAATCTGATTCCAGAAATTATTAGAACAGTAAACATTTAATTACATTATAAACTGGTTCCCGACATTATTAGAACAGTAAACAAGTCATTATATTTCATCATTCTATTATAAACTGGTTCCTGACATTATTAGAAAAGTAAAAAAGTATTTCAATATTATCCTTCTATTATAAACTGCTTCCCGACATTATTAGAACAGTAAACATGTCATTTAATTATGAACTGGTTCGCGACATTATTAGAACACTAATCAAGTCATTCAATTATGATCTTGATCCCGACATTATCAGAACAGTAAACAAGTAATTATTTTATAAACTGGTTCCCAACATTATTAGAACATTTAACAAGTCATTATATTATAAACTGGTTTCCGACAATATTAGAACAGTAAACATTTAATTACATTATAAACTGGTTCCCGACTCTATTAGAACAGTAAACAAGTAATTATATTAATAACTGGTTCCCAAAATTATTAAAATAGTAAACACTGCATTCTATTATAAACTGGTTCCCAACATTTTTAGAACAGTAAACAAGTCTTTCTATTTTATCATTCTATTATAAACATTATTAGAACAGTAAACAAATCATTATATTATAAACTGATTCCCGACATTATTAGAACAGTAAACATGGCATTCTATTATCAACTGGTTCCCGTCATTATAAGAACAGTAAACAGTTAATTACATTTTTTAATGGTTCCCGACATTTTTAAAACATTAAACAAGTAATTATTTTATAAACTGGTTCCCAACATTATTAGAACAGTAAACAAGTAATTATATTATAAACTGGTCCCTCACTTTATTACAGCAGTAGACAAGTAATTATATTATAAACTTGTTCCCAACTTTATTAGAACAGTATGCAAGTCATTATATTATAAACTGGTTCCAGTCATTATTAGAACAGTAAACAAGTAATTATATTATAAACTGGTTACCGACATTATTAGAACAGTAAACATGGCATTCTATTATCAACTGGTTCCCGTCATTATAAGAACAGTAAACAGTTAATTACATTTTTTAATGGTTCCCGACATTTTTAAAACATTAAACAAGTAATTATTTTATAAACTGGTTCCCAACATTATTAGAACAGTAAGCAAGTCATTATATTATAAACTGGTTCCAGTCATTATTAGAACAGTAAACAAGTAATTATATTATAAACTGGTTACCGACATTATTAGAACAGTAAATAAGTCATTAAATTATAAACTGGTTCCTGACATTAGAACACTAAACAAGTAATTCAATTATAAACTGGTTCCCGACTTTATTAGAACAGTAAACATTTAATTACATTATAAACTTGTTCCCGACATTATTAGAACAGTAAACAAGTCATTCTATTATAAACTCTTTCCCGACATTATTAGAACACTTAAAAGTCATTCATTTATAAACTTGTTCCCAACATTATTAGAACAGTAAACAAGTCATTATATTATAAACTGCTTCCCGACATTATTGGAACAGTAAACATGTCATTTAATTATGAACTGGTTCGCGACATTATTAGAACACTAAACAAGTCATTCAATTATGAACTTGATCCCAACTTTATTAGAACAGTAAACATTTAATTATATTATAAACTGGTTCCCGACATTTTTACAACATTTAACAAGTCATTATATTATAAGCTGGTTCCCGACATTATTAGAACAGTAAACATGTCATTCTATTATAAACTGGTTCCCGACATTATTAGAACATTAAACAAGTCATTCTATTATAAACTGGTTCCCAACGTTATTAGAACAGTAAACAAGTAATTATATTATAAACTGGTTCCCGACATTATTAGAACAGTAAACAAATCATTATATTATAAACTGATTCCCGACATTATTAGAACAGTAAACATGGCATTCTATTATCAACTTTTTCCCATCATTATAAGAACAGTAAATAGTTAATTACATTTTTTAATGGTTCCCGACATTTTTAAAACATTAAACAAGTAATTATTTTATAAACTGGTTCCCAACATTATTAGAACAGTAAACAAGTAATTATATTATAAACTGGTTAACGACATTATTAGAACAGTAAATAAGTCATTAAATTATAAACTGGTTCCTGACATTAGAACACTAAACAAGTAGTTCAATTATAAACTGGTTCCCGACTTTATTAGAACAGTAAACATTTAATTACATTATAAACTTGTTCCCGACATTATTAGAACAGTAAACAAGTCATTCTTTTATAAACTGGTTCCAGACATTATTAGAACAGTAAACAAGTAATTATATTATAAACTGGTTACCGACATTATTAGAACAGTAAATAGGTCACTCTATTATAAACTGGTTCCCAACATTTTTTGAACTGTAAACAAGTCATTATATTATAATCTTGTTACTGACATTATTAGAACAGTAAACAAGTCATTCTATTGTATCATTCTATTGTAAACTGGTTCCTGACATTATTAGAACAGTAAACAAGTAATTCTATTATAATCTGATTCCAGAAATTATTAGAACAGTAAACATTTAATTACATTATAAACTGGTTCCCGACATTATTAGAACAGTAAACAAGTCATTATATTTCATCATTCTATTATAAACTGGTTCCTGACATTATTAGAAAAGTAAAAAAGTATTTCAATATTATCCTTCTATTATAAACTGCTTCCCGACATTATTAGAACAGTAAACATGTCATTTAATTATGAACTGGTTCGCGACATTATTAGAACACTAATCAAGTCATTCAATTATGATCTTGATCCCGACATTATCAGAACAGTAAACAAGTAATTATTTTATAAACTGGTTCCCAACATTATTAGAACATTTAACAAGTCATTATATTATAAACTGGTTTCCGACATTATTAGAACAGTAAACATTTAATTACATTATAAACTGGTTCCCTACTCTATTAGAACAGTAAACAAGTAATTATATTAATAACTGGTTCCCAAAATTATTAAAATAGTAAACACTGCATTCTATTATAAACTGGTTCCCAACATTTTTAGAACAGTAAACAAGTCTTTCTATTTTATCATTCTATTATAAACATTATTAGAACAGTAAACAAATCATTATATTATAAACTGATTCCCGACATTATTAGAACAGTAAACATGGCATTCTATTATCAACTGGTTCCCGTCATTATAAGAACAGTAAACAGTTAATTACATTTTTTAATGGTTCCCGACATTTTTAAAACATTAAACAAGTAATTATTTTATAAACTGGTTCCCAACATTTTTAGAACAGTAAACAAGTAATTATATTATAAACTGGTCCCTCACTTTATTACAGCAGTAGACAAGTCATTATATTATAAACTTGTTCCCAACTTTATTAGAACAGTAAGCAAGTCATTATATTATAAACTGGTTCCAGTCATTATTAGAACAGTAAACAAGTAATTATATTATAAACTGGTTACCGACATTATTAGAACAGTAAATAAGTCATTAAATTATAAACTGGTTCCTGACATTAGAACACTAAACAAGTAATTCAATTATAAACTGGTTCCCGACTTTATTAGAACAGTAAACATTTAATTACATTATAAACTTGTTCCCGACATTATTAGAACAGTAAACAAGTCATTCTATTATAAACTCTTTCCCGACATTATTAGAACACTTAAAAGTCATTCATTTATAAACTTGTTCCCAACATTATTAGAACAGTAAACAAGTCATTATATTATAAACTGGTTCCAGACATTATTAGAACAGTAAACAAGTAATTATATTATAAACTGGTTACAGACATTATTAGAACAGTAAATAGGTCACTCTATTATAAACTGGTTCCCAACATTTTTTGAACTGTAAACAAGTCATTATATTATAATCTGGTTACTGACATTATTAGAACTGTAAACAAGTCATTCTATTGTATCATTCTATTTTAAACTGGTTCCTGACATTATTAGAACAGTAAACAAGTAATTCTATTACAATCTGATTCCAGAAATTATTAGAACAGTAAACATTTAATTACATTATAAACTGGTTCCCGACATTATTGGAACAGTAAGCAAGTAATTATATTATAAACTGGTTCCTGACATTATTAGAAAAGTAAAAAAGTATTTCAATATTATCCTTCTATTATAAACTGCTTCCCGACATTATTAGAACAGTAAACATGTCATTTAATTATGAACTGGTTCGCGACATTATTAGAACACTAATCAAGTCATTCAATTATGATCTTGATCCCGACATTATCAGAACAGTAAACAAGTAATTATTTTATAAATTGGTTCCCAACATTATTAGAACATTTAACAAGTCATTATATTATAAACTGGTTTCCGACATTATTAGAACAGTAAACATTTAATTACATTATAAACTGGTTCCCGACTCTATTTATTAGGTTGGGTGGTGGACTCAGGTGCAGAGACGGACACACGGACAAAGAGAGTAAAATTAGGATGTAGTTTATTCAACGTGTATTGGCAGAGAGAAGTAGTCAGGGTGGAATAGCTTCAGGCTGGGGTAGGAGCTGAGTGGGGTGGAGAGCCAGTAGCCCTGAGAGCTGGATAACGAGGATATCAGGCAACAGAGGAGCAGGTAGCGGCGTGGGAATGGCAGGCAGGCAGGCAGGCAGGCAGGCAGCAGGAACAGACGAGATCTGGTCGAAGGAGAGACAGGTTACAAAACGTGGCAGGAACAACAATAATACTGCGAGAGTACAACTACACTGAGAGTGCTGTACGGGCCAAGTTACCACTGGAAGTGTAGGAACGAACTGGCGCTGGAGAGGTGTCCAGCCCGGGTAGATATCTGCTGCTTGATTGGTGCCAATGAGCTGCAGCTTGATGTAACTGCTCTGGTGATAGAATGGCCACGCCCGCTGACCTAGAACCTCTGACTGCACAGCAGGGGGAGACAGACACAAACAACACACACAGGGGAGAAAAGGGAAAGGAACACCAACAGGAACAGGACCAACAGAGCCGGACCGTAACAGTACCCCCCCCTCAACGGGCGCCACCCGGCGACCCACCCGGCTTGTCAGGGTGGTCCCTATGGAAGTCATTCACTAGCTGAGGATCCAGAATAAAACGTCTGGGAATCCAGGACCTCTCCTCGGGACCGTATCCCTCCCAGTCCACCAGGTACTGAAACCCTCTACCACGCCTCCGGACGTCCAGCAGTCTCCGAACCGTGTAGGCTGGATGGTCGTCAATAATGCGCGGTAGCGGAGGGGGATCCGCCGGCGGACACAAAGGACTGGAGGAGACCATCTTCAGCTGGGACACGTGGAATGTAGGATGGACTCTCATGGCCTGGGGAAGCTTCAACCGAACAGCCGAAGGGTTGATGATGGATTCGACCTCAAAAGGACCCAAATATCGGGGCGACAGCTTACGGGAGTCAGTGCGCAGGGGGATGTTGCTGGAGGAGAGCCAGACACGCTGACCAGGCTGGAACTGGGGAGCGACTACCCTGTGCCTGTCCGCCACCCTCTTATTCCTCTCTTCTGTCCGTAGAAGGGCCTCACGGGTGTCCACCCACACCTTGCGGCAGCGACGAAGGTTATCCTGAACTGACGGAACGGCTAACTCCCTTTCCTGAGACGGGAACAATGGCGGTTGGTACCCCAAAGCCGCCTCAAATGGTGAGAGGCCCGTGGCAGATGAGGTGAGGGAATTGTGGGCATATTCGACCCACGGGAGATGTTTGGCCCAGGTGGACGGGTTCTGGGATGTCACACAGCGTAGAGCAGCCTCCAGGTCCTGGTTAGTCCTCTCAGTCTGGCCATTGGACTGGGGATGGAAACCTGATGAGAGACTGACCGAGGCACCCAGAGCCGAACAAAACTCCTTCCATACCCGAGAAATAAACTGTGGACCTCTATCGGACACTATGTCCACAGGTATTCCATGGGGACGGAATACATGTAGGACAAAGAGGTCGGCTGTCTCACTGGCAGATGGTAATTTTGGTAATGCAACAAAATGGGCAGATTTAGAGAATCTGTCCCCGATGGTGAGTATAGTGTCATTACCCTCAGACATAGGAAGTCCAGTGACGAAGTCCAAGCCCACGTGAGACCAAGGGCGACTCGGGACAGGGAGAGGCCGCAGCAGGCCCGAAGGAGCCCTGTGGGAAGCCTTATTTTGGGCACAGATGGAACAGGCCGCCACGTACTCCCGGACGTCAGCCTCGGCGGATGGCCACCAAAAGTGCCTCTTGAGTAGCGATAGTGTACGTTTCATACCAGGGTGGCAGGAGAAGCGTGAGGTGTGGATCCAGTTGAGCACTTGCGGCCGCACGGCTGCGGGAACATAGAGAAGGTCGGGAGGCCCATCGGCCGGTCCAGGTTCCAACTCTTGTGCTGATCGGACGAGGGACTCGATTTCCCAATGAACAGCCGCCACCAAACAGGAAGCGGGCAGAACAGATTCAGGATTGCTGGAGTCTTCAGTGTCTGTAAACTGGCGAGAGAGAGCATCAGGCTTGACATTACGTGTGCCAGGACGATATGTTAAGATAAACTTGAACCTGCTGAAAAACAGAGCCCATCTGGCCTGACGGGAGTTCAGCCTCTTGGACGACTGGATGTAAGCCAGGTTCTTGTGGTCCGTCCAGACTATGAAGGGTTGCTCTGCTCCGTCTAGCCAGTGCCTCCATTCCTCCAACGCCAACTTGACAGCAAGCAACTCCCGGTTACCCACGTCGTAGTTCTTCTCAGCAGGGGTCAATCTCTTGGAGAAAAAAGCCACCGGATGGAGCTTCTGGTCCGTGGGGGAACGTTGTGACAGGACAGCCCCCACCCCCGAATCCGAGGCGTCCACTTCCACAACAAACTGCAAACTAGTGTCTGGATGAATAAGAACAGGTGAGGTGGTGAACAGTTTCTTCAATGTACTCACGGCTGACTCGGCCTCAGGCGTCCACAGGAATGGCACCTTAGGGGAGGTGAGCTTGGTCAGGGGGGCAACCACTCGGCTGAAACCCCTGATGAAGCGGCGGTAGAAGTTGGCGAAACCCAGGAAGCGTTGTAGCTGCTTCCGAGACGTGGGTGTGGGCCACTCCACAACCGCTCTGATCTTCTCAGGGTCTGGTGACACTTGTCCCCGCTCGATGATAAAGCCCAAAAAGGGGACGGACTGCCGGTGGAACTCACATTTTTCTGCCTTCACATACAGTTTGTTTTCCATGAGGCGTTGGAGAACCAGACGGACGTGGGAGACGTGTTCATCCTGTGACTTAGAGAATATCAGAATGTCATCCAAATAGACAAACACAAAACGGTGTAGAAAATCCCTCAACACATCGTTCACCATGGCCTGAAACACTGCTGGGGCGTTAGTGAGACCGAATGGCATGACTAGGTATTCAAAGTGTCCGAGAGGGGTATTAAACCCAGTCTTCCATTCGTCTCCCTGCTTGATCCTAACGAGGTGGTAAGCGTTCCGTAGGTCGAGTTTGGTAAACACAGTGGCACCATGAAGGGAGTCAAATGCTGAGTTGATGAGAGGCAGGGGGTATGCATTTCTGACTGTGATGTTATTAAGTCCTCTGTAGTCAATGCAGGGCCGTAAAGTTTTGTCCTTCTTCTCAACAAAAAAGAACCCAGCACCAACAGCGGACGATGAGGGACGAATGATGCCAGAGGTTAGGGAGTCGCCTATGTAGGTTTCCATAGCTTCTCTCTCAGGACGGGACAGATTGAAAAGCCGACTGGACGGCAAAGGCGCTCCAGGCAGTAACTCAATAGCGCAATCGTATGGCCTATGAGGTGGTAGTGAAAGTGCCTTGGACTTGCTGAATACCTCGGCCAGGTCCCGGTACTCCTCCGGGACTGAAGAGAGGTCTGGGGTTTTGACAGGGGAAGCAGGGGAGCCGACCGAGGGCGGAATAGCCGACCCAAGGCAAACAGAATGGCAGTGAGTGCTCCAACTGTGTATCTTGTGGTTTTGCCAATCAATATGGGGGTTGTGAAGGCTAAGCCAGGGAAAACCGAGGATAAGGGGGGAGGCCGAGGAGGAGACTACTTTGAACTGGATGGTTTCTTTGTGATTGCCGGACAGCATGAGAGAAACGGGGACCGTTTGGTGGGTGATGTTGGCAAACTGATGGCCGTCAATAGCGGTTACTGTTATAGGCTTAGGCAGGGGCTTAACAGGGATCTCAGCCTGAGTAACCAGGCTAGCGTCAATAAAACTATCCTCAGCACCAGAGTCGATGAGAGCAGTTAGTGGGAGAGATAGATTCCTGAACTGGACTGTAACTGGGATCACTAGACGGGGTGCTGTGGGCATTGAGTCTGGTATAACACTCGCAAGTACGCCCACTTTTACCTGCGAGCTTGGTCTTTTTGGGCGAATCGGACAGTTAACCAGGAAATGAGTGCGGTCCCCACAGTACATGCACTCACCAGCCCGTATGCGCCGTTCCTTTTCGACATGGGACAGACGAGCACGGCCCAGCTGCATGGGCTCGTCTAGTTCCGTGGAGGGATCCGCTGAGGTGTGTGGTCGGTGTCCGAGTGGTGGTGTAGCTCGGACTGCAGAAAGCGAGGGAGCCCCGTTAGAGGTGTGGACCCGACCGCCCCTCTCCTGTCTCCTCTCCCGTAGCCTGTTGTCTATTCGTGTAGCAAGGGAAACGAGAACATGAAGGTTAGCAGGCTCATCACGAACAGCTAGTTCATCTTTAATAGTGTCACTTAGACCGTTAACAAACGCTCCCTGAAGAGCTTCGTCGTTCCACTTGGAATCGGCTGCCAAGGTCCAAAAATCAATGGCGTATTCAGCCACGCTACCCGTGCCCTGTCGTAGCTTCAATAGTCTCTTTGTGGCGGTTCCGGCATAGTCCGGGTGATCAAACACAACTTTCAATTGAGAGGAAAAATCGTCAAACGACAGGCTGGTAATCTGCTGAGTAGAACAAGCCGCTTCTGCCCACATCAAAGCTTTGCCCCTCATTAACCCCAGTGCGTAATGTACCTTTGAGGATTCCGTGGCGAAAGACAGGGGCTTCTGT
Organism: Coregonus lavaretus; assembly: GCF_964263955.1. NCBI lineage: Eukaryota > Metazoa > Chordata > Actinopteri > Salmoniformes > Salmonidae > Coregonus > Coregonus lavaretus. Next base: position 93,037,984 of record NC_139988.1, on the reverse strand, counting down.
TGGAACACCAAGCGGCACTGAAGCAGGAACCCACGGCATTTGTTCAAATCCCCGGTGAAAGGTTCGGGTGCAGTTGTAGGGGGTTCCCGAAGGACAGGAGCGGAAGCCGAGCCTGGAGCCACTGTAGGAGGAACAGGCGGAGGAGAAGCAGAGGGAGAAAGGGTAGTGAGTGTTACCAGGTTAGTTACCTGAGAGGTGAGATGAGATACTTGATCCAACAACTGCTGGTTGTTATCCAATAGAATCCGGATGAGTTGGTCGTGTTGTCCCAATAGTACTCCTTGTGAATGGAGGGCGTGTTGTACGCCATCACCCGTTGTTTCATGTGACATCTCTGCTGAGTCCATGTTTGGCCAGTTCGTTCTATTAGGTTGGGTGGTGGACTCAGGTGCAGAGACGGACACACGGACAAAGAGAGTAAAATTAGGATGTAGTTTATTCAACGTGTATTGGCAGAGAGAAGTAGTCAGGGTGGAATAGCTTCAGGCTGGGGTAGGAGCTGAGTGGGGTGGAGAGCCAGTAGCCCTGAGAGCTGGATAACGAGGATATCAGGCAACAGAGGAGCAGGTAGCGGCGTGGGAATGGCAGGCAGGCAGGCAGGCAGGCAGGCAGCAGGAACAGACGAGATCTGGTCGAAGGAGAGACAGGTTACAAAACGTGGCAGGAACAACAATAATACTGCGAGAGTACAACTACACTGAGAGTGCTGTACGGGCCAAGTTACCACTGGAAGTGTAGGAACGAACTGGCGCTGGAGAGGTGTCCAGCCCGGGTAGATATCTGCTGCTTGATTGGTGCCAATGAGCTGCAGCTTGATGTAACTGCTCTGGTGATAGAATGGCCACGCCCGCTGACCTAGAACCTCTGACTGCACAGCAGGGGGAGACAGACACAAACAACACACACAGGGGAGAAAAGGGAAAGGAACACCAACAGGAACAGGACAAACAGAGCCGGACCGTAACACTATTAGAACAGTAAACAAGTAATTATATTAATAACTGGTTCCCAAAATTATTAAAATAGTAAACACTGCATTCTATTATAAACTGGTTCCCAACATTTTTAGAACAGTAAACAAGTCTTTCTATTTTATCATTCTATTATAAACATTATTAGAACAGTAAACAAATCATTATATTATAAACTGATTCCCGACATTATTAGAACAGTAAACATGGCATTCTATTATCAACTGGTTCCCGTCATTATAAGAACAGTAAACAGTTAATTACATTTTTTAATGGTTCCCGACATTTTTAAAACATTAAACAAGTAATTATTTTATAAACTGGTTCCCAACATTATTAGAACAGTAAACAAGTAATTATATTATAAACTGGTCCCTCACTTTATTACAGCAGTAGACAAGTAATTATATTATAAACTTGTTCCCAACTTTATTAGAACAGTATGCAAGTCATTATATTATAAACTGGTTCCAGTCATTATTAGAACAGTAAACAAGTAATTATATTATAAACTGGTTACCGACATTATTAGAACAGTAAATAAGTCATTAAATTATAAACTGGTTTCTGACATTAGAACACTAAACAAGTAATTCAATTATAAACTGGTTCCCGACTTTATTAGAACAGTAAACATTTAATTACATTATAAACTTGTTCCCGACATTATTAGAACAGTAAACAAGTCATTCTATTATAAACTCTTTCCCGACATTATTAGAACACTTAAAAGTCATTCATTTATAAACTTGTTCCCAACATTATTAGAACAGTAAACAAGTCATTATATTATAAACTGGTTCCAGACATTATTAGAACAGTAAACAAGTAATTATATTATAAACTGGTTACAGACATTATTAGAACAGTAAATAGGTCACTCTATTATAAACTGGTTCCCAACATTTTTTGAACTGTAAACAAGTCATTATATTATAATCTGGTTACTGACATTATTAGAACTGTAAACAAGTCATTCTATTGTATCATTCTATTGTAAACTGGTTCCTGACATTATTAGAACAGTAAACAAGTAATTCTATTATAATCTGATTCCAGAAATTATTAGAACAGTAAACATTTAATTACATTATAAACTGGTTCCCGACATTATTGGAACAGTAAGCAAGTAATTATATTATAAACTGGTTCCTGACATTATTAGAAAAGTAAAAAAGTATTTCAATATTATCCTTCTATTATATACTGCTTCCCGACATTATTGGAACAGTAAACATGTCATTTAATTATGAACTGGTTCGCGACATTATTAGAACACTAATCAAGTCATTGAATTATGATCTTGATCCCGACATTATTAGAACAGTAAACAAGTAATTATTTTATAAACTGGTTCCCAACATTATTAGAACAGTAAACAAGTAATTATATTATAAACTGGTTCCCGACATTTTTAGAACATTTAACAAGTCATTATATTATAAACTGGTTCCCGACATTATTAGAACCGTAAACAGGTCATTCTACTATAAACTGGATACTGACATTATTAGAACAGTAACCATTACATTCTATTATAAACTTGTTCCCGACATTATTAGAACACTATACAAGTCATTCAATTATAAACTGGTTCCCGACATTATTAGAACAGTAAACAAGTCATTATATTTCATCATTCTATTATAAACTGGTTCCTGACATTATTAGAACATTAAACAAGTCATTATATTATAAACTGGTTCCCAACATTATTAGAACAGTAAACACGTAATTCTATTACAAACTGGTTCCCGATATTATTAGAACAGTAAACAAGTAATTATATTATAAACTGGCTCCCTACATTATGAGAACAGTGAAAATGAAATTACATTATAAACTGGTTCCTGACATTATTAGAACAGTAAACAAGTCTTTCAATGTTATCCTTCTATTATAAACTGCTTCCCGACATTATTAGAACAGTAAACATGTCATTTAATTATGAACTGGTTCGCGACATTATAAGAACACTAATCAATTCATTCAATTATGATCTTGATCCCGACATTATTAGAACAGTACACAAGTAATTATTGTATAAACTGGTTCCCAACATTATTAGAACAGTAAACAAGTAATTATAGTATAAACTGGTTCCCAACATTATTAAAACAGTAAACAAGTAATTATTGTATAAACTGGTTCCCAACATTATTAGAACAGTAAACAAGTAATTATAGTATAAACTGGTTCCCGACATTTTTTGAACATTTAACAAGTCATTATATTATAAACTGGTTCCCGACATTATTAGAACAGTAAACAGTGGTCCTCTGTAGCTCAGCTGGTAGAGCACAGCGCTTTTAACGCTAAGGTAGTGGGTTCGATCCCCGGGACCACCCATACACAACAACAAAAAAATGTATGCACGCATGACTGTAAGTCGCTTTGGATAAAAGCGTCTGCTAAATGGCATATTATTATTATATTATAAACATTTAATTACATTATAAACTAGTTCCAAACATTATTAGAACAGTAAACAAGTCATTATATTATAAACTGGTTCCCGACATTATTAAAATAGTAAACACTGCATTCTATTATAAACTGGTTCCCAACATTTTTAGAAGAGTAAATATTTAATTACATTATAAAGTGGTTCCCGACATTATTAGAACAGTAAACATTTAATTACATTATAAACTGGTTCCCTACATTTTTAGAACAGTATACAAGTAATTCTATTATAAGCTGGTTTTAAACATTATTAGAACAGTAAACAAGTCTTTCTATTTTATCATTCTATTATAAACATTATTAGAACAGTAAACAAGTAATTCTATTATAATCTGATTCCAGACATTATTATAACAGTAAACAGGTCACTCTATTATGAAATGGATTCTCAACATTTTGGGAAACAAGTAATTATATTATGAACTGGTTCCTGACATTATTAGAACAGTAAACATTTAATTACATTATAAACTGGTTCCAGACATTATTGGAACAGTAAGCAAGTAATTATATTATAAACTGGTTCCTGACATTATTAGAACAGTAAACAAGTCTTTCAATATAATCCTTCTATTATAAACTGCTTCCCGACATTATTAGAACAGTAAACATGTCATTTAATTATGAACTGGTTCGCGACATTATTAGAACACTAATCAAGTCATTCAATTATGATCTTGATCCCGACATTATCAGAACAGTAAACAAGTAGTTATTTTATAAACTGGTTCCCAACATTATTAAAACATTTAACAAGTCATTATATTATAAACTGGTTTCCGACATTATTAGAACAGTAAACATTTAATTACATTATAAACTGGTTCCCGACTCTATTAGAACAGTAAACAAGTAATTATATTAATAACTGGTTCCCAAAATTATTAAAATAGTAAACACTGCATTCTATTATAAACTGGTTCCCAACATTTTTAGAACAGTATACAAGTAATTCTATTATAAGCTGGTTTTAAACATTATTAGAACAGTAAACAAGTCTTTCTATTTTATCATTCTATTATAAACATTATTAGAACAGTAAACAAGTAATTCTATTATAATCTGATTCCAGACATTATTAGAACAGTAAACAGGTCACTCTATTATAAACTGGATTCCCAACATTTTGGGAAACAAGTAATTATATTATGAACTGGTTCCTGACATTATTAGAACAGTAAATATTTAATTACATTATAAACTGGTTCCCGACATTATTGGAACAGTAAGCAAGTAATTATATTATAAACTGCTTCCCTACATTATTAGAACAGTAAACATTTCATTACATTATAAACTGGTTCCCTACATTTTTAGAACAGTATACAAGTAATTATATTATAAGCTGGTTTTAAATATTATTACAACAGTAAACAAGTCTTTCTATTTTATCATTCTATTATAAACATTATTAGAACAGTAAACAAGTAATTATATTATAATCTGATTCCAGACATTATTAGAACAGTAAACATTTAATTACATTATAAACTGGTTCCCGACATTACTATAAAATTAAACAAGTCATTCTATTATAAACTGGTTGCTGACATTATTAGAACAGTAAACAAGTTATTATATTATGAACTGGTTCCCGACATTTATAGAACACTAAACAAATCTTTGCATTTTAAACTGGTTCGTGACATTTTTAGAACAGTAAACAAGTATTTCTATTATAAACTGGTTTTAAACATTATTAGAACAGTAAACAAGTAATTATATTATAAACTGGTTCCCGACATTATTAGAACAGTAAACAAGTCATTTAATTATGAACTTGTTCGCGACATTATAAGAACAATAATCAAGTCATTCATTTATGATCTTGATCCCGACATTATTAGAACAGTAAACAAGTAATTATTTTATAAACTGGTTCCCAACATTATTAGAACAGTAAACATTAATTATATTATAAACTGGTTCCTGACATTTTTAGAACATTTAACAAGGCATTATATTATAAACTGGTTCCCGACATTATTAGAACAGTAAACATGTCATTCTATTATAAACTGGTTCCCGACATTTTTAGAACATTAAACAAGTCATTCTATTATAAACTGGTTCCCAACGTTATTAGAACAGTAAACAAGTAATTATATTATAAACTGGTTCCCGACATTATTAGAACAGTAAACAAGTCATTATATTATAAACTGGTTCCCGACATTATTAGAACAGCAAACATGGCATTCTATCATCAACTGGTTCCCGTCATTATAAGAACAGTAAACAGTTAATTACATTATTAAATGGTTCCCGACATTATTAAAACATTAAACAAGTCATTCAATTATAAACTGGTCCCTCACTTTATTACAGCAGTAGACAAGTAATTATATTATAAACTTGTTCCCAACTTTATTAGAACAGTAAACAAGTCATTATATTATAAACTGGTTCCAGTCATTATTAGAACAGTAAACAAGTAATTATATTATAAACTGGTTACCGACATTATTAGAACAGTAAACAGGTCACTCTATTATAAAATGGTTCCCAACATTTTTAGAACTGTAAACAAGTCATTATATTATAAGCTGGTTGCTGACATTATTAGAACAGTAAACACTGAATTCTATTATAAACTGGTTCCCGACATTTTTAGAACATTAAACAAGTCATTCTATTATAAACTGGTTCCCAACGTTATTAGAACAGTAAACAAGTCATTATATTATGAACTGGTTCCCGACATTATTAGAACAGTAAACATGGCATTCTATTATCAACTGGTTCCCGTCATTATAAGAACAGTAAACAGTTAATTACATTATTAAATGGTTCCCGACATTATTAAAACATTAAACAAGTCATTCAATTATAAACTGGTCCCTCACTTTATTACAGCAGTAGACAAGTAATTATATTATAAACTTGTTCCCAACTTTATTAGAACAGTAAACAAGTCATTATATTATAAACTGGTTCCAGTCATTATTAGAACAGTAAACAAGTAATTATATTATAAACTGGTTACCGACATTATTAGAACAGTAAACAGATCACTCTATTATAAAATGGTTCCCAACATTTTTAGAACTGTAAACAAGTCATTATATTATAAGCTGGTTGCTGACATTATTAGAACAGTAAACACTAAATTCTATTATAAACTGGTTCCCGACATTTTTAGAACATTAAAAAAGTCATTCTATTATAAACTGGTTCCCAACGTTATTAGAACAGTAAACAAGTCATTATATTATAAACTGGTTCCCGACATTATTAGAACAGTAAACATGGCATTATATTATCAAATGGTTCCCGTCATTATAAGAACAGTAAACAGTTAATTACATTATTAAATGGTTCCCGACATTATTAAAACATTAAACAAGTCATTCAATTATAAACTGGTCCCTCACTTTATTATAGCAGTAGACAAGTAATTATATTATAAACTTGTTCCCAACTTTATTAGAACAGTAAACAAGTCATTATATTATAAACTGGTTCCAGTCATTATTAGAACAGTAAACAAGTAATTATATTATAAACTGGTTCCCAACATTTTTAGAACTGTAAACAAGTAATTATATTATAAACTGGTTCCCGACATTATTAGAACAGTAAACAAGTCATTATATTATAAACTGGTTCCCGACATTATTAGAACAGTAAACATGTCATTCTATTATAAACTGGTTCCCGACATTTTTAGAACATTAAACAAGTCATTCTATTATAAACTGGTTCCCAACGTTATTAGAACAGTAAACAAGTAATTATATTATAAACTGGTTCCCGACATTATTAGAACAGTAAACAAGTCATTATATTATAAACTGGTTCCCGACATTATTAGAACAGCAAACATGGCATTCTATTATCAACTGGTTCCCGTCATTATAAGAACAGTAAACAGTTAATTACATTATTAAATGGTTCCCGACATTATTAAAACATTAAACAAGTCATTCAATTATAAACTGTTCCCTCACTTTATTACAGCAGTAGACAAGTAATTATATTATAAACTTGTTCCCAACTTTATTAGAACAGTAAACAAGTCATAATATTATAAACTGGTTCCAGTCATTATTAGAACAGTAAACAAGTAATTATATTATAAACTGGTTACCGACATTATTAGAACAGTAAACAGGTCACTCTATTATAAAATGGTTCCCAACATTTTTAGAACTGTAAACAAGTCATTATATTATAAGCTGGTTGCTGACATTATTAGAACAGTAAACACTGAATTCTATTATAAACTGGTTCCCGACATTTTTAGAACATTAAACAAGTCATTCTATTATAAACTGGTTCCCAACGTTATTAGAACAGTAAACAAGTCATTATATTATAAACTGGTTCCCGACATTATTAGAACAGTAAACATGGCATTCTATTATCAACTGGTTCCCGTCATTATAAGAACAGTAAACAGTTAATTACATTATTAAATGGTTCCCGACATTATTAAAACATTAAACAAGTCATTCAATTATAAACTGGTCCCTCACTTTATTACAGCAGTAGACAAGTAATTATATTATAAACTTGTTCCCAACTTTATTAGAACAGTAAACAAGTCATTATATTATAAACTGGTTCCAGTCATTATTAGAACAGTAAACAAGTAATTATATTATAAACTGGTTACCGACATTATTAGAACAGTAAACAGGTCACTCTATTATAAAATGGTTCCCAACATTTTTAGAACTGTAAACAAGTCATTATATTATAAGCTGGTTGCTGACATTATTAGAGCAGTAAACACTGAATTCTATTATAAACTGGTTCCCGACATTTTTAGAACATTAAACAAGTCATTCTATTATAAACTGGTTCCCAACGTTATTAGAACAGTAAACAAGTCATTATATTATAAACTGGTTCCCGACATTATTAGAACAGTAAACATGGCATTATATTATCAACTGGTTCCCGTCATTATAAGAACAGTAAACAGTTAATTACATTATTAAATGGTTCCCGACATTATTAAAACATTAAACAAGTCATTCAATTATAAACTGGTCCCTCACTTTATTATAGCAGTAGACAAGTAATTATATTATAAACTTGTTCCCAACTTTATTAGAACAGTAAACAAGTCATTATATTATAAACTGGTCCCTCACTTTATTACAGCAGTAGACAAGTAATTATATTATAAACTTGTTCCCAACTTTATTAGAACAGTAAACAAGTCATTATATTATAAACTGGTTCCAGTCATTATTAGAACAGTAAACAAGTAATTATATTATAAACTGATTACCGACATTATTAGAACAGTAAACAAGTAATTATTTTATAAACTGGTTCCCAACATTATTAGAACATTTAACAAGTCATTATATTATAAACTGGTTTCCGACATTATTAGAACAGTAAACATTTAATTACATTATAAACTGGTTCCCGACTCTATTAGAACAGTAAACAAGTAATTATATTAATAACTGGTTCCCAAAATTATTAAAATAGTAAACACTGCATTCTATTATAAACTGGTTCCCAACATTTTTAGAACAGTAAACAAGTCTTTCTATTTTATCATTCTATTATAAACATTATTAGAACAGTAAACAAATCATTATATTATAAACTGATTCCCGACATTATTAGAACAGTAAACATGGCATTCTATTATCAACTGGTTCCCGTCATTATAAGAACAGTAAACAGTTAATTACATTTTTTAATGGTTCCCGACATTTTTAAAACATTAAACAAGTAATTATTTTATAAACTGGTTCCCAACATTATTAGAACAGTAAACAAGTAATTATATTATAAACTGGTCCCTCACTTTATTACAGCAGTAGACAAGTAATTATATTATAAACTTGTTCCCAACTTTATTAGAACAGTAAGCAAGTCATTATATTATAAACTGGTTCCAGTCATTATTAGAACAGTAAACAAGTAATTATATTATAAACTGGTTACCGACATTATTAGAACAGTAAATAAGTCATTAAATTATAAACTGGTTCCTGACATTAGAACACTAAACAAGTAATTCAATTATAAACTGGTTCCCGACTTTATTAGAACAGTAAACATTTAATTACATTATAAACTTGTTCCCGACATTATTAGAACAGTAAACAAGTCATTCTATTATAAACTCTTTCCCGACATTATTAGAACACTTAAAAGTCATTCATTTATAAACTTGTTCCCAACATTATTAGAACAGTAAACAAGTCATTATATTATAAACTGCTTCCCGACATTATTGGAACAGTAAACATGTCATTTAATTATGAACTGGTTCGCGACATTATTAGAACACTAAACAAGTCATTCAATTATGAACTTGATCCCAACTTTATTAGAACAGTAAACATTTAATTATATTATAAACTGGTTCCCGACATTTTTAGAACATTTAACAAGTCATTATATTATAAACTGGTTCCCGACATTATTAGAACAGTAAACATGTCATTCTATTATAAACTGGTTCCCGACATTATTAGAACATTAAACAAGTCATTCTATTATGAACTGGTTCCCAACGTTATTAGAACAGTAAACAAGTAATTATATTATAAACTGGTTCCCGACATTATTAGAACAGTAAACAAATCATTATATTATAAACTGATTCCCGACATTATTAGAACAGTAAACATGGCATTCTATTATCAACTTTTTCCCATCATTATAAGAACAGTAAACAGTTAATTACATTTTTTAATGGTTCCCGACATTTTTAAAACATTAAACAAGTAATTATTTTATAAACTGGTTCCCAACATTATTAGAACAGTAAACAAGTAATTATATTATAAACTGGTTAACGACATTATTAGAACAGTAAATAAGTCATTAAATTATAAACTGGTTCCTGACATTAGAACACTAAACAAGTAGTTCAATTATAAACTGGTTCCCGACTTTATTAGAACAGTAAACATTTAATTACATTATAAACTTGTTCCCGACATTATTAGAACAGTAAACAAGTCATTCTTTTATAAACTCTTTCCCGACATTATTAGAACACTTAAAAGTCATTCATTTATAAACTTGTTCCCAAAATTATTAGAACAGTAAACAAGTCATTATATTATAAACTGGTTCCAGACATTATTAGAACAGTAAACAAGTAATTATATTATAAACTGGTTACCGACATTATTAGAACAGTAAATAGGTCACTCTATTATAAACTGGTTCCCAACATTTTTTGAACTGTAAACAAGTCATTATATTATAATCTGGTTACTGACATTATTAGAACAGTAAACAAGTCATTCTATTGTATCATTCTATTGTAAACTGGTTCCTGACATTATTAGAACAGTAAACAAGTAATTCTATTATAATCTGATTCCAGAAATTATTAGAACAGTAAACATTTAATTACATTATAAACTGGTTCCCGACATTATTAGAACAGTAAACAAGTCATTATATTTCATCATTCTATTATAAACTGGTTCCTGACATTATTAGAAAAGTAAAAAAGTATTTCAATATTATCCTTCTATTATAAACTGCTTCCCGACATTATTAGAACAGTAAACATGTCATTTAATTATGAACTGGTTCGCGACATTATTAGAACACTAATCAAGTCATTCAATTATGATCTTGATCCCGACATTATCAGAACAGTAAACAAGTAATTATTTTATAAACTGGTTCCCAACATTATTAGAACATTTAACAAGTCATTATATTATAAACTGGTTTCCGACTCTATTAGAACAGTAAACAAGTAATTATATTAATAACTGGTTCCCAAAATTATTAAAATAGTAAACACTGCATTCTATTATAAACTGGTTCCCAACATTTTTAGAACAGTAAACAAGTCTTTCTATTTTATCATTCTATTATAAACATTATTAGAACAGTAAACAAATCATTATATTATAAACTGATTCCCGACATTATTAGAACAGTAAACATGGCATTCTATTATCAACTGGTTCCCGTCATTATAAGAACAGTAAACAGTTAATTACATTTTTTAATGGTTCCCGACATTTTTAAAACATTAAACAAGTAATTATTTTATAAACTGGTTCCCAACATTATTAGAACAGTAAACAAGTAATTATATTATAAACTGGTCCCTCACTTTATTACAGCAGTAGAAAAGTAATTATATTATAAACTTGTTCCCAACTTTATTAGAACAGTAAGCAAGTCATTATATTATAAACTGGTTCCAGTCATTATTAGAACAGTAAACAAGTAATTATATTATAAACTGGTTACCGACATTATTAGAACAGTAAATAAGTCATTAAATTATAAACTGGTTCCTGACATTAGAACACTAAACAAGTAATTCAATTATAAACTGGTTCCCGACTTTATTAGAACAGTAAACATTTAATTACATTATAAACTTGTTCCCGACATTATTAGAACAGTAAACAAGTCATTCTATTATAAACTCTTTCCCGACATTATTAGAACACTTAAAAGTCATTCATTTATAAACTTGTTCCCAACATTATTAGAACAGTAAACAAGTCATTATTTTATAAACTGGTTCCAGACATTATTAGAACAGTAAACAAGTAATTATATTATAAACTGGTTACAGACATTATTAGAACAGTAAATAGGTCACTCTATTATAAACTGGTTCCCAACATTTTTTGAACTGTAAACAAGTCATTATATTATAATCTGGTTACTGACATTATTAGAACTGTAAACAAGTCATTCTATTGTATCATTCTATTGTAAACTGGTTCCTGACATTATTAGAACAGTAAACAAGTAATTCTATTACAATCTGATTCCAGAAATTATTAGAACAGTAAACATTTAATTACATTATAAACTGGTTCCCGACATTATTGGAACAGTAAGCAAGTAATTATATTATAAACTGGTTCCTGACATTATTAGAAAAGTAAAAAAGTATTTCAATATTATCCTTCTATTATAAACTGCTTCCCGACATTATTAGAACAGTAAACATGTCATTTAATTATGAACTGGTTCGCGACATTATTAGAACACTAATCAAGTCATTCAATTATGATCTTGATCCCGACATTATCAGAACAGTAAACAAGTAATTATTTTATAAACTGGTTCCCAACATTATTAGAACATTTAACAAGTCATTATATTATAAACTGGTTTCCGACATTATTAGAACAGTAAACATTTAATTACATTATAAACTGGTTCCCGACTCTATTAGAACAGTAAACAAGTAATTATATTAATAACTGGTTCCCAAAATTATTAAAATAGTAAACACTGCATTCTATTATAAACTGGTTCCCAACATTTTTAGAACAGTAAACAAGTCTTTCTATTTTATCATTCTATTATAAACATTATTAGAACAGTAAACAAATCATTATATTATAAACTGATTCCCGACATTATTAGAACAGTAAACATGGCATTCTATTATCAACTGGTTCCCGTCATTATAAGAACAGTAAACAGTTAATTACATTTTTTAATGGTTCCCGACATTTTTAAAACATTAAACAAGTAATTATTTTATAAACTGGTTCCCAACATTATTAGAACAGTAAACAAGTAATTATATTATAAACTGGTCCCTCACTTTATTACAGCAGTAGACAAGTAATTATATTATAAACTTGTTCCCAACTTTATTAGAACAGTAAGCAAGTCATTATATTATAAACTGGTTCCAGTCATTATTAGAACAGTAAACAAGTAATTATATTATAAACTGGTTACCGACATTATTAGAACAGTAAATAAGTCATTAAATTATAAACTGGTTCCTGACATTAGAACACTAAACAAGTAATTCAATTATAAACTGGTTCCCGACTTTATTAGAACAGTAAACATTTAATTACATTATAAACTTGTTCCCGACATTATTAGAACAGTAAACAAGTCATTCTATTATAAACTCTTTCCCGACATTATTAGAACACTTAAAAGTCATTCATTTATAAACTTGTTCCCAACATTATTAGAACAGTAAACAAGTCATTATTTTATAAACTGGTTCCAGACATTATTAGAACAGTAAACAAGTAATTATATTATAAACTGGTTACAGACATTATTAGAACAGTAAATAGGTCACTCTATTATAAACTGGTTCCCAACATTTTTTGAACTGTAAACAAGTCATTATATTATAATCTGGTTACTGACATTATTAGAACTGTAAACAAGTCATTCTATTGTATCATTCTATTGTAAACTGGTTCCTGACATTATTAGAACAGTAAACAAGTAATTCTATTACAATCTGATTCCAGAAATTATTAGAACAGTAAACATTTAATTACATTATAAACTGGTTCCCGACATTATTGGAACAGTAAGCAAGTAATTATATTATAAACTGGTTCCTGACATTATTAGAAAAGTAAAAAAGTATTTCAATATTATCCTTCTATTATAAACTGCTTCCCGACATTATTAGAACAGTAAACATGTCATTTAATTATGAACTGGTTCGCGACATTATTAGAACACTAATCAAGTCATTCAATTATGATCTTGATCCCGACATTATCAGAACAGTAAACAAGTAATTATTTTATAAACTGGTTCCCAACATTATTAGAACATTTAACAAGTCATTATATTATAAACTGGTTTCCGACATTATTAGAACAGTAAACATTTAATTACATTATAAACTGGTTCCCGACTCTATTAGAACAGTAAACAAGTAATTATATTAATAACTGGTTCCCAAAATTATTAAAATAGTAAACACTGCATTCTATTATAAACTGGTTCCCAACATTTTTAGAACAGTAAACAAGTCTTTCTATTTTATCATTCTATTATAAACATTATTAGAACAGTAAACAAATCATTATATTATAAACTGATTCCCGACATTATTAGAACAGTAAACATGGCATTCTATTATCAACTGGTTCCCGTCATTATAAGAACAGTAAACAGTTAATTACATTTTTTAATGGTTCCCGACATTTTTAAAACATTAAACAAGTAATTATTTTATAAACTGGTTCCCAACATTATTAGAACAGTAAACAAGTAATTATATTATAAACTGGTCCCTCACTTTATTACAGCAGTAGACAAGTAATTATATTATAAACTTGTTCCCAACTTTATTAGAACAGTAAGCAAGTCATTATATTATAAACTGGTTCCAGTCATTATTAGAACAGTAAACAAGTAATTATATTATAAACTGGTTACCGACATTATTAGAACAGTAAATAAGTCATTAAATTATAAACTGGTTCCTGACATTAGAACACTAAACAAGTAATTCAATTATAAACTGGTTCCCGACTTTATTAGAACAGTAAACATTTAATTACATTATAAACTTGTTCCCGACATTATTAGAACAGTAAACAAGTCATTCTATTATAAACTCTTTCCCGACATTATTAGAACACTTAAAAGTCATTCATTTATAAACTTGTTCCCAACATTATTAGAACAGTAAACAAGTCATTATATTATAAACTGGTTCCAGACATTATTAGAACAGTAAACAAGTAATTATATTATAAACTGGTTACAGACATTATTAGAACAGTAAATAGGTCACTCTATTATAAACTGGTTCCCAACATTTTTTGAACTGTAAACAAGTCATTATATTATAATCTGGTTACTGACATTATTAGAACTGTAAACAAGTCATTCTATTGTATCATTCTATTGTAAACTGGTTCCTGACATTATTAGAACAGTAAACAAGTAATTCTATTACAATCTGATTCCAGAAATTATTAGAACAGTAAACATTTAATTACATTATAAACTGGTTCCCGACATTATTGGAACAGTAAGCAAGTAATTATATTATAAACTGGTTCCTGACATTATTAGAAAAGTAAAAAAGTATTTCAATATTATCCTTCTATTATATACTGCTTCCCGACATTATTGGAACAGTAAACATGTCATTTAATTATGAACTGGTTCGCGACATTATTAGAACACTAATCAAGTCATTCAATTATGATCTTGATCCCGACATTATTA
The DNA here is from genome assembly GCF_964263955.1 of Coregonus lavaretus. NCBI lineage: Eukaryota > Metazoa > Chordata > Actinopteri > Salmoniformes > Salmonidae > Coregonus > Coregonus lavaretus. Next base: position 93,022,613 of record NC_139988.1, on the reverse strand, counting down.
GAACAGTAAACAAGTAATTATTTTATAAACTGGTTCCCAACATTATTAGAACAGTAAACAAGTAATTATATTATAAACTGGTTCCCGACATTTTTAGAACATTTAACAAGTCATTATATTATAAACTGGTTCCCGACATTATTAGAACAGTAAACATTTAATTACCTTATAAATAATTCCCGAAATTATTAGAACTGTAAACAAGTCATTCTATTATAAACTGGTTCCCGACATTATTAGAACCGTAAACAGGTCATTCTACTATAAACTGGATACTGACATTATTAGAACAGTAACCATTACATTCTATTATAAACTTGTTCCCGACATTATTAGAACACTATACAAGTCATTCAATTATAAACTGGTTCCCGACATTATTAGAACAGAAAACAAGTCATTATATTTCATCATTCTATTATAAACTGGTTCCTGACATTATTAGAACATTAAACAAGTCATTATATTATAAACTGGTTCCCAACATTATTAGAACAGTAAACACGTAATTCTATTACAAACTGGTTCCCGATATTATTAGAACAGTAAACAAGTAATTATATTATAAACTGGCTCCCTACATTATGAGAACAGTGAAAATGAAATTACATTATGAACTGGTTCCTGACATTATTAGAACAGTAAATATTTAATTACATTATAAACTGGTTCCCGACATTATTGGAACAGTAAGCAAGTAATTATATTATAAACTGCTTCCCTACATTATTAGAACAGTAAACATTTAATTACATTATAAACTGGTTCCCTACATTTTTAGAACAGTATACAAGTAATTATATTATAAGCTGGTTTTAAATATTATTACAACAGTAAACAAGTCTTTCTATTTTATCATTCTATTATAAACATTATTAGAACAGTAAACAAGTAATTATAGTATAATCTGATTCCAGACATTATTAGAACAGTAAACATTTAATTACATTATAAACTGGTTCCCGACATTATTAGAAAATTAAACAAGTCATTCTATTATAAACTGGTTGCTGACATTATTAGAACAGTAAACAAGTAATTATATTATGAACTGGTTCCCGACATTTATAGAACACTAAACAAATCTTTCCATTTTAAACTGGTTCGTGACATTTTTAGAACAGTAAACAAGTATTTCTATTATAAACTGGTTTTAAACATTATTAGAACAGTAAACAAGTAATTATATTATAAACTGGTTCCCGACATTAATAGAACAGTAAACAAGTCATTTAATTATGAACTTGTTCGCGACATTATAAGAACAATAATCAAGTCATTCAATTATGATCTTGATCCCGACATTATTAGAACAGTAAACAAGTAATTATTTTATAAACTGGTTCCCAACATTATTAGAACAGTAAACATTAATTATATTATAAACTGGTTCCTGACATTTTTAGAACATTTAACAAGGCATTATATTATAAACTGGTTCCCGACATTATTAGAACAGTAAACATGTCATTCTATTATAAACTGGTTCCCGACATTTTTAGAACATTAAACAAGTCATTCTATTATAAACTGGTTCCCAACGTTATTAGAACAGTAAACAAGTAATTATATTATAAACTGGTTCCCGACATTATTAGAACAGTAAACAAGTCATTATATTATAAACTGGTTCCCGACATTATTAGAACAGCAAACATGGCATTCTATTATCAAGTGGTTCCCGTCATTATAAGAACAGTAAACAGTTAATTACATTATTAAATGGTTCCCGACATTATTAAAACATTAAACAAGTCATTCAATTATAAACTGGTCCCTCACTTTATTACAGCAGTAGACAAGTAATTATATTATAAACTTGTTCCCAACTTTATTAGAACAGTAAACAAGTCATTATATTATAAACTGGTTCCAGTCATTATTAGAACAGTAAACAAGTAATTATATTATAAACTGGTTACCGACATTATTAGAACAGTAAACAGGTCACTCTATTATAAAATGGTTCCCAACATTTTTAGAACTGTAAACAAGTCATTATATTATAAGCTGGTTGCTGACATTATTAGAACAGTAAACACTGAATTCTATTATAAACTGGTTCCCGACATTTTTAGAACATTAAACAAGTCATTCTATTATAAACTGGTTCCCAACGTTATTAGAACATTAAACAAGTCATTATATTATAAACTGGTTCCCGACATTATTAGAACAGTAAACATGGCATTCTATTATCAACTGGTTCCCGTCATTATAAGAACAGTAAACAGTTAATTACATTATTAAATGGTTCCCGACATTATTAAAACATTAAACAAGTCATTCAATTATAAACTGGTCCCTCACTTTATTACAGCAGTAGACAAGTAATTATATTATAAACTTGTTCCCAACTTTATTAGAACAGTAAACAAGTCATTATATTATAAACTGGTTCCAGTCATTATTAGAACAGTAAACAAGTAATTATATTATAAACTGGTTCCCAACATTTTTAGAACTGTAAACAAGTAATTATATTATAAACTGGTTCCCGACATTATTAGAACAGTAAACAAGTCATTATATTATAAACTGGTTCCCGACATTATTAGAACAGTAAACATGTCATTCTATTATAAACTGGTTCCCGACATTTTTAGAACTTTAAACAAGTCATTCTATTATAAACTGGTTCCCAACGTTATTAGAACAGTAAACAAGTAATTATATTATAAACTGGTTCCCGACGTTTTTAGAACATTAAACAAGTCATTCTATTATAAACTGGTTCCCAACGTTATTAGAACAGTAAACAAGTCATTATATTATAAACTGGTTCCCGACATTATTAGAACAGTAAACATGGCATTCTATTATCAACTGGTTCCCGTCATTATAAGAACAGTAAACAGTTAATTACATTATTAAATGGTTCCCGACATTATTAAAACATTAAACAAGTCATTCAATTATAAACTGGTCCCTCACTTTATTACAGCAGTAGACAAGTAATTATATTATAAACTTGTTCCCAACTTTATTAGAACAGTAAACAAGTCATTATATTATAAACTGGTTCCAGTCATTATTAGAACAGTAAACAAGTAATTATATTATAAACTGGTTACCGACATTATTAGAACAGTAAACAGGTCACTCTATTATAAAATGGTTCCCAACATTTTTAGAACTGTAAACAAGTCATTATATTATAAGCTGGTTGCTGACATTATTAGAACAGTAAACACTGAATTCTATTATAAACTGGTTCCCGACATTTTTAGAACATTAAACAAGTCATTCTATTATAAACTGGTTCCCAACGTTATTAGAACAGTAAACAAGTCATTATATTATAAACTGGTTCCCGACATTATTAGAACAGTAAACATGGCATTATATTATCAACTGGTTCCCGTCATTATAAGAACAGTAAACAGTTAATTACATTATTAAATGGTTCCCGACATTATTAAAACATTAAACAAGTCATTCAATTATAAACTGGTCCCTCACTTTATTATAGCAGTAGACAAGTAATTATATTATAAACTTGTTCCCAACTTTATTAGAACAGTAAACAAGTCATTATATTATAAACTGGTCCCTCACTTTATTACAGCAGTAGACAAGTAATTATATTATAAACTTGTTCCCAACTTTATTAGAACAGTAAACAAGTCATTATATTATAAACTGGTTCCAGTCATTATTAGAACAGTAAACAAGTAATTATATTATAAACTGATTACCGACATTATTAGAACAGTAAACAAGTAATTATATTATAAACTGGTTCCCAACATTTTTAGAACTGTAAACAAGTAATTATATTATAAACTGGTTCCCGACATTATTAGAACAGTAAACAAGTCATTATATTATAAACTGGTTCCCGACATTATTAGAACAGTAAACAGGTCACTCTATTATAAAATGGTTCCCAACATTTTTAGAACTGTAAACAAGTCATTATATTATAAGCTGGTTGCTGACATTATTAGAACAGTAAACACTGAATTCTATTATAAACTGGTTCCCGACATTTTTAGAACATTAAACAAGTCATTCTATTATAAACTGTTTCCCAACGTTATTTATTTTTTAAATCTTTTTTAGCTTTAATTTTTTTTTTTTTTTTTTTTGGGGGGATGGATCAGCTTAATATTGCAGATAGATCGTATCTTCTATCAATGTAATTGTCTGCATCACTTCCAATCCCCCATGTTTTTTTTATATTTTTTATATATATATATTCCCCTTTATTACTTTTCAACCCCACCATCCTTTCCCTACTTGGAGTAAATTAGTGAACAACAACGCCCAGGCCTCTACTTCCGGTCTATAATTACTATCTACACCTTATGGACAGAGTTAATTTTACAATAATTCTATATCATTTACATTTACATTTACATTACATTTGTATATATATATATATATATATATATATACACATATACATACATATATATACACATATACATACATATACATACACATACACACATATACATATACACATATATACACATATATACATACATACACATATATATATATATACATATACACATATATATATACATACATACATACATCCATTTATTTTTTTGCTCCTGAACTTCTTCTACTCTAAACCTCTCCGATCATTTTCATGATGTCCATCCGGTTTGCTTCTAAATGCCATATCTTTCTAACTGTGCTCTTTCCCAAAAGCTCCCAACATACAACCTATATACTTATTATGGACACAGTATGCTTACATTATTAGCTATCTTTGTTATTATTTGTTGTTATTTGTTATTAGTCCCATCCTTCAACTCTATTCAATACCTCCCATCTATCTCTTAACACCATCCATATAGGATTTCTATTTGCCATATATATTTCAACCATACTGTGATGTTTTACAAAAGTTCTGAACCTTTCTATTCTCATTGCTTCTACAGATTGTGAATTAAAAATAAACATTTTTGCTAAAAGTATTATTATATTATTGATTGATTGACTATGACTTTTCAGATCACCCAGTAATGCTATCTGCAAGGTTAGTTCCAGGTAAATATTGCAATCCTTTAGCCATTCCTGGACCTGTGTCCAAAAACAAGCTACAAATGGACAGAACCAAAACAAATGATCTAATGATTCTATCTCTTCACAGCAAAATCTGCAGAGCTGGGAAGATTGTATCCCCCATATAAATAACATTCTATTGGTAGCAAGAATTTTATATAATAATTTAAATTGAAAGATTCTAATTTTTGAATCCGGTGTCGTTTTGCGTGTCAGTTCATAAACACTATGCCATGGGATCGGTACGTCAAAGATCTCTTCCCAACTATTTTGCAATCTATATGGGACGGCTGTCAATCCTTTGGTCCTTAAGTGAAACTGATATACTTTTTTATTTATCACAGTTTTCCTTAACCAATTATGTTCTTTAATGCAAGGCCGACAGACAAGTTCCTTACTTTCTCCCCCTTCAACTTTCCTCTTCCACTTTTGCGGTAAGGCTGCAATTATTTGGTTGTAATTTTGGGTAGAGCAGACATTTCCATATGTTTTTGTTAGCTGCATGTGCGACATAACTCCACCAGTCCTACCGATGATATCATTTACGAAGATTATACCTTTTTCAAACATTCTGTCAAAAAATAAAGGTTTTTTGTCAATTAGTATATTTGAATTTAACCACAATATTTGTTGTATTATTTGTTCTGTCGTTTCTGGAGGATTAAATTGAAATTGCAACCAACTTTCTATGGCTTGTTTTAGAAATAGTGACATTTGGGAGATTTTTTCCTTTTCAAATAACTGAAAGTGAGAGGTTGTAATCTGAATAAAGGGAAAAAGGCCTTTCTTGAACAGTGGGTGAGACAATCTTACTAATTTGCTTGAGAACCAGTTCGGATTTAAGTATAACTTTTGTATGACTGAAGCTTTTAGTGATAGGTCTAATGCTTTAATATTTAATAATTTCTGTCCTCCGAATTCATATTCATTATATAAATATGCTCTTTTAATTTTGTCTGGCTTGCCATTCCAAATAAAATTGAATATTTTTTTCTCATATAATTTAAAAAACTGTTTACTAGGCGTAGGCAAGACCATAAGCAAATAGGTAAACTGGGATAATACTAAAGAGTTAATAAGGGTGATTTTTCCACAAATTGACAGGTATTTTCCTTTCCATGGTAGTAAGATCTTATCTATTTTTGCTAACTTTCTATTAAAATTTATTGAAGTGAGATCATTTATTTCCTTTGGGATATGTATTCCGAGTATATCCACATCACCATCAGACCATTTTATTGGTAAACTACATGGTAATGTAAAATTTTTATTTTTTAGTGATCCAATACGTAATATAGTACATTTGTCATAATTTGGTTTTAATCCAGAGAGGTTAGAAAATGTATCTAGATCCTCTATGAGGCTGTGGAGGGATTCTAGTTGTGGATCTAAAAGAAAACATGAATCATCTGCGTACAATGACACCTTTGTTTTTAAGCCCTGTATTTCTAATCCCCTGATATTATTATTGGATCTGATTTTAATAGCTAACATCTCGATGGCCACAATAAATAGATATGCCGATAGTGGACAACCTTGTTTCACTCCTCTTGATAGTTTAAAACTTTCTGAGAAATAGCCATTATTTACTATTTTACACCTAGGGTTACTATACATGATTTTGACCCATTTTATAAGAGATTCTCCAAAATTGAAATGCTCCAGGCATTTATATATAAATTCCAGTCGAACTTTATCAAATGCCTTTTCGAAGTCTGCTATGAATCGCAGAACTGGTTTCCCATATTTTCCATAGTGTTCTATTGTTTCCAATACTTGCCTTATATTATCTCCAATGTATCTTCCATGTAAAAAACCTGTCTGATAATAACGTCTGGTTCCCAACGTTATTAGAACAGTAAACAAGTCATTATATTATAAACTGGTTCCCGACATTATTAGAACAGTAAACATGGCATTCTATTATCAACTGGTTCCCGTCATTATAAGAACAGTAAACAGTTAATTACATTATTAAATGGTTCCCGACATTATTAAAACATTAAACAAGTCATTCAATTATAAACTGGTCCCTCACTTTATTACAGCAGTAGACAAGTAATTATATTATAAACTTGTTCCCAACTTTATTAGAACAGTAAACAAGTCATTATATTATAAACTGGTTCCAGTCATTATTAGAACAGTAAACAAGTAATTATATTATAAACTGGTTACCGACATTATTAGAACAGTAAACAGGTCACTCTATTATAAAATGGTTCCCAACATTTTTAGAACTGTAAACAAGTCATTATATTATAAGCTGGTTGCTGACATTATTAGAACAGTAAACACTGAATTCTATTATAAACTGGTTCCCGACATTTTTAGAACATTAAACAAGTCATTCTATTATAAACTGGTTCCCAACGTTATTAGAACAGTAAACAAGTCATTATATTATAAACTGGTTCCCGACATTATTAGAACAGTAAACATGGCATTATATTATCAACTGGTTCCCGTCATTATAAGAACAGTAAACAGTTAATTACATTATTAAATGGTTCCCGACATTATTAAAACATTAAACAAGTCATTCAATTATAAACTGGTCCCTCACTTTATTACAGCAGTAGACAAGTAATTATATTATAAACTTGTTCCCAACTTTATTAGAACAGTAAACAAGTCATTATATTATAAACTGGTTCCAGTCATTATTAGAACAGTAAACAAGTAATTATATTATAAACTGGTTCCCAACATTTTTAGAACTGTAAACAAGTAATTATATTATAAACTGGTTCCCGACATTATTAGAACAGTAAACAAGTCATTATATTATAAACTGGTTCCCGACATTATTAGAACACTAAACAAGTCATTAATTATAAACTGGTTCCCGACATTATTAGAACAGTAAACACTGAATTCTATTATAAACTGGTTCCCGACATTATTAGAACAGCAAACATGGCATTCTATTATCAACTGGTTCCCGTCATTATAAGAACAGTAAACAGTTAATTACATTATTAAATGGTTCCCGACATTATTAAAACATTAAACAAGTCATTCAATTATAAACTGGTCCCTCACTTTATTACAGCAGTAGACAAGTAATTATATTATAAACTTGTTCCCAACTTTATTAGAACAGTAAACAAGTCATTATATTATAAACTGGTTCCAGTCATTATTAGAACAGTAAACAAGTAATTATATTATAAACTGGTTACCGACATTATTAGAACAGTAAACAGGTCACTCTATTATAAAATGGTTCCCAACATTTTTAGAACTGTAAACAAGTCATTATATTATAAGCTGGTTGCTGACATTATTAGAACAGTAAACACTGAATTCTATTATAAACTGGTTCCCGACATTTTTAGAACATTAAACAAGTCATTCTATTATAAACTGGTTCCCAATGTTATTAGAACAGTAAACAAGTCATTATATTATAAACTGGTTCCCGACATTATTAGAACAGTAAACATGGCATTCTATTATCAACTGGTTCCCGTCATTATAAGAACAGTAAACAGTTAATTACATTATTAAATGGTTCCCGACATTATTAAAACATTAAACAAGTCATTCAATTATAAACTGGTCCCTCACTTTATTACAGCAGTAGACAAGTAATTATATTATAAACTTGTTCCCAACTTTATTAGAACAGTAAACAAGTCATTATATTATAAACTGGTTCCAGTCATTATTAGAACAGTAAACAAGTAATTATATTATAAACTGGTTCCCAACATTTTTAGAACTGTAAACAAGTAATTATATTATAAACTGGTTCCCGACATTATTAGAACAGTAAACAAGTCATTATATTATAAACTGGTTCCCGACATTATTAGAACAGTAAACATGGCATTCTATTGTATCATTCTATTGTAAACTGGTTGCCGACATTATTAGAACACTAAACAAGTCATTAATTATAAACTGGTTCCCGACATTATTAGAACAGTAAACACTGAATTCTATTATAAACTGGTTCCTGACATTTTTAGAACAGTAAACATTTAATTACATTATAAACTTGTTCCCGACGTTATTAGAACACTTACAAGTCATTCATTTATAAACTTGTTCCCAACATTATTAGAACAGTAAACAAGTCATTATATTATAAACTGGTTCCAGACATTATTAGAACAGTAAACAAGTAATTATATTATAAACTGGTTACCGACATTATTAGAACAGTAAACAGGTCACTCTATTATAAACTGGTTCCCAAAATTTTTTGAACTGTAAACAAGTCATTATATTATAAGCTGGTTACTGCCATTATTAGAACTGTAAACAAGTCATTCTATTGTATCATTCTATTGTAAATTGGTTCCTGACATTATTAGAACAGTAAACATGTCATTCTATTATAAACTTGTTCCCGACTTTATTAGAAAACTAAACAAGTCATTCAATTATGAACTTGATCCCAACTTTATTAGAACAGTAAACATTTAATTACATTATAAACTGGTTCCCAACATTATTAGAACATTAAACAAGTCATTCTATTATAAACTGGTTCTCGACTTTATTAGAACAGTAAACATGGCATTCTATTATAAACTGGTTCCCTACATTATTAGAACAGTAAGCAAGTCATTCTATTGTATAATTATATTATACACTGGTTCCCGACATTATTAAAACAGGAAACAAGTCATTCAATTATAAACTGGTCCCTCACTTTATTAGAACTGTAAACAAGTCATTATATTATAAACTGGTTCCCGACATTATTAGAACAGTAAACACTGAATTCTATTAATAACTGGTTTCCGACATTTTTAGAACAGTAAACATTTAATTACATTATAAACTGGTTCCCGACATTATTAGAACAGTAAACAAGTCATTATATTGTATCATTCTATTGTAAACTGGTTCCTGACATTATTAGAACAGTAAATAAGTAATTATATTATAAACTGGTTCCCGACATTATTAGAACAGTAAACAAGTAATTCTATTATAAACTGGTTCCCGATATTATTAGAACAGTAAACAAGTAATTATATTATAAACTGGTTCCCGACACTGCGCTCCCGAGTGGCGCAGTGGTCTAAGGCACTGCCTCGCAGTGCTAGCTGTGCCACTAGAGATCCTGGTTCGAATCCAGGCTCTGTCGCAGCCGGCCGCGACCGGGAGACTCATGGGGCGGCGCACAATTGGCCCAGCGTCGTCCAGGGTAGGGGAGGGAATGGCCGGCAGGGGATGTAGCTCAGTTGGTAGAGCATGGCGTTTGCAACGCCAGGGTTGTGGGTTCGATTCCCACGGGGGGCCAGTATGAAAAATATATGTATTCACTAACTGTAAGTCGCTCTGGATAAGAGCGTCTGATAAATGACGTAAATGTAAATGTAAATTATTAGAACAGTAAACAAGTCATTCTATTGTAAACAGGTTCCCAACATTATTAGAACAGTAAATAAGTAATTCTATTATAAACTGGTTCCCGACATTATTAGAACAGTAAATAAGTCAATATATCATAAACTGGTTCCATACATTATTAGAACAGTAACCAATTCATTATATTATAAACTGGTTCCATACATTATTAGAACAGTAACCAATTCATTATATTATAAACTGGTTCCCAACATTATTAGAACAGTAAACAAGTAATTATATTATAAACTGGTTCCCGACATTATTAGAACAGTAAACAAGTCATTCTATTATAAACTGGTTCCCGACATTATTAGAACAGTAAACAAGTCATTTTGCGTCAAACCCGTAATACATTGTCTGAAATGCAGAAAACATCTTTATTGTCCATCAGTTTGAACGGAAAGTTGTCTTCTGCCTTTCCCAACACGCCCAGATTTACACACACGAGTTGAGAGGCACAGGGTCAGCAGTTCAGCGCCCCGAATGGAAAGCAATTGTAGCAATCGTTAAGTGCTTTTTTCAAGGGAACAATGGCAGGAGACATGGTATCAGAGACCAGCAGCCTTCCAGTTGTATTCCCATTCCCTCGCCCAGGGCTTGAAACAGCAACCTGCCTGCAGCTGGTCCGCCTCTCTAACCTCTTGGCTACAAACATCCCAGACTTTACAGGTGCTGTCAGTCACCTCCCTCCCTCTCCCTCCTCATCCCTCTTCCCTCCTCTCCCCACCCCTCCCATCCTCCCTCCTCATCCCTCCCACCTCCCTCCTCTCCCCACCCCTCCCGTCCTCCCTCCTCATCCCTCCTCCCTCCTCTCCTCTCCTCTCCCACCCCTCCCCTCCTCTCTCCTCATCCCTCCCTCCTCATCCCACCTCCCACCTCATCCCTCCTCCCTCCTCATCCCTCCTCCCACCTCCCTCCCTCCTCCCTCCTCATCCCTCCCTCCTCCCACCTCATCACACCTCCCACCTCATCCCTCCCCTCTCCTCATCCCTCCCTCCTCCCACCTCATCCCTCCTCCCTCCTCATCCCTCCTCATCCCTCCCACCTCATCCCTCCTCCCTCCTCATCCCTCGTCCCACCTCCTCCCTCCCTCCTACCTCCTCATCCCTCCCACCTCCCTCCTCTCCCCACCCCTCCCGTCCTCCCTCCCACCTCCCTCCTCTCCTCTCCCCACCCCTCCCGTCCTCCCTCCTCATCCCTCCTCCCTCCCCTCCTCTCTCCTCATCCCTCCCTCCTCATCCCACCTCCCACCTCATCCCTCCTCCCACCTCATCCCTCCCTCCTCCCACCTCATCCCACCTCCAACCTCATCCCTCCCCTCTCCTCATACCTCCCTCCTCCCACCTCATCCCTCCTCCCACCTCCCTCCCTCCTCCCACCTCATCCCTCCTCATCCCTCCTCATCCCTCCCACCTCATCCCTCCTCCCTCCTCATCCCTCCTCCCACCTCCTCCCTCCCTCCTCCCACCTCATCCCTCCTCCCTCCTCATCCCTCCTCCCACCTCCTCCCTCCCTCCTCCCTCCTCATCCCTCCTCCCTCCTCTCCTCTCCCCATCCCTCCCCCCTCCCTCCTCATCCCTCCCTCCTCCCACTTCATCCCTCCTCCCACCTCCCTCCCTCCTCCCACCTCATCCCTCCTCCCACCTCATCCCACCTCCCACCTCATCTCTCCTCCCTCCTCATCCCTCCCTCCTCCCACCTCATCCCTCCCACCTCATCCCTCCTCCCTCCTCATCCCACCTCCCTCCCTCCTCCCACCTCCTCCCACCTCATCCCTCCTCCCACCTCATCCCTCCCTCCTCCCACCTCATCCCTCCTCCCTCCTCATCCTTCCTCCCAACTCCCTCCCTCCTCCCACCTCATCCCTCATCCCTCCTCCCTCCTCCTCCCACCTCCCACCTCATCCCTCCTCCCACCTCCCTCCCTCCTCCCACCTCCCTCCCTCCTCCCACCTCATCCCTCCTCCCTCCTCATCCCACATCCCTCCTCATCCCTCCTCCCACCTCATCCCTCCTCCCTCCTCATCCCTCCTCCCTCCTCATCCCACCTCATCCCACCTCCCACCTCATCCCTCCTCCCTCCACCTCCCTCCTCATCCCTCCCTCCTCCCACCTCATCCCTCCTCCCTCCTCCTCCCTCCTCCCACCTCCTCCCTCCTCCCACCTCCATCCCACCTCATCCCTCCTCCCACCTCATCCCTCCTCCCTCCTCATCCCACCTCATCCCACCTCCCACCTCATCCCACCCCTCTCCTCATCCCTCCCTCCTCCCACCTCATCCCTCCTCCCTCCTCATCCCTCCTCATCCCTCCCACCTCATCCCTCCTCCCTCCTCATCCCTCGTCCCACCTCCTCCCTCCCTCCTCCCTCCTCATCCCTCCTCCCTCCTCTCCCCACCCCTCCTGTCCTCCCTCCTCATCCCGCCCACCTCCCTCCTCTCCCCACCCCTCCCGTCCTCCCTCCCACCTCCCTCCTCTCCTCTCCCCACCTCATCCCTCCTCCCACCACCCTCCTCCCACCTCATCCCTCCTCCCTCCCTCCCTCCTCCGACCTCATCCCTCCTCCCACCTCACTCCCTCCTCCCACCTCATCTCTCCTCCCTCCTCATCCCTCCCTCCTCCCACCTCATCCGTCCCACCTTATCCCTCCTCCCTCCTCCCACCTCATTCCTCCTCCCACCTCCCTCCCTCCTCCCACCTCATCCCACCTCATCCCTCCTCCCACCTCATCCCTCCTCATCCTTCCTCCCACCTCCCTCCCTCCTCCCACCTCATCCCTCCTCCCTCCTCATCCTTCCTCCCTCCTCCCTCCCTCCTCCCACCTCATCCCTTCTCCCTCCTCATCCCACCTCCCACCTCCCTCCCTCCTCCCACCTCCCTCCCTCCTCCCACCTCATCCCTCCTCCCTCCTCATCCCACCTCCCTCCTCATCCCTCCTCCCACCTCATCCCTCCTCCTTCCTCATCCCACCTCCCTCCTCATCCCTCCTCCCTCCTCATCCCTCCTCCCACCTCCTCCCTCCTCCCACCTCCCTCCCACCTCATCCCTCCTCCCATCTCATCCCTCCTCCCACCTCCCTCCCACCTCATCCCTCCTCCCATCTCATCCCTCCTCCCACCTCATCCCACCTCATCCCACCTCATCCCTCCTCCCTCCTCCTCCCTCCCTCCTCCCACCTCATCCCTCCCACCTCATCCCTCCTCCCATCTCCCTCATCCCTCCTCCCACCTCCATCCCTCCTCCCACCTCCCTCCCTCCTCCCACCTCATCCCACCTCATCCCTCCTCCCACCTCATCCCTCCTCCCATCTCCCTCATCCCTCCTCCCACCTCCATCCCTCCTCCCACCTCCCTCCCTCCTCCCACCTCATCCCACCTCATCCCTCCTCCCACCTCATCCTTCCTCCCACCTCCCTCCCTCCTCCCTCCTCATCCCACCTCCCACCTCATCCCTCCTCCCACCTCCCTCCCTCCTCCCACCTCATCCCTCCTCCCTCCTCATCCCACCTCCCACCTCCAACCTCATCACTCCTCCCTCCTCATCCCACCTCCCACCTCATCCCACCTCCCACCTCATCCCTCCTCCCTCCTCATCCCACCTCCCACCTCCAACCTCATCACTCCTCCCTCCTCATCCCACCTCCCACCTCATCCCACCTCCCACCTCATCACTCCTCCCTCCTCATCCCACCTCCCACCTCATCCCACCTCCCACCTCATCCCTCCTCCCTCCTCATCCCACCTCATCCCTCCTCCCATCTCATCCCTCCCTCTCCTCCATAAACCAGCACCTCCCTCATTAATATCTCTCATTCCTCTGAATCCTATTAGCCCTGTGCGCACGCACCTCAGTGTCCCAGTAGGAATACAAATGTTCTACTTCCCAATTTCAAATCTCTCCCGCAGTTTTCCTAATTTCCATACTAACTACAATAATATCCTATTGTTATGGTGTCCATTCACAGCACAGATTAGATAAGGGTTTTAAATAGTTGATTGGTAAAATGGTAAAAGACCTTGGGCAATGTCACTGTAGGCTGAGTCTTGTAGTATTGCAGGCAGACAGACAGACAGACAGACAGTAGACAGATAGACAGCAGACAGATAGATACAGCAGACAGAGAGACAGCAGACAGATAGATACAGCAGACAGATAGACAGTAGACAGATAGACAGCAGACAGATAGACAGCAGACAGATAGACACAGCAGACAGACAGTAGACAGATAGACACAGCAGACAGACAGACAGTAGACAGCAGACAGACAGACAGACAGCAGACAGATAGACAGCAGACAGATAGACAGCAGACAGATAGACAGCAGACAGATAGACAGCAGAGAGATAGACAGTAGACAGATAGACAGCAGACAGATAGACACAGCAGACAGACAGTAGACAGATAGACACAGCAGACAGACAGACAGTAGACAGCAGACAGACAGACAGACAGCAGACAGATAGACAGCAGACAGATAGACAGCAGACAGATAGACAGTAGACAGATAGACAGCAGACAGATAGACAGCAGACAGACAGACAGTAGACAGATAGACAGCAGACAGACAGACAGTAGACAGATAGACAGCAGACAGACAGACAGTAGACAGATAGATACAGCAGACAGATAGACAGTAGACAGATAGACAGCAGACAGATAGACAGCAGACAGATAGACACAGCAGACAGACAGTAGACAGATAGACACAGCAGACAGACAGACAGTAGACAGCAGACAGACAGACAGACAGCAGACAGATAGACAGCAGACAGATAGACAGCAGACAGATAGACAGCAGACAGATAGACAGCAGAGAGATAGACAGTAGACAGATAGACAGCAGACAGATAGACACAGCAGACAGACAGTAGACAGATAGACACAGCAGACAGACAGACAGTAGACAGCAGACAGACAGACAGACAGCAGACAGATAGACAGCAGACAGATAGACAGCAGACAGATAGACAGTAGACAGATAGACAGCAGACAGATAGACAGCAGACAGACAGACAGTAGACAGATAGACAGCAGACAGACAGACAGTAGACAGATAGACAGCAGACAGACAGACAGTAGACAGATAGACAGTAGACAGATAGACAGCAGACAGATAGACAGCAGACAGACAGACAGTAGACAGATAGACAGTAGACAGATAGACAGCAGACAGTAGACAGACAGACAGACAGACAGATAGACAGCAGACAGACAGACAGACAGACAGACAGTAGACAGATAGACAGCAGACAGATAGACACAGCAGACAGACAGACAGTAGACAGATAGACAGCAGACAGACAGACAGACAGTAGACAGATAGACAGCAGACAGATAGACACAGCAGCAGATAGACAGCAGACAGACAGACAGACAGACAGTAGACAGATAGACAGCAGACAGATAGACAGCAGACAGACAGACAGTAGACAGATAGACACAGCAGACAGATAGACAGCAGACAGATAGACAGCAGACAGATAGACACAGCAGACAGACAGACAGCAGACAGATAGACAGCAGACAGATAGACAGCAGACAGATAGACAGTAGACAGATAGACAGCAGACAGATAGACAGCAGACAGATAGACAGCAGACAGATAGACAGCAGACAGATAGACAGTAGACAGATAGACAGCAGACAGATAGACAGCAGACAGATAGACAGCAGACAGACAGACAGTAGACAGATAGACAGCAGACAGATAGACAGCAGACAGATAGACAGCAGACAGACAGACAGTAGACAGATAGACTCAGCAGACAGAAAGTAGACAGATAGACAGCAGACAGATAGACAGCAGACAGATAGACAGCAGACAGATAGACACAGCAGACAGACAGACAGTAGACAGATAGACAGCAGACAGACAGACAGACAGTAGACAGATAGACAGATAGACAGCAGACAGACAGACAGTAGACAGATAGACAGCAGACAGATAGACAGTAGACAGATAGACAGCAGACAGAGAGACAGCAGACAGATAGACAGCAGACAGAGAGACAGCAGACAGACAGACAGTAGACAGATAGACAGCAGACAGAGAGACAGCAGACAGATAGACAGCAGACAGAGAGACAGCAGACAGATAGACAGTAGACAGATAGACAGCAGACAGACAGACAGTAGACAGATAGACAGCAGACAGAGAGACAGCAGACAGATAGACAGCAGACAGAGAGACAGCAGACAGATAGACAGTAGACAGATAGACAGCAGACAGATAGACAGCAGACAGACAGACAGTAGACAGATAGACACAGCAGACAGACAGTAGACAGATAGACAGCAGACAGATAGACAGCAGACAGATAGACAGCAGACAGACAGACAGTAGACACATAGACACAGCAGACAGACAGTAGACAGACAGTAGACAGATAGACAGCAGACAGATAGACAGCAGACAGACAGACAGTAGACAGACAGACAGACAGCAGACAGATAGACACAGCAGACAGACAGTCAGTAGACAGATAGATACAGCAGACAGACAGACAGCAGACAGATAGACAGCAGACAGATAGACAGTAGACAGATAGACAGCAGACAGATAGACAGCAGACAGACAGACAGTAGACAGATAGACACAGCAGACAGACAGTAGACAGATAGACATCAGACAGATAGACAGATAGACAGCAGACAGATAGACAGCAGACAGATAGACAGCAGACAGATAGACAGCAGACAGATAGACACAGCAGACAGACAGACAGTAGACAGATAGACAGCAGACAGACAGACAGACAGACAGTAGACAGATAGACAGATAGACAGCAGACAGATAGATACAGCAGACAGACAGACAGTAGACAGATAGACAGCAGACAGATAGACAGCAGACAGACAGACAGTAGACAGGTAGACAGCAGACAGATAGACAGCAGACAGATAGACAGCAGACAGACAGACAGTAGACAGATAGACAGCAGACAGATAGACAGCAGACAGACAGACAGTAGACAGATAGACAGCAGACAGATAGACAGCAGACAGATAGACAGCAGACAGATAGACAGTAGACAGATAGACAGATAGACAGATAGACAGCAGACAGATAGACAGCAGACAGATACAGCAGACAGACAGACAGTAGACAGATAGACAGCAGACAGATAGACAGCAGACAGATAGACAGCAGACAGATAGACAGTAGACAGATAGACAGCAGACAGACAGACAGACAGCAGACAGATAGACAGCAGACAGATAGACAGCAGACAGATAGACAGCAGACAGACAGACAGTAGACAGATAGACAGCAGACAGACAGACAGTAGACAGATATACAGCAGACAGATAGACAGCAGACAGACAGACAGTAGACAGATAGACAGCAGACAGATAGACAGCAGACAGACAGACAGTAGACAGATAGACAGCAGACAGATAGACAGTAGACAGATATACAGCAGACAGATAGACACAGCAGACAGACAGACAGTAGACAGATAGACAGCAGACAGATAGATACAGCAGACAGACAGACAGTAGACAGATAGACAGATAGACAGACAGACAGCAGACAGATAGACAGCAGACAGACAGACAGTAGACAGATAGACAGTAGACAGATAGACAGTAGACAGATAGACAGCAGACAGACAGACAGACAGCAGACAGATAGACAGCAGACAGACAGACAGTAGACAGATAGACATCAGACAGATAGACAGATAGACAGCAGACAGATAGACAGCAGACAGACAGACAGTAGACAGATAGACAGCAGACAGCAGACAGACAGACAGTAGACAGATAGACACAGTAGACAGATAGACAGCAGACAGTAGACAGATAGACAGCAGACAGATATACAGCAGACAGATAGACACAGCAGACAGACAGACAGCAGACAGATAGACAGCAGACAGATAGACAGCAGACAGATAGACACAGCAGACAGACAGACAGTAGACAGATAGACAGCAGACAGATAGACAGTAGACAGATAGACAGATAGACAGATAGACAGCAGACAGATAGACAGCAGACAGATACAGCAGACATACAGACAGTAGACAGATAGACAGCAGACAGATAGACAGCAGACAGATAGACAGCAGACAGATAGACAGCAGACAGACAGACAGTAGACAGATAGACAGCAGACAGATAGACAGCAGACAGATAGACAGCAGACAGACAGTAGACAGATAGACAGCAGACAGATAGAGAGCAGACAGATAGACAGCAGACAGATAGACAGTAGACAGATAGACAGCAGACAGATAGACAGCAGACAGATAGACAGCAAACAGATAGACAGCAGACAGATAGACAGCAGACAGATAGACACAGCAGACAGACAGGCAACAGGCAGCAGACACACACCCTTGTGATGCAGGCAGTTAAAATGGGAGCACTGAGTGAAAATATCAGGAATTATTTTTACAACAGCGATAAAGTTTTATGACATCCCTTCTCAGCCATTAGACATAAAATCCTTAAATTATTTTGTCTAATTTAGCTACACTACCTCTGGAGTCTCTCTTCACTTGGAGAGAGACAGACTTTGATTCCTCTGGTCTCTTCACTTGGAGATAAACAGACCTTGATTCCTCTGGAGTCACTTCACTTGGAGAGAAACAGACCTTGATTCCTCTGGCGTCTCTTCACTTGGAGAGAAACAGACCTTGATCCTCTGGAGTCTCTTCACTTGGAGAGAAACAGACCTTGATTCCTCTGGCGTCTCTTCACTTGGAGAGAAACAGACCTTGATTCCTCTGGCGTCTCTTCACTTGGAGAGAAACAGACCTTGATATTAAAAGATTTTGGTAGGAGGAGAGCATTCAGAAAAAACAAGCATTGAAAGTCCCCAAGAACACAGTGGCCTCCATCATTCTTAAATGGAAGAAGTTTGGAACCACCAAGTCTCTTCCTAGAGCTGGCCGCCCGGCCAAACTGAGTAATCGGGGGAGAAGGGCCTTGGTCAGGGAAGTGACCAAGAACCCGATGGTCACTCTGACAGAGCTCCAGACTTCCTCTGCGGAGATGGGAGAACCTTCCAGAAGGACAACCATCTCTGCAGCACTCCACCAATTAGGTATTTATGGTAGAGTGGCCAGGCGGTAGCCACTCCTCAGTAAAAGGTACATGACAGCCCGCTTGGAGTTTGCCAAAAGGCACCTAAAGGACTCTCAGACCATGAGAAACAAGATTCTCTGGTTTGATGAAACCAAGATTGAACTCTTTAGCCTGAATCCCAAGCGTCACGTCTGGAGGAAACCTGGCACCATCTCTACTGTGAAGCATGGTGGTGGATGCATCATGCTGTGGGGATGTTTTTCAGCGGAAGGGACTGGGAGACTAGTCAGGATCGAGGGAAAGATGAACTGAGCAAAGTACAGAGAGATCCTTGATGAAAACCTGCTCCAGAGCGCTCAGGACCTCAGACTGGGGCGAAGGTTCACCTTCCAACAGGACAACGACCCTAAGCACACAGCCAAGACAACGCAGGAGTGGCTTTGGGACAAGTCTCTGAATGTCCTTGAGTGGCTCAGCCAGAACCCGGACTTGAACCCGATCAAACATCTCTGGAGAGACCTGAAAATAGCTGTGCAGCGACGCTCCCCAAATACAGGTGTGCCAAGCTTGTAGCGTCATACCCAAGAAGACTCAAGGCTGTAATTGCTGCCAAAGGTGCTTCAACAAAGTACTGAGTAAAGGATCTGAATACTTATGTAAATGTGATATTTCATTATTTATTCTTTTACATTTGCACAAAAAAAAAAAATATTATGGGGTATTGTGTGTAGACTGATGAGGAAAAAAACGATTTAATACATTTTAGAATAATGCTGTAACGTAACAATGTGGAAAAGGTCGAGGGGTCTGAATACTTTCCGAATGCACTGTATATTGCTCAAGGACTCACCTCGGCTATATGACTGCTTCTCTGGGTGCAATCAAATGGCCCAGAATCACTGTGTCCCAAATGGCACCCTATTCCCTATATAGTGTACTACTTTTGACCAGAGTCCTATAATGTGCACTTTGGTAAGTAATCAGTTACTAGGCTATCTGGTCCAGTTCTCATAATTATTTCTCTCTGAAGTGTGTCAGCTATTAGTTTGATGGGGTTGAGATTTGAAACCACTCAACCACCTGATTGATGTAAGCTGATGCAAGACAAGACCACTCCCTGACAGACATTCATGTGCATGTAATAGTTTTTGATCTTCAGAGAACATGGGGCGATATGTCAAATCACACCTGAGTAAGGAAGTTGAAGTGGGATTCCATTCCAGTCAATGTTGAGTACACCAGGCAATTTACTAAATTAATTTAGTTCAGACAGCATTACCACATAATCACACTTCACCCCTAGATGGCAGTACTCTGTTTGTAGTTGATTTAAGGAAGTCCTGTGGTTCTGGACTCGGGATGTTGCGGTGGCCGCAATCAATTCCACGTGACCATTGAGTCAAGGTAATCTCCTCTTATGCACTCTGGACATGCCTTAGTCGTTAGTGAGTTGGGTACTGCCATCAGGTCGCTAATGGCCTGGTACTCAGTGCTCCATAGAGCCCCACAGTAGAGGTGTCATAATACCCAGAAAACCTAGCAGTCAAACAGGGAAATGGTTCCAATAATTTTTCCACCATCCATTTTTAGAAACACTTAAAACAAGGGCTGTGTTTCGTGTAGGCTTTCCCTGGCGCGAAGTTTTTATAAACATGTTAATCTCTCTAGGACAAGGTGACTTTTGTGTGTGTGTGTGTATATATATATACAGTGGGGAGAACAAGTATTTGATACACTGCCGATTTTCCTACTTACAAAGCATGTAGAGGTCTGTAAATCACATTGTATGATTTTTAAGTAATTAATTTGCATTTTATTGCATGACAGAAAAGGAGAACTTAATATTTGGTACAGAAACCTTTGTTTGCAATTACAGAGATCATACGTTTCCTGTAGGTCTTGACCAGGTTTGCACACACTGCAGCAGGGATTTTGGCCCACTCCTCCATACAGACCTTCTCCAGATCCTTCAGGTTTCGGGGCTGTCGCTGGGCAATACGGACTTTCAGCTCCCTCCAAAGATTTTCTATTGGGTTCAGGTCGGGAGACTGGCTAGGCCACTCCAGGACCTTGAGATGCTTCTTACGGAGCCACTCCTTAAATGCCCTGGCTGTGTGTTTTGGGTCGTTGTCATACTGGAAGACCCAGCCTCGACCCATCTTCAATGCTCTTACTGAGGAAAGGAGGTTGTTGGCCAAGATCTCGCGATACATGGCCCCATCCATCCTACACTCAATACGGTGCAGTCTTCCTGTCCCCTTTGCAGAAAAGCATCCCCAAAGAATGATGTTTCCACCTCCATGCTTCACGGTTGGGATGGTGTTCTTGGGGTTGTACTCATCCTTCTTCTTCCTCCAAACACGGCGAGTGGAATTTAGACCAAAAAGCTCTATTTTTGTCTCATCAGACCACATGACCTTCTCCCATTCCTCCTCTAGATCATCCAGATGGTCATTGGCAAACTTCAGACGGGCCTGGACATGCGCTGGCTTGAGCAGGGGGACCTTGCGTGCGCTGCAGGATTTTAATCCATGACGGCGTAGTGTGTTACTAATGGTTTTCTTTGAGACTGTGGTCCCAGCTCTCTTCAGGTCATTGAGGCAAAGGGTGGCTACGTTGAAGAATCTCAAATATAAAATATATTTTGATTTGTTTAACACTTTTTTGGTTACTACATGATTCCATATGTGTTATTTCATAGTTTTGATGTCTTCACTATTATTCTACAATGTAGAAAATAGAAAAAATTAAAGAAAAACCCTTGAATGAGTAGGTGTGTCCAAACTTTTGACTGGTACTGTATAATAAAAGTATTTCCTGGTCCATCCTAGGGTTTTCTGTTAATAAAATGTAGCTCATTAAATTGGCTAATCTGAAAATTACACAACAATAACAGGGAAGTTCATACTTTTGAAAATTGATTTTCTTCACTTATTTTACTGTCTTCTCCATGTTTTCCCTGTGCAGGCTACTAAAATGTCCTCCCCTGTAGCTCAGTTGGTAGAGCATGGTGCTTGCAACGCCAGGGTTGTGGGTTCGATTCCCACAGGGGGCCAGTATGAAAAATGTATGCACTCACTAACTGTAAGTCGCTCTGGATAAGAGCGTCTGCTAAATGACTAAAATGTAAATGTAGACAGGAGGGGACCACTGCCTCTAAAATGAGTCTCTCTGGGGAGAGAGAGGAGGGGACCACTGCCTCTAAAATGAGTCTCTCTGGGGAGAGAGAGGAGGGGACCACTGCCTCTAAAATGAGTCTCTCTGGGGAGAGAGAGGAGGGGACCACTGCCTCTAAAATGAGTCTCTCTGGGGAGAGAGAGGAGGGGACCACTGCCTCTAAAATGAGTCTCTCTGGGGAGAGAGAGGAGGGGACCACTGCCTCTAAAATGAGTCTCTCTGGGGAGAGAGAGGAGGGGACCACTGCCTCTAAAATGAGTCTCTCTGTGGAGAGAGAGGAGGGGACCACTGCCTCTAAAATGAGTCTCTCTGGGGAGAGCGAGGAGGGGACCACTGCCTCTAAAATGAGTCTCTCTGGGGAGAGAGAGGAGGGGACCACTGCCTCTAAAATGAGTCTCTCTGGGGAGAGAGAGGAGGGGACCACTGCCTCTAAAATGAGTCTCTCTGGGGAGAGAGAGGAGGGGACCACTGCCTCTAAAATGAGTCTCTCTGGGGAGAGATAGGGGTGGACCACTGCCTCTAAAATGAGTCTCTGGGGAGAGATAGGGGTGAACCACTGCCTCTAAAATGAGTCTCTGGGGAGAATGGCTGACACATTGAAGCTATAGGGTGAGAGATTTATATTTGTTTTGTATTGTTAGGCATTTTTGGTATTGTAATTGATCCACAAAGTGCTCAGTCAATTTTATTCAATGGGGAACCAATCAGTATTCAGAAGGTGTTTCTGCGTGGTGTTGAAGCGACCAGACTCCCCTGTACCCAGCTGTCTGTCCATGAAGAGGGACCAATCTGTGGAACTTTCAAATGCATTCAACAAGGGAGACTTTACCTATGAACAAAGCTAAGATCTTTGTCTTATTTCGAATGATTCATGAAAATCAGAGCACTGTCAAAGAGAAAGAACACTGCACACAAGCCATCTGCCTCGAATGGTGAAACTCTTCTGAGAAAGGGAAGAATTATTGTGTCATTGTCCAGGGGGGAACCTGATTGGTCAACTTATTGTTCTTACAGAGACCAAGAGGAGAGATCAGAGCCAGATATTGTCTGCCCAGAGTCCTCCAACACACCTGGACTCCATATTCATGGTAAGCTGTCTTAGATAGAAATCTTGAAAATATCTGAAATCTTTGGGTCTGACTTCCCAACGTGAAGACTGCTGAAAACAAGTAGAAACTAAAAATATTCCATTCCCCCATATAATTTTAAGTGCAATACACCCTAGTCTATAATAATCAAAGGTCTGACTGCACAGAGATGCTTGGGGAAAATGGTTACGACGGGGGACCAGAGTGTTTGTGTCTCAGGGGAAGAGGGTGGATCTGACCTCCATCACCTAGGACTTGATTAATCAAATCTCACATTGTTGTCAATTTTTGCTCAATCTTGCATGCTTTCTCAAACAGCTGTAACTGTATATGCATTCGTAAATCAGGTCCTTTCTTGAGTTGGGCTCTGGGATGTAACAACCGTTGAGCATCTGATTTTATGGTTGATTGTGGAGGAAAGGGGTTGAGTGTGTTAGAGTATGTGAGTGTGTGTGTGTGTGTGTGTGTGTGTGTGTGTGTGTATGTGTGTGTGTGTGTGTGTGTGGGTGTGTGTTTATCTCACATCTGTTGTAAGGGGGTAAGGATGTTAGGGAGAATATAGGATGAACCACAATAATTGTTTACTAAAATAATAATTGCTTGACAAAAATGTAATGTAATGCAATGGCAATCCGGGTTATAGGTAACAATCCTACGCATGAACTGCCAACATTATTACGCATATTAATTGATAATGACGGAAATTAAGATATGCAAGATATTTGATATATATATATATATATATATATATATATATATATATATAGTGAGGGAAAAAAGTATTTGATCCCCTGCTGATTTTGTACGTTTGCCCACTGACAAAGAAATGATCAGTCTATAATTTTAATGGTAGGTTTTTTGAACATTTACATAATTTAGCAGACGCCCTTATCCAGAGCGACTTACAAATTGGTGCATTCAACTTATATCACACATTCTCTGTCCTGTCCGCTCTGTCTCCATGCCCTGGTCTAAAAATCACAGCCTCTGAAAACGAATCCAGCATGTCCAGTAGTGAACTGAAGTAAACCAGATGTGTCTCGAGGTAACAGAGGTTAGAGTATTGAAATGCACCACTGGAGACCAATGTTTCCCACCCCACCATTTTGTTGTAATGTTGGTGCTGTTGAGAGTTGGCAGTGTGAGTTTAGGAGCCAAATGAGATCCTGGGCTCGGTTAGAATACTTTCAAATGGCTTCCTTCCTCTTTCTTGACTGCTGATGAGCGGGGAAGGTGAAAGCATAACAGTGGTGACACTTAGCTTCAATCCAATCCTGTTCTATCCAGAAATATCTTCCAGAAAGGAAGGACAAAATGTAATATTCACACAGACCCCAAGCTATTTAGAATGTATGCACTTGCTTGTTCTTGGCTGTTTATATATATTTTTAAAGACCAAAGAAATTAAACCAACAAATTCAGAGTAGTAATGGGTTCAATCAACTAGCTTGGCTGGTATCAACATGAACCACAAGAAGAGTGAGGTACAATATGGCACAAAACGTGCTGGATTACAGAGGCTGACGTTAGGAGACACTGTATGGTAAGTCTACAATTCAATATATTCATATATTCATATATCATATATTGAACAGTGAGAGACAGAATAACTACAAAAAAAAATTATAGCATGTCAAAAATGTTATAAATTGATTTGCATTTTAATGAGGGAAATAAGTATTTGACCCCCTCTCAATCAGAAAGATTTCTGCCTCCCAGGTGTCTTTTATACAGGTAACGAGCTCTTAAAGGGAGTGCTCCTAAACTCAGCTTGTTACCTGTATAAAAGACACCTGTCTTGCTTTTCTGGTTGGCTGGATGCAAGTTTCACCATGGCACGGGCCGTGGCGATACGTTGGCACATGAGGACTATTAGAATATGGAAAATTAGTCAGTTGTTGCATTCTATCTATGCTGGTTTTTGCAGACTAGCTGAGACATTAAACAGACTGTATTAATACGCAATTTACCTAAATGGGAAACGGAAACACTTCAACTACTTAATCTGTAGTATTTTATGTTTTATCACCAGAATAATGAATAATAGGACGGGAGAGAGGAGCTCCGTTGGGAAACTTTACTAATCCAAAGCGTGGTGGTACAACACAGGGGCATCCTCATGGGAGCACGTTTCTATCAATGTATCAAAGGTCACAGGATTAACCAATCAGGTAAGTGATCATCGTTTCTAGGCGGATTAACATATCAATAGACCAATCAATTACACAACCTTCCCTTTAAGATTTTACCCCATAACATCTCACATATATATTACATTTTAAGCATTACAACAATTGTAAGCTAAGCCCCATTCATTTGAACAGAAGTCAATAAAATGTCAACAGGTTTTTTCAGTCTTTGAACTCAGTCTCTTAACTGAACAGTTGTTTGTTTTTGTTGCTAACAGGTCAAGTCTTTTAGGAACATTACGAATCCTTTCAGGATACCTACGCTCCACTTTGTGGCACTCCTTGAGTTGTACTCCACTGGAGCTGGAGTTGATACAGGGGTTCTTATAATACTACAGCGGTTCTTATAATACTACAGGGGTTCTTATAATACTACAGCGGTTCTTATAATACTACAGCGGTTCTTATAATACTACAGGGGTTCTTATAATACTACAGGGGTTCTTATAATACTACAGTGGTTCTTATAATACTACAGTGGTTCTTATAATACTACAGCGGTTCTTATAATACTACAGTGGTTCTTATAATACTACAGCGGTTCTTATAATACTACAGCGGTTCTTATAATACTACAGTGGTTCTTATAATACTACAGTGGTTCTTATAATACTACAGTGGTTCTTATAATACTACAGCGGTTCTTATAATACTACAGCGGTTCTTATAATACTACAGCGGTTCTTATAATACTACATCGGTTCTTATAATACTACAGCGGTTCTTATAATACTACAGCGGTTCTTATAATACTACAGCGGTTCTTATAATACTACAGTGGTTCTTATAATACTACAGCGGTTCTTATAATACTACAGTGGTTCTTATAATACTACAGCGGTTCTTATAATACTACAGCGGTTCTTATAATACTACAGCGGTTCTTATAATACTACAGGGGTTCTTATAATACTACAGTGGTTCTTATAATACTACAGCGGTTCTTATAATACTACAGGGGTTCTTATAATACTACAGGGGTTCTTATAATACTACAGGGGTTCTTATAATACTACAGCGGTTCTTATAATACTACAGGGGTTCTTATAATACTACAGGGGTCTTATAATACTACAGGGGTTCTTATAATACTACAGCGGTTCTTATAATACTACAGGGGTTCTTATAATACTACAGGGGTCTTATAATACTACAGGGGTTCTTATAATACTACAGCGGTTCTTATAATACTACAGGGGTTCTTATAATACTACAGGGTTCTTATAATACTACAGGGGTTCTTATAATACTACAGGGGTTCTTATAATACTACAGGGGTCTTATAATACTACAGGGGTTCTTATAATACTACAGCGGTTCTTATAATACTACAGGGGTTCTTATAATACTACAGCGGTTCTTATAATACTACAGGGGTTCTTATAATACTACAGCGGTTCTTATAATACTACAGGGGTTCTTATAATACTACAGGGGTCTTATAATACTACAGGGGGTCTTATAATACTACAGCGGTTCTTATAATACTACAGGGGTCTTATAATACTACAGGGGTTCTTATAATACTACAGCGGTTCTTATAATACTACAGGGGTTCTTATAATACTACAGGGTTCTTATAATACTACAGGGGTTCTTATAATACTACAGGGGTCTTATAATACTACAGGGGTTCTTATAATACTACAGCGGTTCTTATAATACTACAGGGGTCTTATAATACTACAGGGGTTCTTATAATACTACAGCGGTTCTTATAATACTACAGCGGTTCTTATAATACTACAGGGGTTCTTATAATACTACAGCGGTTCTTATAATACTACAGGGGTTCTTATAATACTACAGGGGTCTTATAATACTACAGGGGTTCTTATAATACTACAGCGGTTCTTATAATACTACAGGGGTCTTATAATACTACAGGGGTTCTTATAATACTACAGGGGTTCTTATAATACTACAGGGTTCTTATAATACTACAGGGGTTCTTATAATACTACAGGGGTCTTATAATACTACAGGGGTTCTTATAATACTACAGCGGTTCTTATAATACTACAGGGGTTCTTATAATACTACAGGGTTCTTATAATACTACAGGGGTTCTTATAATACTACAGGGGTTCTTATAATACTACAGGGGTTCTTATAATACTACAGCGGTTCTTATAATACTACAGGGGTTCTTATAATACTACAGCGGTTCTTATAATACTACAGGGGTTCTTATAATACTACAGGGGTCTTATAATACTACAGGGGTTCTTATAATACTACAGCGGTTCTTATAATACTACAGCGGTTCTTATAATACTACAGCGGTTCTTATAATACTACAGCGGTTCTTATAATACTACAGCGGTTCTTATAATACTACAGCGGTTCTTATAATACTACAGCGGTTCTTATAATACTACAGCGGTTCTTATAATACTACAGCGGTTCTTATAATACTACAGCGGTTCTTATAATACTACAGCGGTTCTTATAATACTACAGCGGTTCTTATAATACTACAGCGGTTCTTATAATACTACAGTGGTTCTTATAATACTACAGTGGTTCTTATAATACTACAGCAGTTCTTATAATACTACAGCAGTTCTTATAATACTACAGCGGTTCTTATAATACTACAGGGGTTCTTATAATACTACAGTGGTTCTTATAATACTACAGCGGTTCTTATAATACTACAGGGGTTCTTATAATACTACAGGGGTTCTTATAATACTACAGGGGTTCTTATAATACTACAGCGGTTCTTATAATACTACAGGGGTTCTTATAATACTACAGGGGTCTTATAATACTACAGGGGTTCTTATAATACTACAGCGGTTCTTATAATACTACAGGGGTTCTTATAATACTACAGGGGTCTTATAATACTACAGGGGTTCTTATAATACTACAGCGGTTCTTATAATACTACAGGGGTTCTTATAATACTACAGGGTTCTTATAATACTACAGGGGTTCTTATAATACTACAGGGGTTCTTATAATACTACAGGGGTCTTATAATACTACAGGGGTTCTTATAATACTACAGCGGTTCTTATAATACTACAGGGGTTCTTATAATACTACAGCGGTTCTTATAATACTACAGGGGTTCTTATAATACTACAGCGGTTCTTATAATACTACAGGGGTTCTTATAATATTACAGCGGTTCTTATAATACTACAGGGGTTCTTATAATACTACAGCGGTTCTTATAATACTACAGGGGTCTTATAATACTACAGGGGTTCTTATAATACTACAGCGGTTCTTATAATACTACAGGGGTTCTTATAATACTACAGGGTTCTTATAATACTACAGGGGTTCTTATAATACTACAGGGGTCTTATAATACTACAGGGGTTCTTATAATACTACAGGGGTTCTTATAATACTACAGCGGTTCTTATAATACTACAGGGGTCTTATAATACTACAGGGGTTCTTATAATACTACAGCGGTTCTTATAATACTACAGGGGTTCTTATAATACTACAGCGGTTCTTATAATACTACAGGGGTTCTTATAATACTACAGGGGTCTTATAATACTACAGGGGTTCTTATAATACTACAGCGGTTCTTATAATACTACAGGGGTCTTATAATACTACAGGGGTTCTTATAATACTACAGCGGTTCTTATAATACTACAGGGGTTCTTATAATACTACAGCGGTTCTTATAATACTACAGGGGTTCTTATAATACTACAGCGGTTCTTATAATACTACAGGGGTTCTTATAATACTACAGCGGTTCTTATAATACTACAGGGGTTCTTATAATACTACAGCGGTTCTTATAATACTACAGGGGTCTTATAATACTACAGCGGTTCTTATAATACTACAGCGGTTCTTATAATACTACAGGGGTTCTTATAATACTACAGGGTTCTTATAATACTACAGGGGTTCTTATAATACTACAGGGGTCTTATAATACTACAGGGGTTCTTATAATACTACAGGGGTTCTTATAATACTACAGCGGTTCTTATAATACTACAGGGGTCTTATAATACTACAGGGGTTCTTATAATACTACAGCGGTTCTTATAATACTACAGGGGTTCTTATAATACTACAGCGGTTCTTATAATACTACAGGGGTTCTTATAATACTACAGGGGTCTTATAATACTACAGGGGTTCTTATAATACTACAGCGGTTCTTATAATACTACAGGGGTCTTATAATACTACAGGGGTTCTTATAATACTACAGCGGTTCTTATAATACTACAGGGTTCTTATAATACTACAGGGGTTCTTATAATACTACAGGGGTCTTATAATACTACAGGGGTTCTTATAATACTACAGCGGTTCTTATAATACTACAGGGGTTCTTATAATACTACAGGGTTCTTATAATACTACAGGGGTTCTTATAATACTACAGGGGTCTTATAATACTACAGGGGTTCTTATAATACTACAGCGGTTCTTATAATACTACAGGGGTTCTTATAATACTACAGGGTTCTTATAATACTACAGGGTTCTTATAATACTACAGGGGTTCTTATAATACTACAGGGGTCTTATAATACTACAGGGGTTCTTATAATACTACAGGGGTTCTTATAATACTACAGGGGTCTTATAATACTGCAGCGGTTCTTATAATACTACAGCGGTTCTTATAATACTACAGGGGTTCTTATAATACTACAGCGGTTCTTATAATACTACAGGGGTCTTATAATACTACAGGGGTTCTTATAATACTACAGTGGTTCTTATAATACTACAGGGGTTCTTATAATACTACAGGGGTTCTTATAATACTACAGGGGTTCTTATAATACTACAGCGGT
Source organism: Coregonus lavaretus (assembly GCF_964263955.1). NCBI lineage: Eukaryota > Metazoa > Chordata > Actinopteri > Salmoniformes > Salmonidae > Coregonus > Coregonus lavaretus. The sequence continues at coordinate 92,991,928 of NC_139988.1, read as the reverse complement.
TCTTATAATACTACAGGGGTTCTTATAATACTACAGCGGTTCTTATAATACTACAGGGGTTCTTATAATACTACAGGGGTCTTATAATACTACAGGGGTTCTTATAATACTACAGCGGTTCTTATAATACTACAGCGGTTCTTATAATACTACAGGGGTTCTTATAATACTACAGGGGTTCTTATAATACTACAGCGGTTCTTATAATACTACAGCGGTTCTTATAATACTACAGGGGTTCTTATAATACTACAGCGGTTCTTATAATACTACAGGGGTTCTTATAATACTGCAGCGGTTCTTATAATACTACAGCGGTTCTTTTAATACTACAGCTGTTCTTATAATACTACAGCGGTTCTTATAATACTACAGCGGTTCTTATAATACTACAGGGGTTCTTATAATACTACAGGGGTTCTTATAATACTACAGGGGTCTTATAATACTACAGGGGTTCTTATAATACTACAGCGGTTCTTATAATACTACAGCGGTTCTTATAATACTACAGGGGTTCTTATAATACTACAGGGGTTCTTATAATACTACAGCGGTTCTTATAATACTACAGGGGTTCTTATAATACTACAGCGGTTCTTATAATACTACAGGGGTTCTTATAATACTGCAGCGGTTCTTATAATACTACAGCGGTTCTTATAATACTACAGCTGTTCTTATAATACTACAGCGGTTCTTATAATACTACAGGGGTTCTTATAATACTACAGGGTTCTTATAATACTACAGGGGTTCTTATAATACTACAGCGGTTCTTATAATACTACAGGGGTTCTTATAATACTGCAGCGGTTCTTATAATACTACAGCGGTTCTTATAATACTACAGCTGTTCTTATAATACTACAGCGGTTCTTATAATACTACAGGGGTTCTTATAATACTACAGGGTTCTTATAATACTACAGCGGTTCTTATAATACTACAGCGGTTCTTATAATACTACAGCGGTTCTTATAATACTACAGGGGTTCTTATAATACTACAGCGGTTCTTATAATACTACAGGGGTCTTATAATACTACAGGGGTTCTTATAATACTACAGCAGTTCTTATAATACTACAGGGTTCTTATAATACTACAGGGGTCTTATAATACTGCAGCGGTTCTTATAATACTGCAGCGGTTCTTATAATACTACAGGGGTTCTTATAATACTACAGTGGTTCTTATAATACTACAGCGGTTCTTATAGTACTACAGGGGTTCTTATAATACTACAGCGGTTCTTATAATACTACAGGGGTTCTTCCTTTAAAAGTTTTGAGATTATGCAGCGACTGTTGGTGGTAAATTGCGTCATTCTGTCATTGCACCACACTACCACAAGGGGGAGTTAGAACGCTGATCTATCGGTAGTCTAAACTGTGGCACAAATTGACTGTCTCTTCATAAATTAATGGAGGTGTGAATGTTTCAGTCCGAGAGTCTCTCTTCTCTGGCACTAGAGTCCTGCATCAGGAAAAAAAAATATATATATGCTGGCGGTGGTCCTGGAATTGAGAGAGAACTTGGGTAAATACAATGGCGCAATTACACTTGACATGTGGACTGACGATTTAAAAAAAAATAGGCACGGTTGGCTTTTGGTTTCTCTCCATATAAAAACAGAAATAAATAATTCTAAATAACAAACTGGCTTTATTTACCACAGTGTGACAGAGTGACAGCCGCTCTATATAAAGTGAGTTTCTGAAACACGGAGTCCTTCTTTACTGATGGGAAGAAGAAATTGAATGAAAGAGTCCAGCTAGGATCCGTCAGCAGAAAGCTGAGTGACTCATTCATTTGTGGCTTTGGATCAAAATAACTAAGTACCAACATTCTTTCTGATAGTCTTTAATAAATAAATGTTTTGACCAAGTTAATCTGCTAATGTTGTGTGTCTTCAATTATTATAACCTAATGAAAAATGAACCTGGTAATCTAATAACCTATGGGTTTAACCTTCTGAATGAATGATTCCACCTCTTAGGATCCGTCAGCATAAAGTTGAGTGACTCACTCATTCGTGGCTTTGGATCAAAATGAATAAGTACCAACATTCTTTCTGATGGTAAAAACATTTCTTTATTAAAGACTAAGTTAATCTGCTCATGTTGTGTGTGTGTTCAGTTATTTGTGACATTTGTGGTTACAATGAAGAATGTGAACGAAATAAATCAAATAAATCCTATTCATAATGAATAATCAGATGTGTGTTGCAAGCTTCTCATTTATTTTTTGTAAGATTTTATTTTAATTTCTTAGACAAAATACAAAACATACACATACAAACAACAACTGCATCACACCTGCCCAGACCCACCTGCTCACACCCCCATCTCCAGCGCCCGCATCACTCTGAAACATTTAATTTAATTTACTGCAGGCCTAAGACCTATGGGTTTAACCTTCTGAATGAATGATTATATTGAAGCTAGACTGAAACATTCTCACCTCCATTCATTTATAATAGGATAGGCTAATAGCTCAGCTAGGTGTGAATAATCCCCCCATTCGTGCCACAGTTTAGACTGCTGATAGATGCTGCGGTCAGTCAGAGTTTAGACTGCTGATAGATGCTGCGGTCAGTCAGAGTTTAGACTGCTGATAGATGCTGCGGTCAGTCAGAGTTTAGACTGCTGATAGATGCTGCGGTCAGTCAGAGTTTAGACTGCTGATAGATGCTGCGGTCAGTCAGAGTTTAGACTGCTGATAGATGCTGCGGTCAGTCAGAGTTTAGACTGCTGATAGATGCTGCGGTCAGTCAGAGTTTAGACTGCTGATAGATGCTGCGGTCAGTCAGAGTTTAGACTGCTGATAGATGCTGCGGTCAGTCAGAGTTTAGACTGCTGATAGATGCTGCGGTCAGTCAGAGTTTAGACTGCTGATAGATGCTGCGGTCAGTCAGAGTTTAGACTGCTGATAGATGCTGCGGTCAGTCAGAGTTTAGACTGCTGATAGATGCTGCGGTCAGTCAGAGTGGAGTCCTATTGTAAAGTGTAGCCTAAAGGCCAGAAAAGGGCAAACTTGCAATGTATTCGAAGCTTAAGTACTATAAAGTTTTACATTTCTAACTCCAAACCTCATGCAACCGCAAAATGTCGGTTAAAGTACAGTGGGGAATAAAAGTATTTAGTCAGCCACCAATTGTGCAAGTTCTCCCACTTAAAAAAATGAGAGAGGCCTGTAATTTTCATCATAGGTACACGGTCAACTATGACAGACAAAATTAGAATTTTTTTTCCAGAAAATCACATTGTAGGATTTTTAATGAATTTATTTGCAAATTATGGTGGAAAATAAGTATTTGGTCAATAACAAAAGTTTCTCAATACTTTGTTATATACCCTTTGTTGGCAATGACACAGGTCAAACGTTTTCTGTAAGTCTTCACAAGGTTTTCATACACTGTTGCTGGTATTTTGGCCCATTCCTCCATGCAGATCTCCTCTAGAGCAGTGATGTTTTGGGGCTGTCGCTGGGCAACACAGACTTTCAACTCCCTCCAAAGATTTTCTATGGGGTTGAGATCTGGAGACTGGCTAGGCCACTCCAGGACCTTGAAATGCTTCTTACGAAGCCACTCCTTCGTTGCCCGGGCGGTGTGTTTGGGATCATTGTCATGCTGAAAGACCCAGCCATGTTTCATCTTCAATGCCCTTGCTGATGGAAGGAGGTTTTCACTCAAAATCTCACGATACATGGCCCCATTCATTCTTTCCTTTACACGGATCAGTCGTCCTGGTCCCTTTGCAGAAAAACAGCCCCAAAGCATGATGTTTCCAACCCCATGCTTCACAGTAGGTATGGTGTTCTTTGGATGCAACTCAGCATTCTTTGTCCTCCAAACACGACGAGTTGAGTTTTTACCAAAATGTTATATTTTGGTTTCATCTGACCATATGACATTCTCCCAATCCTCTTCTGGATCATCCAAATGCACTCTAGCAAACTTCAGACGGGCCTGGACTTGTACTGGCTTAAGCAGGGGGACACGTCTGGCACTGCAGGATTTGAGTCCCTGGCGGCGTAGTGTGTTACTGATGGTAGGCTTTGTTACTTTGGTCCCAGCTCTCTGCAGGTCATTCACTAGGTCCCCCCGTGTGGTTCTGGGATTTTTGCTCACCGTTCTTGTGATCATTTTGACCCCACGGGGTGAGATCTTGCGTGGAGCCCCAGATCGAGGGAGATTATCAGTGGTCTTGTATGTCTTCCATTTCCTAATAATTGCTCCCACAGTTGATTTCTTCAAACCAAGCTGCTTACCTATTGCAGATTCAGTCTTCCCAGCCTGGTGCAGGTCTACAAATATTGTTTCTGGTGTCCTTTGACAGCTCTTTGGTCTTGGCCATAGTGGAGTTTGGAGTGTGACTGTTTGAGGTTGTGGACAGGTGTCTTTTATACTGATAACAAGTTCAAACAGGTGCCATTAATACAGGTAACGAGTGGAGGACAGAGGAGCCTCTTAAAGAAGAAGTTACAGGTCTGTGAGAGCCAGAAATCTTGCTTGTTTGTAGGTGACCAAATACTTATTTTCCACCATAATTTGCAAATAAATTCATTAGAAATCCTACAATGTGATTTTCTGGATTTTTTTTCCTCAATTTGTCTGTCATAGTTGACGTGTACCTATGATGAAAATTACAGGCCTCTCTCATCTTTTTAAGTGGGAGAACCTGCACAATTGGTGGCTGACTAAATACTTTTCCCCCCCACTGTATATACTGTACAGTTGTTCATCAACATCTTTAGGCTTTCGTTAATAAAATAATGATAAACTGTTTCAAAATGCAGATGTTTATCTCAGCTATATTTTAGCTGCACTTCCCCCCCACGACCACGGGTAAAACCTCGCTGAGATGATCAATGTATTTGTTGTATCATCAGTTTCTCAAGCCAAAACGTCTTCATCTTTGCTTGTAGCCTTGGCAGAGTTACGGATTAATGTTTTCAGTTGATGCCAAACAAGTTCGATCAGGTTTAAAATCAGGAGACCTACAAGCAGAGATGAACAAAATATTTTTAGATATACTGTAGGCCTACCGTAGGCGAGGTCACTGGTGTTGAGTAATGTGCTGTTCAAAGTGTTGTAGGTCTACTTACTCTGCTGGTGTCTTGACCCAGTTTATGCCCTCATTTGCAACGCAAACCCAGGCTGCAGTGTGTTTTGGGTCATTGTCTGCATTTGGAGAGGAAAAACCATGACATTAGCCTAACAGCCAACATTAGGTCAAATAATATCAATATACATGTAAATACACCATAACAACAATAATCTTGAAATAAACTATGTGGTCCCAGAAACACCTCTCTGACAGTGAGACGGAGAATGACACGTTGAAGAGTGCGAGGAACGAGATGGAGTCACAGTCCATGAGCTCTGGAACTCCACCTCCGACAGGCAGAGTCAACAAACGTGGCGGGTTCGTCAGGTCGTCGGTTCACCCTGACATTTCCGTTCGTCTTCTCACAACAGAACTTGACGAACTGCTCACCAGGCACAGCAAGGGCCGTCCGGACCGTTATGCTGTTCTGCTGTTCTGCTGTGCCAAGGATGTGTAACCGAAGAGAGATACCACGAGTGGAAAACAGAATACCAACTGGGATGGATCCCGAGGCAAAATGTGGCTTACCAGTGAACCTGTTCATCATTATACTGTGTCTCAGAAGTTTCTGTCCATGACTGATGCAACCCGAAAAAGCATTAAAAGACAGAGTTAATAAGTACGTTGAGGTCACCGAGAAAGTCTGGATATGGCCTGCTCTCCCTTATGTAAGGAATTAGGCACTTTACTATGTAGGCTACAGTAAACATCTCATTGTCCTGTAAGTTTCCAGTTTCTAGTGTTGGCTGGGTAACTTGACTTTGGCTGAGGTTTGGAACTTTTGGGGAGCGGTCAGGACTGGAGCTGTCCGTGGGATACCAGCAGAGGTGGGACAAAGTCATTGTTATGCAAGTCACAAGTAAGTCTCAAGTCTTTGCCCTCGAGTCCCGAGTCAAGTCGAGTCAAAGATGAGGCAAGTCCCAAGTCGAGTCAAAAGTCAAAGCCATCAAGTCTCAAGTCGAGTCCAAAGTCCTACATTTTAGTTTCGAGTCATTTCAAGTCCTCTTAGCAAGTCTTTGCAAGTCATTACAAGTCCTCGTAGCAAGTCTTCTCGAGTCATAAGGCGCAAGTCCAAGTCAAGTCACGAGTCATTGATGTTAAAGTCCAAGTCGAGTTGCAAGTCTTTGTACATTTTGTCGAGTCGAGTCTGAAGTCATCAAATTCATGACTCGAGTCTGACTCGAGTCCAAGTCACATGACTCGAGTCCACACCTCTGGATACCAGGGGATGTCCTCTGGGGTTGACAGCTCTCTGTCCTCAGGTAAGTAGTCCCATTTTGCACCTCTCCATGGCAACGTGGTCCATGTGAACAGTGCATTTTCTCTGTCCGTCCTGAACGAGGTAAGTCACAGGTCCCATTCTCCGGATTACTGTCGCCTGAATCCATTTCACTTTTCCCTCCTCTGAAATTTCGAAGACGCACTTGTTCTTCCTCCTGGAAAACTTGAAGGTGTAGTCCACCATAGTCACGGTGTTTCATTCGTTTGGCTTGATTTTCCCCACTGTTTTAGCTAAGTCAGGTCGGAGTAGGTTGAAGCGTGTTCGGATCTGGCGCTTCAGGAAGAGCTCAGCAGGGGTCCGACCTGTGACTGTTGTCCTTCAACACGTTTTTCATCAGAGCTCGCTTGAGTATCTGGACTGACCTTTCTGCTATGCCATTCGAGGCAGGATGGTAGGCAGGAACAAGGGTCTGCTTGATTCTGTTGTTTCTTTTAGGAATGGTTTGAGATTGGAAGAGACCAGCTGCGGTCCATTATCAGAGACAATTTATTCGCACAATCCATAGGCTGCGAACAGGCTTCGTAGCTTTTCGATGAGGTTCGTTGATGTCATTGAAGTCATGTGAAAAAGCTTCATTTTGAATGGCTGTCAATCACTAAAAAAGTACTGATTGTCCTTTTCAGTGAAGTTGATGTGAATTCTCTGCCACACCTTCTCGGGCCATCTCCAAACATGACGTGGTGCGACAGCTGGGATCTTCTGTACTGCTTGGCAGATTTGACAACTCTGCACTTTCTTCTCCATGGCACTGTCCAACCCACTGTCCAACCCACTGTCCAACCCACTGTCCAACCCTGGCCACCAGATGTAGCTACGGGCTAAGGCCTTCATCCGACAGATGCCAGGATGTTTGTGGTGAAAGTCCTCCAACAGTCTCTGTGGGTGTGCTAGGGGTATGATCACTTGCAAACCCCAGAGTATGCAACCTTGATCTTCAGACAACTCATGTCTTCTCATGAAGTATGGTTTCAGTGCTTCATCCGTCATGTAGCTTGGCCACCCATTTACAGTGTAACTCCACACGTTTGAGCACTTCCTTAGACCCAGCCGTGATGAACATGTCATCCACAAAAAAATATGTTCGATTCCTTGTAGGATCTGGTCCATGACCGACTGAAGGAGCACTTGAGGCAATGATACCTGTACAGCCCATGGTGAGTGTTGATTGTCAGAGATATATATATATATACAGTGGGGGAAAAAAGTATTTAGTCAGCCACCAATTGTGCAAGTTCTCCCACTTAAAAAGATGAGAGAGGCCTGTAATTTTCATCATAGGTACACGTCAACTATGACAGACAAAATGAGATTTTTTTTCTCCAGAAAATCACATTGTAGGATTTTTAATGAATGTATTTGCAAATTATGGTGGAAAATAAGTATTTGGTCAAAAACAAAAGTTTCTCAATACTTTGTTATATACCCTTTGTTGTCAATGACACAGGTCAAACGTTTTCTGTAAGTCTTCACAAGGTTTTCACACACTGTTGCTGGTATTTTGGCCCATTCCTCCATGCAGATCTCCTCTAGAGCAGTGATGTTTTGGGGCTGTCGCTGGGCAACACGGACTTTCAACTCCCTCCAACGATTTTCTATGGGGTTGAGATCTGGAGACTGGCTAGGCCACTCCAGGACCTTGAAATGCTTCTTACGAAGCCACTCCTTCGTTGCCTGGCGGTGTGTTTGGGATCATTGTCATGCTGAAAGACCCAGCCACGTTTAATCTTCAATGCCCTTGCTGATGGAAGGAGGTTTTCACTCAAAATCTCACGATACATGGCCCCATTCATTCTTTCCTTTACACGGATCAGTCGTCCTTGTCCCTTTGCATAAAAACAGCTCCAAAGCATGATGTTTCCACCCCCATGCTTCACAGTAGGTATGGTGTTCTTTGGATGCAACTCAGTATTCTTTGTCCTCCAAACACGACGAGTTGAGTTTTTAACAAAAAGTTATATTTTGGTTTCATCTGACCATATGACATTCTCCCAATCCTCTTCTGGATCATCCAAATGCACTCTAGCAAACTTCAGACGGGCCTGGACATGTACTGGCTTAAGCAGGGGGACACGTCTGGCACTGCAGGATTTGAGTCCCTGGCGGCGTAGTGTGTTACTGATGGTAGTCTTTGTTACTTTGGTCCCAGCTCTCTGCAGGTCATTCACAAGGTCCCCCCGTGTGGTTCTGGGATTTTTGCTCACCGTTCTTGTGATCATTTTGACCCCACGGGGTGAGATCTTGCGTGGAGCCCCAGATCGAGGGAGATTATCAGTGGTCTTGTATGTCTTCCATTTCCTAATAATTGCTCCCACAGTTGATTTCTTCAAACCAAGCTGCTTACCTATTGCAGATTCAGTCTTCCCAGCCTGGTGCAGGTCTACAATTTTGTTTCTGGTGTCCTTTGACAGCTCTTTGGTCTTGGCCATAGTGGAGTTTGGAGTGTGACTGTTTGAGGTTGTGGACAGGTGTCTTTTATACTGATAACAAGTTCAAACAGGTGCCATTAATACAGGTAACGAGTGGAGGACAGAGGAGCCTCTTAAATAAGAAGTTACAGGTCTGTGAGAGCCAGAAATATTGCTTGTTTGTAGGTGACCAAATACTTATTTTCCACCATCATTTGCAAATAAATTCATTAAAAAATTTTTTTTCTCAATTTGTCTGTCATAGTTGACGTGTACCTATGATGAATATTACAGGCCTCTCTCATCTTTTTAAGTGGGAGAACTTGCACAATTGGTGGCTGACTAAATACTTTTTTCCCCCACTGTATATATATATATACACACACACACACACAGTACCTGTCAAAAGTTTGGAAACACCTACTCATTCAAGGGTTTTTCTTTATTTTTTACAATTTTCTACATTGTACAATAATAGTGAAGACATCAAAACTATTAAATAACACATATGGAATCATGTAGTAACCAAATAAACAATATTTTAGATTTTTCAAAAAGCCACACTTTGCCTTGATGACAGCTTTGCACACTCTAGGCATTCTCTCAACCAGCTTCAACCTGGAATGCTTTTCCAACAGTCTTGAAGGAGTTCCCACATATGCTGAGCACTTGTTGGCTGCTTTTTCCTTCACTCTGCCGTCCGACTCATCCCAAACCATCTCAATTGGGTTGAGGTCGGGGGATTGTGGAGGCCAGGTCATCTGATGCAGCACTCCATCACTCTCCTTCTTGCTAAAATAGCCCTTACACAGCCTGGAGGTGTGTTGGGTCATTGTCCTGTTGAAAAACAAGTGATAGTCCCACTAAGCCCAAACCAGATGGGATGGCGTATCACTGCAGAATGGTGTGGTAGCCATGCTGGTTAAGTGTGCCTTAAATTCTAAATAAATCACAGACAGTGTCACCAGCAAATCACCCCCACACCATAACACCTCCTCCTCCATGCTTTACGGTGGGAACTACACATGCGGAGATCATCCATTCACCCACACCGCGTCTCACAAAGACATGGCGGTTGGGACCAAAAATCTCAAATTTGGACTCCAGACCAAAGGACAAATTTCCACCGGTCTAATGTCCATTGCTCGTGTTTCTTGGCCCAAGCAGGTCTCTTCTTCTTATTGGTGTCCTTTAGTAGTGGTTTCTTTGCAGCAATTCGACCATGAAGGCCTGATTCACGTAGTCTCCTCTGATCAGTTGATGTTGAGATGTGTCTGTGACTTGAACTCTGTGACGCATTTATTTGGGCTGCAATTTCTGAGGCTGATAACTCTAATGAATTTATCCTCTGCAGCAGAGGTAACTCTGGGTCTTTCATTCCTGTGGCGGTCCTCATGAGTTCTTGAAATTTTCCGTATTGACTTACCTTTATGTCTTAAAGTAATGATGGACTGTCGTTTCTCTTTGCTTATTTGAGCTTTTCTTGCCATAATATGGACTTGACGCCGACGAAGATGGCGGCCTCGCGACGAGCTCTTAGGACACTTTGCAGTATTTTTTTTTTTTTTATGTATTATTTTTTACATGATTTGCTCAGAAAGTGTTTTGTATCACTACATCAGAGCGGCGGTAACTCACCATCATTACGACCAGGAATACGACTTTCCCGAAGCAGATCCTTTGTTTGCTCTCCCCAGGGCAACTGAACTGATTCCAGCAGCTGACCAAAAACATCGCTGGCGGAGGAGAGGCACTCGGAGCGGCCTGCTGGTTCGACTTAGGAGGCGCGCACAGAGAGACTTCAAGGCCTGTAACATACTTTGTTTCACGGAAACATGGCTCTCTTGGGATGTTCTGTCGAAATCGCTCCAGCCAGATGGGTTCTCAGTTCATCACGCAGACAGGAATAAATATCTCTCCGGGAAGCAGAAGGGCGGAGGTCTGTGTTTCATGATTTACGACTCATGGTGTAATTGTAGTAACATACAGGAACTCAAGTCCTTTTGTTCACCCGACCTAGAATACCTCACAGTCAAATGCCGACCGTATTATTTCCCAAGATAATTTTATTAGGTTATAGTCACGGTCGTGTATATCCCCCATCAAGCAGATACCACGACGGCCCTCAAAGAACTTCACTGGACTTTATGCAAACTGGAAACCACATATCCTGAGGCTGCATTTATTGTAGCCGGGGATTTTAACAAAGGGAATTTGAGGACTTGGCTGCCGAAGTTCTATCAACATATTGACTGTTGTACTCGCGTTGCTAAAATCCTCGACCATTGCTATTCGAACTTTTGGGATGGCTATAAGGCCCTCCCCCGCCCTCCTTTCGGCAAATCTGACCACGACTCCATTTTGCTCCTCCCTTCCTATAGGCAGAAACTCAAACAGGAAGTACCCGTGCTAAGGACTATTCAACGCTGGTCTGACCAATCGGAATCCATGCTTCAAGATTGTTTTGATCACGTGGACTGGGATATGTTCCGGGTAGCTTGCGAAAATAATTTAGACGAATACGCTGAAACAGTGACTGAGTTTATCAGGAAGTGTATAGGTGACGTTGTGCCCACTGTGACTATTAAAACCTACCCTAACCAGAAACCGTGGAGCAAAACTGAAAGCGTGAACCACCGCATTCAACCATGGCAAGGTGACTGGGAATATGGCAGAATACAAACAGTGTAGCTACTCATTCCGCAAGGCAATTAAACTGGCAAAACATCCGTATAGAGACAAAGTGGAGTCACAATTCAACGGCTTCAACTACCAAGGACTGTGGCCTCTCCTTCTCCGTAGCCGACGTGAGTAAGACATTTAAGCATGTTAACCCCCGCAAGGCTGCCGGCCCAGACGGCATCCCTAGCCGCGTCCTCAGAGCATGCGCAGACCAGCTGGCTGGTTTGCTTACGGACATATTCAATCTCTCCCTTTCCCAGTCTGCTGTTCCCACATGCTTCAAGATGGCCACCATTGTTCCTGTACCCAAGAAAGCAATGGTAACTGAACTAAATGACTATCGCCCCGTAGCACTCACCTCTGTCATCATGAAGTGCTTTGAGAGACTAGTCAAGGATCATATCACCTCTACCTTACCTGTCACCCTAGACCCACTTCAATTTGCTTACCGCCCCAATAGATCCACAGACGATGCAATTGCCATCACACTGCACACTGCCTTATCCCATCTGGACAAGAGGAATACCTATGTAAGAATGCTGTTCATTGACTATAGCTCAGCATTCAACACCATAGTACCCTCCAAGCTCATCATTAAGCTTGAGGCCCTGGGTCTGAACCCAGCCCTGTGCAACTGGGTCCTGGACTTCCTGACGGGCCGCCCCCAGGTAGTGAAGGTAGGAAACAACATCTCCACTTCGCTGATCCTCAACACTGGGGCCCCACAAGGGTGCGTGCTCAGCCCCCTCCTGTACTCCCCTGTTCACCCATGACTGCGTGGCCAAGCACACCTCCAACTCAATCATCAACTTTGCAGACGACACAACAGTAGTAGGCTTGATTACCAACAATGACGAGACCGCCTACAGGGAGGAAGTGAGGGCTCTGGGAGTGTGGCGCCAGGAAAATAACCTCTCACTCAACATCAACAAAACAAAACAAAGGAGATGATCGTGGACTTCAGGAAACAGCAGAGGGTGCACCCCCCTATCCACATCGATGGGACCGCAGTGGAGAAGGTGGAAAGCTTCAAGTTCCTTGGCGTACACATCACTGACAAACTGAAATGGTCCACTGCAGTACTTTGAAGTATATGTTGGTTCCAGTGCATTACCAGTGATAGTGTACACTGACCATAACCCCTTAGTTTTTCTCCACCGGATGTACAACCAGAACCAACACCTTATGCGTTGGGCACTTGTAGTGCAACATTATAATTTGGAGATCTGCCACAAAAATGGGTCGGATAATGTGTTGGCAGATGCTTTGTCTCGTGTTTAAAGTCTTTGAATTTTGGGTGTTGTGATGGTACGTGTGTCGCAAACCCTTGTGGTTTGCTCTTTTAAGGGTGGGAGTGTTACGGATACAGGTATCCTGTGTGTTTTTGTGTTTTTCCTCTCCTTCTGCCCTAATCACAGGTGTCGTTGGGGTGTCTGCTGATTGCTGAGGTGGACCAATCAGTGAACATTCCTCTGCATTGCACCACCTGTTTCTGGTTTTTCACTTACACCTCCCATTGTTTTAAAAGCCAGTCAGTTGTGTTTGTAGAGAGAGACTATTTTCCGTATGTGAGTATGGATACTGTGGTGTCCTGTGTTTTGTGTACTCACTCATTTGCTGGTTACTCTGTTTGGTAACTTTGTTGTGTGTTTCTGGGAAAAGGGGGATTTAAGAAAGTTGCCCTTGGGCGTACATTACCCGTAGGAAGAAAACTGTCTAAAAACACTAGTTAGATCTGAGCGGACCACCCACTGTAATTTTTGTATGAGTAGCAGTAGCCTAGCGGTTCTTGAGGCAGGCAAGATCAGTTTAGGGGTGTTTTACACTATTGTTTCATTTCTTGGGTCCTGCTCAGCCCTTTTTCCCAAACCTTTACCGTGTGTTCAAAAATAAACCTTTTATGTTTGACGGTAGTTTATGGTTGTCGGTGTAGTTTGTTCTCACTGTTTCCATGTCATGATTCTAATTTGCATGAATTATGTTACGGGTCTCTTGTCCATCCACCCTAGACTTTTAAAGCCACGGGGCTCGTAACATCCACCCACACAGACAGTGTGGTGAAGAAGGCGCAACAGAGCCTCATCAACCTCAGGAGACTGTAGAAATTTGGCTTGGCACCTAAAACCCTCAAACTTTTACAGATGCACAATTGAGAGCATCCTGTCGGGCTGTATCACCGCCTGGTATGGCAACTGCACCGCCCGCAACCGCAGGGCTCTCCAGAGGGTGGTGAGGTCTGCCGAATGCTTTACCGGGGGCAAACTACCCGCCCTCCAAGACACCTACAGCACCCTCTGGAGAGCCCTGCGGTTGCGGGCGGTGCAGTTGCCGGAAGGACAAAAATGTCATCAAGGACATCAACCACCCGAGCCACTGCCTGTTCACCCCGCTATCATCCAGAAGGCGAGGTCAGTACAGGTGCATCAAAGCTGGGACCGAGAAAATGAAAAACAGCTTCTATCTCAAGGCCATCAGACTGTTAAATAGCCATCACTAGCACATTAGAGGCTGCTGCTGCCTATTGAAATCACTGGCCACTTTAAGAAATGGAACACTAGTCACTTTAATAATGTTTACATATCTTGCATTACTCATCTCATATGCATACACTGTATTCTATAATATTCTACTGTATCTTAGTCCATGCCGCTCTGTCATTGCTTGTCCATATATGTATATATTCTTAAATTCCATTCCTTACTAGATTTGTGTGTATTGGGTATATGTTGTGAAATTGTTAGATATTACTTGTTAGATATTACTGCACTGTCGGAGCTAGAAGCACAAGCATTTCGCTACACCCGCAATAACATCTGCTAAACACGTGTATGTGACAAATAACATTTGATTTGATTTGGTCTTTTACCAAATAGGGCTATCCTCTGTATAACCCCCCCCTACCTTGTCACAACACCACTAATTGGCTCAAACTCGCATTAAGAAGGAATAAAATTCCACAAATTAACATTTAAGAAGGCACACCTGTTAATTGGTGCTGCTTGGTGACCTAAATTGGGATATGCTTAACACCCCGGCCGTCCTACAATCCAAACTAGATGCCCTCAATCTCACACAAATTATCAACGAACCTACCAGGTACAACCCTAAATCCGTAAACATGGGTACCCTCATAGATATCATCCTGACTAACATACCCTCTAAATACACCTCCACTGTCTTCAACCAGGATCTCAGTGATCACTGCCTTATTGCCTGCGTCCGTAACGGGTCCGCGGTCAAACGACCACCCCTCATCACTGTCAAACGCTCCCTAAAACACTTTAGCGAGCAGGCCTTCCTAATTGACCTGGCCCAGGTATCCTGGATGGATATAGATCTCATTCCGTCAGTAGAGGATGCCTGGTTGTTCTTTAAAAGTAATTTCCTCTCAATCTTAAATAAACATGCCCCATTCAAAAAAATACAGAACTAAGAACAGATATAGCCCCTGGTTCTCCTCAGACTTGACTGCCCTTGACCAGCACAAAAACATCCTGTGGCGTACTGCATTAGCATCAAATAGCCCCCGCGATATGCAACTTTTCAGGGAAGTTAGGAACCAATATACACAAGCAGTCAGGAAAGCAAAGGCTAACTTTTTCAAACAGAAATTTGCATCCTGTAGCACTAACTCCAAAAGGTTTTGGGACACTGTAAAGTCCATGGAGAATAAGAGCACTTCCTCCCAGCTGCCCACTGCACTGAGGCTAGGAAACACTATCACCACCAATAAATCTACAATAATCGAGAATTTCAACAAGCATTTTGCTACGGCTGGCCATGCTTTCCATCTGGCTACCACTAACCCGGCCACCAACTCTGCACCCTCTGCTGCAACTTGCCCATGCCCCCCCCGCTTCTCCTTCACACAAATTCAGACAGCTGATGTTCTGAAAGAGCTGCAAAATCTGGACCCCTACAAATCAGCTGTGCTAGACAATCTGGACCCTTTCTTTCTAAAACTAGCCGCCGAAATTGTCGCAACCCCTATTACTAGCCTGTTCAACCTCTCTTTCGTAACGTCTGAGATCCCCAGAGATTGGAAAGCTGCCGCAGTCATCCCCCTCTTCAAAGGGGGTGACACTCTAGATCCAAACTGTTACAGACCTATATCCATCCTGCCCTGCCTTTCGAAAGTATTTGAAAGCCAAGTTAACAAACAGATCACCGACCATTTCGAATCCCACCGTACCTTCTCCGCTATGCAATCCGGTTTCCGAGCTGGTCATGGGTGCACTTCAGCCACGCTCAAGGTATAAACAATATTATAACCGCGATCGATAATAGACAGGTACTGTGCAGCCGTCTTCATCGACCTGGCCAAGGCTTTCAACTCTGTCAACCACCGCATTCTTATTGGCAGACTAAATAGCCTTGGTTTCTCAAATGACTGCCTCGCCTGGTTCACCAACTACTTCTCAGATAGAGTTCAATGTGTCAAATCGGAGGGCCTGTTGTCTGGACCTATGGCAGTCTCTATGGGGGTGCCACAGGGTTCAATTCTTGGGCCGACTCTTTTCTCTGTGTATATAAATGATGTCGCTCTTGCTGCTGGTGACTCTCAGATCCACCTCTACGCAGACGACACCATTTTGTATACATCTGGCCCTTCATTGGACACTGTGTTAACAAACCTCCAAACGAGCTTCAATGCCATACAACACTCCTTCAGTAGCCTCCAACTGCTCTTAAACACTAGTAAAACTAAATGCATGCTCTTCAATCGAACGCTGCTGGCACCCGCCCACCCGACTAGAATCACCACTCTCGACGGGTCTGACCTAGAGTATGTGGACAACTACAAATACCTAGGTGTCTGGTTAGACTGTAAACTCTCCTTCCAGACTCACATTAAGAATCTCCAATCCAAAGTTAAATCTAGAATCGGCTTCCTATTTCGCAACAAAGCCTCCTTCACTCATGCTGCCAAACATGCCCTCGTAAAACTGACTATCCTACCGATCCTTGACTTCGGCGATGTCATTTACAAAATAGCCTCCAACACTCTACTCAGCAAATTGGATGTAGTCTATCACAGTGCCATCCGTTTTGTCTCCAAAGCCCCATACACGACCCACCACTGTGACCTGTACGCTCTTGTTGGCTGGTCCTCACTACATGTTCGTCGTCAAACCCACTGGCTCCAGGCCATCTATAAATCACTGCTAGGCAAATCCCCGCCTTATCTTAGCTCATTGGTCACCATAGCAGCACCCACCCGTAGTCTGCGCTCCAGCAGGTATATCTCACTGGTCATTCCATGTGAAGCTGGTTGAGAGAATCCCAAGAGTGTGCAAAGCTGTCATCAAGGCAAAGGGTGGCTATTTGAAGAATCTCAAATATAAAATATATTTTGATTTGTTTAACACTTTTTTGGTTACCACATGATTCCATATGTGTTATTTGATAATTTATGTCTTCACTATTATTCTACAATGTAAAAAATCGTAAAAATAAAGAAAAACCCTTGAATGAGTAGGTGTGTCCAAACTTTTGACTGATACTAATACACACACACACACACACACACACACACTACCGTTCAAAAGTTTGGGGTCACTTAGAAATGTCCTTGTTTTCAAAAGAAATTAAAATTAAAATAACATCAAATTGATCAGAAATACAGTGTAGACATTGTTAATGTTGTAAATGGCTATTGTAGCTGGAAACGGCTGATTTTTAATGGAATATCTACATAGGCGTACAGAGGCCCATTATCAGCAACCATCAGTCCTGTGTTCCAATGGCACGTTGTGTTTGTTAATCCAAGTTTATCATTTTAAAAGGCTAATTGATCATTAGAAAACCCTTTTGCAATTATGTTAGCACAGCTGAAAACTGTTTTGCTGATTAAAGAAGCAATACAACTGGCCTTCTTGAGACCAGTTTAGTATCTGGAGCATCAGCAATTGTGGGTTCGATTACAGGCTCAAAATGGCCAGAACAAAGAACTTTCTTCTGAAACTCGTCAGTCTATTCTTGTTCTGAGAAATGAAGGCTATTCCATGCGAGAAATTGCCAAGAAACTGAAGATCTCGTACAACGCTGTGTACTACTCCCTTCACAGCACAGCGCAAACGGGCTCTAACCAGAATAGAAAGAGGAGTGGGAGGCCCCGGTGCACAACTGAGCAAGAGGACAAATACATTAGATTGTCTAGTTTGAGAAACAGACGCCTCACAGGTCCTCAACTGGCAGCTTCATTAAATAGTACCCTCAAAACACCAGTCTCAACGTCAACAGTGAAGAGGCGACTCCGGGATGCTGACCTTCTAGGCAGAGTTGCAAAGAAAAAGCCACATCTCAGACTGGCCAATAAAAATAAAAGATTAAGATGGGCAAAAGAACACAGACACTGGACAGAGGAATATTTGAAAAAGTGTTATGGACAGACGAATCGAAGTTTGAGGTGTTCGGATCACAAAGAAGAACATTTGTGAGACGCAGACCAAATGAAAAGATGCTTGAAGAGTGCTTGATGCCATCTGTCAAGCATGGTGGAGGCAATGTGATGGTTGGGGGGTGCTTTGGTGGTGGTAAAGTGGGAGATTTGTACAGGGTAAAAGGGACCTTGAAGAAGGAAGGCTATCACTCCATTTTGCAACGCCATGCCATACCCTGTGGACGGCGCTTGATTGGAGCCAATTTCCTCCTACAACAGGACAATGACCCAAAGCACAGCTCCAAACTATGCAAGAACTATTTAGGGAAGAAGCAGTCAGCTGGTATTCTGTCTATAATGGAGTGGCCAGCACAGTCACCGGATCTCAACCCTATTGAGCTGTTGTCGGAGCAGCTAAGAAGTGCCCATCAAGCCAATCCAACTTGTGGAAAGGTGCTTCAGGAAGCATGGGGTGAAATCTCTTCAGATTACCTCAACAAATTGACAACTAGAATGCCAAAGGTCTGCAAGGCTGTAATTGCTGCAAATGGAGGATTCTTTGATGAAAGCAAAGTTTGAAGGATACAATTATTATTTCAATTAAAAATATTTATTTCTAACCTTGTCAATGACTACATTTCCTATTCATTTTGCTATATTTCCTATTCAAACTAATTTAATGTATGTTTTCATAGAAAACAAGGACATTTCTAAGTGACCCCAAACTTTTGAACGGTATATACATACACATACACACACACATTTGAAGTCGGAAGTTTACATACATCTTAGCCAAATACAATTAAACTCAGTTTTTCACAATTCCTGACATTTAATCCCAGTAAAAAGTCCCTGTCTTAGGTCAGTTAGGATCACCACTTTATTTTAACAATGTGAAATGTCAGAATAATAGTAGAGAATTATTTATTTCAGCTTTTATTTATTTCATCACATTCCCAGTGGGTCAGAAGTTTACATACACTCAATTAGTATTTGGTAGCATTGCCTTTAAATTGTTTAACTTGGATCAAACGTTTTGGGTAGCCTTCCACAAGCTTCCCACAATAAGTTGGGTGAATTTTGGCCCATTCCTCCTGACAGAGCTGGTGTAACTGAGTCAGGTACTTTTGTACCTGTTTCCTCCAGCATCTTCACAAGGTCCTTTGCTGTTGTTCTGGGATTGATTTGCACTTTTCGCACGAAAGTACGTTCATCTCTAGGAGACAGAATGCGTCTCCTTCCTGAGCGGTATGACGGCTGCGTGGTCCCATGGTGTTTATACTTGCGTACTATTGTTTGTACAGATGAACGTGGTACCTTCAGTCGTTTGAAGAGTACCTGTGATCAGTCGTTTAAGAGTACCTGTGATTGAGCCAGCTAGCTGCTACCATTCAGCTGTTTTTCTAACCTCATCCGAGGCATTAACGTTAGGTGGTTGGTAGCTGCTGTACTTAATTACAGCTACTGATAACAGTCTGCCAGTTTGGCTTTATACATAGCTTGGGCTTTGTCGAGTAAGGCTTAAACTATGTATTTAGATTGTAGTTAGGTACTATAGGTAGGCATCGTGGGCTGTATATTATTAAGTAGTATAGGTAGGCATCGTGGGCTGTTGTGGGTAGCTGTTGTGTAGTTATTGTAGGTTACTTTTGTATTCGGCGGTGCCGGATGTAGCACGAAGCTAGCTAGCTAACTCACCTCCTGGATTATCTGGCGAGTTGCTATTAGCAACGGTTGCAACTAAAAACAATATCCTTTTAGCCAGCTACATTCGTTCGCAGCGACGCCGTTTTTCAAACAAAGTCAACACAGTAGCCATTGCTAGCCAGCCAACACTACCAGCAGGCTGTGGTAGCTAAATACAATGTCTTTGTGCTAGCTACCCAACGTTTAATCGTTGCTGCGTTATGAAAGGTAAGCTTGGCTTCTTATATGGTGTTGAGTAAAGCTTAAACCATGTATTTAGATTGTAGGTAGGTATTGTAGTTTGGTATTATAGGTAGCTTACTCAGGTAGTTATTGAAGGTTATTGTAGGTAATTATTGTAGGTAAGGACTGTATTTGGCGGACTCCGGCGAAGCACGAGGCTAGCCTACCCACTACTTGGACCAACAAAGCTAGCTAGCTAGCGGGTAGCTACTGGTAACTTTTTGCAACTATGGTTAATTGTTTCCAATGTTATTTCATGCTTAAGAGTACCTGTGATTGAGCCAGCTAGCTGCTACCATTCAGCTGTTTTTCTAACCTCATCCGAGGCATTAACGTTAGGTGGTTGGTAGCTGCTGTACTTAATTACAGCTACTGATAACAGTCGGGTGGTTCAGTGAAACAATTATAGTTTCTGAGGTGGAAGTTGGGAGAGTTATATATATATATATTTTTTTGGTGAGGGAGGCCTGCTCTCTCCTTTCCCTGATGTTTAGTTCATTTCATCCCGATCTCGTCTGCATTATTGTAGCCATCTGCTGCAGCCTGTCAACTATGCCTCTGCCTATCCCTGTTCTCTCCTCTCCGCACAGGCTACACAAACGCCTCACACCGCGTGGCTGCTGCCTCTCTAACCTGGTGGTCCCTGCACGCACCACACACCTGGAGTTCCAGGTCTCAGGCAGCCTCTGGAACTGCCGTTCTGCCGCCAACAAGGCTGACTTCATCCCAGCCTATGCCACCCTCCAGTCCCTCGACTTCCTGGCACTGACGGAAACATGGATTACCACTGAAAACACTGCTACTCCTACTGCTCTCTCCTCGTCTGACCATGTGTTCTCGCATACCCCGAGAGCATCTGGTCAGAGGGGTGGTGGCACAGGAATCCTCATCTCTCCCAAGTGGTCATTCTCAATTTTTCCCCTAACCCATCTGTCTATCTCCTCATTTGAATTCCACGCTGTCACAGTCACTAGCCCATTTAAGCTTAATATCCTTGTCATCTATCGCCCTCCAGGTTCCCTTGGAGAGTTCATCAATGAGCTTGACGCCTTGATAAGTTCCTTTCCTGAGGATGGCTCACCCTTCACAGTCTTGGGGGATTTCAACCTCCCCACGTCTACATTTGACTCATTTCTCTCTGCCTCCTTCTTTCCACTCCTCTCCTCTTTTGACCTCACCCTCTCTCCATCCCCCCCCACTCACAAGGCAGGCAATACGCTTGACTTCATCTTTACTAGATGTTGCTCTTCTACTAATCTCACTGCAACTCCCCTCCATGTCTCCGACCACTACTTTGTATCCTTTTCTCTCTCGCTCTCCTCCAACACTACTCACTCTGCCCCTACACAGATGGTAACGCGCCGCCGCAACCTTCGCTCTCTCTCTCCCACTACTCTCTCCTCTTCCATCCTATCATCTCTTCCCTCTGCTCAATCCTTCTCCCTCCAATCTCCTGATTCTGCCTCCTCAACCCTCCTCTCCTCCCTTTCT
Organism: Coregonus lavaretus; assembly: GCF_964263955.1. Taxonomy (NCBI): domain Eukaryota; kingdom Metazoa; phylum Chordata; class Actinopteri; order Salmoniformes; family Salmonidae; genus Coregonus; species Coregonus lavaretus. The sequence continues at coordinate 92,970,641 of NC_139988.1, read as the reverse complement.
GCATCCTTTGACTCCCTGTGTCCCCTATCCTCCCGGCCGGCTCGGTCCTCCCCTCCAGCTCTGTGGCTTGATGACTCATTGCGAGCTCACAGAACAGAGCTCCGGGCAGCTGAGCGGAAATGGAAGAAAACTAAACTCCCTGCCGACCTGGCATCTTTTCACTCCCTCCTCTCTACATTTTCTTCATCTGTTTCTGCTGCTAAGGCCACTTTCTACCACTCTAAATTCCAAGCATCTGCCTCTAACCCTAGGAAGCTCTTTGCCACATTCTCCTCACTGCTGAATCCTCCCTTCTCTGTGTCACGGAGGCTCTCCGCACTGCTAAAGCTAACTCTCTCTCCTCTGCTCTTGTCCTTCTAGACCTGTCTGCTGCCTTTGATACAGTGAACCATCAGATCCTCCTCTCCACCCTCTCCGAGCTGGGCATCTCCGGCGCGGCTCACTCCTGGATTGCGTCCTACCTGACCGGTCGCTCCTACCAAGTGGCGTGGCGAGAAGCTGTCTCCGCACCACGTGCTCTCACCACTGGTGTCCCCCAGGGCTCAGTTCTAGGCCCTCTCCTTTTCTCCCTTTACACCAAGTCACTTGGCTCTGTCATATCCTCACATGGCCTCTCCTATCATTGCTACGCTGACGATACACAACTAATCTTCTCCTTTCCCCCTTCTGATAACCAGGTGGCGAATCGCATCTCTGCATGTCTGGCCGACATATCAGTATGGATGACGGATCACCACCTCAAGCTGAACCCTGGCAAGACGGAGCTGCTCTTCCTCCCGGGGAAGGACTGCCCGTTCCATGATCTCGCCATCACGGTTGACAACTCCGTTGTGTCCTCCTCCCAGAGTGCGAAGAGCCTTGGCGTGACCCTGGACAACACCCTGTCGTTCTCCGCCAACATCAAGGCGGTGACCCGATCCTGCAGGTTCATGCTCTACAACATTCGGAGAGTACGACCCTGCCTTACACAGGAAGCGGCACAGGTCCTAATCCAGGCACTTGTCATCTCCCGTCTGGATTACTGCAACTCGCTGTTGGCTGGGCTCCCTGCCTGTGCCATTAAACCCCTACAACTCATCCAGAATGCCGCAGCCCGTCTGGTGTTCAACCTTCCCAAGTTCTCTCACGTCACCCCCCTCCTCCACACACTCCACTGGCTTCCAGTTGAAGCTCGCATCCGTTACAAGACCATGGTGCTTGCCTATGGAGCAGTGAGGGGAACGGCACCTCCGTACCTTCAGGCTCTGATCAGTCCCTACACCCAGGCGAGGGCATTGCGTTCATCCACCTCTGGCCTGCTGGCTCCCCTTCCTCTGCGGAAGCATAGTTCCCGCTCAGCCCAGTCAAAGCTGTTCGCTGCTCTGGCACCCCAATGGTGGAACAAGCTCCCTCACGACGCCAGGACAGCGGAGTCACTCACCACCTTCCGGAGACATTTGAAACCCCACCTCTTTAAGGAACACCTGGGATAGGATAAAGTAATCCTTCTACCCCCACCCCCCCCCCCCCCCCAAAAAAAAAAAAAAAGTATAATTGTAAAGTGGTTATCCCACTGGCTATAGGGTGAATGCACCAATTTGTAGTCGCTCTGGATAAGAGCGTCTGCTAAATGACTAAAATGTAAATGTAAAAATGTTTGGAAATTTCTCCCAAGGATGAACCAGACTTGTGGAGGTCTACCATTTTTTTTCTGAGGTCTTGGCTGATTTCTTTTGATTTTCCCATGATGTCAAGCAAAGAGGCACTGAGTTTGAAGGTAGGCCTTGAAATACATCCAGAGGTACACCTCCAATTGACTCAAATGATGTCAATTAGCCTATCAGAAGCTTCTAAAGCCATGACATCATTTTCTGGAATTTTCCATGCTGTTTAAAGGCACAGTCAACTTAGTGTATGTAAACTTCTGACCCACTGGAATTGTGATACATTGAATTATAAGTGAAATAATCTGTCTAAACAATTGTTGGAAAAATTACTTGTGTCATGCACAAGTAGATGTCCTAACCAGCTTGCCAAAACTATAGTTTGTTAACCAGAAATGTGTGGAGTGGTTGAAAAACGAGTTTTAATGACTCCAACCTAAGTGTATGTAAACTTCCGACTTCAACTGTATGTGTATTTATATGTCCCGACTTTCTCTGTTCCCCTATTTCTATCATGGTCAATATTTACCACTATCAGTATCAACCGTTGGTAGGTCTAATAACAACACATACTTTAATTGAACGTTATGGCAGAATGTAGATTTTCTGCTTAAATAGACATCCCCAATTGTAATTATTTTTCATGAGATGGCCATAAACAATAACTGGTAATGCTGCATAGTTCTAGAAAGGTCTAGAACGCATCTTTCTGGTAAACATAGTTATAAACCGCTGAAATATTACTACAAACATTATTTTCCCTATTCAACTAAAAGTGGGTCAATAAGGGCTTGAAATGCCTGACATGCTTTCAAAATATAGTAACAATCAAATTATAAATGACTTACTATAAGATTTCACATTTATTATAACTGTAAAATACATATGATCATACTTAGTGACAGTACAATATTCAGCAGTTGAATTAAATTCATTCAGGGCGTAAAAGGGAACCACACCTGCAAAGCCCGTTACGCACCTGCATAAGGTAAGTCAATACCACCTACTGAGAAAGTGTACATTTTCTAAGTCTGAATCGGGCACTTTGTGACTAGTCTCAGCCCCCCTTAAGGTGCCATTTGGGACGCATGCCCCTAGCCTCAGGCCTGGCGTAGCAGAGACCGGTCTGGTTGGGACGCATCCCCCTAGCCTCAGGCCTGGCGTAGCAGAGACCGGTCTGGTTGGGAGGATCCCCCTAGCCTCAGGCCTGGCGTAGCAGAGACCGGTCTGGTTGGGAGGATCCCCCTAGCCTCAGGCCTGGCGTAGCAGAGACTGGTCTGGTAGGGACGCATCCCCCTAGCCTCAGGCCTGGCGTAGCAGAGACTGGTCTGGTAGGGACGCATCCCCCTAGCCTCAGGCCTGGCGTAGCAGAGACCGGTCTGGTAGGGACGCATCCCCCTAGCCTCAGGCCTGGCGTAGCAGAGACTGGTCTGGTTGGGACGCATCCCCCTAGCCTCAGGCCTGGCGTAGCAGAGACTGGTCTGGTTGGGACGCATCCCCCTAGCCTCAGGCCTGGCGTAGCAGAGACTGGTCTGGTAGGGACGCCCTAACCCCCTAGCCTCAGGCCTGGCGTAGCAGAGACTGGTCTGGTTGGGACGCATCCCCCTAGCCTCAGGCCTGGCGTAGCAGAGACTGGTCTGGTTGGGACGCATCCCCCTAGCCTCAGGCCTGGCGTAGCAGAGACTGGTCTGGTTGGGACGCATCCCCCTAGCCTCAGGCCTGGCGTAGCAGAGACTGGTCTGGTTGGGACGCATCCCCCTAGCCTCAGGCCTGGCGTAGCAGAGACCGGTCTGGTTGGGACGCATCCCCCTAGCCTCAGGCCTGGCGTAGCAGAGACCGGTCTGGTTGGGAGGATCCCCCTAGCCTCAGGCCTGGCGTAGCAGAGACTGGTCTGGTTGGGACGCATCCCCCTAGCCTCAGGCCTGGCGTAGCAGAGACCGGTCTGGTTGGGACGCGTCCCCCTAGCCTCAGGCCTGGCGTAGCAGAGACCGGTCTGGTTGGGACGCATCCCCCTAGCCTCAGGCCTGGCGTAGCAGAGACTGGTCTGGTTGGGACGCATCCCCCTAGCCTCAGGCCTGGCGTAGCAGAGACCGGTCTGGTTGGGACGCATCCCCCTAGCCTCAGGCCTGGCGTAGCAGAGACCGGTCTGGTTGGGACGCATCCCCCTAGCCTCAGGCCTGGCGTAGCAGAGACCGGTCTGGTTGGGAGGATCCCCCTAGCCTCAGGCCTGGCGTAGCAGAGACTGGTCTGGTTGGGACGCATCCCCCTAGCCTCAGGCCTGGCGTAGCAGAGACCGGTCTGGTTGGGACGCATCCCCCTAGCCTCAGGCCTGGCGTAGCAGAGACTGGTCTGGTTGGGACGCATCCCCCTAGCCTCAGGCCTGGCGTAGCAGAGACCGGTCTGGTTGGGACGCATCCCCCTAGCCTCAGGCCTGGCGTAGCAGAGACTGGTCTGGTTGGGACGCATCCCCCTAGCCTCAGGCCTGGCGTAGCAGAGACTGGTCTGGTTGGGACGCATCCCCCTAGCCTCAGGCCTGGCGTAGCAGAGACCGGTTTGGTTGGGAGGATCCCTGGAAAACAGTAGCAGGGAGGACTATCCTGGCTGAGAGCTGGATTCAATTCGTATCGCGAAAGATCTGCGTTAAAAATGTAAAAGGTAATTTCCGATTGAGCCGACATGCAGCTGGGGAACATCGTCTTTAAATTTCAATCAAGCTATAACGCGGATCTTCAGCGATACTCCTGCGATAAGGTTTGAATCCAGCCCAAAATAAATTAAATGCCATTTTTCGTCAAAAAGGTTTTATTCAATCAATTCACGTTTGTTACATAGTAGCCATTTGCAATATACCGTATCAACGTAAACAAGTGTAATAAAATAGAGAACGTGTTGCTATGACGGGTTGCAGGTGAAACATCTGGAGTCACTAAACTTTAGGTAAAGGCAGTGGACAATAACCAAACACATTCGTAGAACAGAGTATCCATTAATTCATCTAATATGTACCAAATAGCAAACATCACTCTGGCATCATCATCATCATCCTCAGAAATCCGACCTCATATTTCCTTCTACACCTCACTAAAAACACTAAAGCCGGAACCAATTTCCACTTGGTATTGAAATGGAACACATTTGAAAACTTTTGTAAGCTGCAAGTAAGACTTACATTTTTTTCTAGTTTTTGTAGAGACAGGTCATGTGATGAACAGATCTCTTCTCCATATTTATAATGATATATATATATAATATATGTGCTGTGCTTTGTTCGCAATTTGTCTAGAGTACTAGAAAGCCAAGGTTTGTGAAGCATAGCTGTGAGTTGGTTTGGTATGGTTGTCATGCTCGGGGGGGGGGGCTGCATAACACAGCTGTGTGTCAGTGTAGTGAATATGATGTCAGTAATCTGTGTGGCTAGACTGATTGATCTGAGGGCCTTTGGCGGGCAGCCAGTTGCCCATCCCTGGCTCAGGCTCCCGGTGCATGTGGGTGAGATGTTTGACAGGCGTGTAACTGTTTGGTAAGTGTGTACGTGGTCAGTCCTCTTTAGGCCTAGCCTTAGCCTCAGGCTCACGGTGCATGTGGGTGAGATGTTTGACAGGCGTGTAACTGTTTGGTAAGTGTTTACGTGGTCAGTCCTCTTTAGGCCTAGCCTTAGCCTCAGGCTCACGGTGACTGTTTGGTAAGTGTTTACGTGGTCAGTCCTCTTTAGGCCTAGCCTTAGCCTCAGGCTCCCGGTGACTGTTTGGTAAGTGTTTACGTGGTCAGTCCTCTTTAGGCCTAGCCTTAGCCTCAGGCTCTCTAAACATCTTACTGAGGTGTTTCACCAACCCCTCCAGTTCAGGGTTTCCCCCCAGATCCGTGATAAGGCGGTATGCCTCGGCCTCCAGCCCTCTCAGGGTCTCTCTGGTGTAGGCGAAGGAGCCCACCTTCTCCAGGTAGTCCACACAGTACTTCTTAATGTCCACGTTCTCCGTCCTCTGTCTCAGGATGTTCTGGACCTGAGTGCTCTCAGGACGGGACCAGATGGCGTGGATGGTGGGGAAGGAGAACTTCCCCTCCGTCAGGTCCTCACAGAAGGACTTGTTCTCGCTGTACTCCGCTGAGTTCAGGTTGGCGTAGTCGTCTCTGATCTGGAAGAAGAGCCCTAACGTGTCCAGGAGGGGCTGGAGGGTTCAAAAGGTCAAATCACATGAAAAGGTTTTCATAAAGAAGTTTAGAAAATGAAATTGCTAGTGTTGAAAAATAAGAGCAACAAAATAAGAATGTATCTACCTTAAGGTCTCGTTTCCAACCAGAGAACAGCTGCATGAGCCCTACGGCCAGGCCGAACAGGCCCCCTGTCTTCTGGAGGACCATGGTGCGGTACTGGCTCTCTGTGGGGCACGTGTAGGTGTCTCTCCAGTGGATATCAAGGCCCTGGCCACGGTGCAGCTCCAACAGCTGTCTGGTGAACACACGTACCGCCTCGGGGTGATCCAGGGTCAGCACCTAAAAACAAATAACACATAGCGTTATAACGCTGTCTAGTGAACCCGCTGATCAAAAAAATATCAACCAAATCACCTTCTCCAGTCCCAGGAAGTAGACGTAGTTGGCAGAGTTGATAACAGAGGGGACTCCATAGATGCTGTGGGCTACAGGGAACCCTCTCCTCAGTGTAGAACTGTCCTCGATGTCATCTATCAGGAGACTGGCGTTGTGCAGCATCTCAGTCACCTCTATGATCACCTACACAGAGAGGAGACATTTTAATTTCGTTTCTCTCACAGCTGTTTAAGATGTGTAATAATTCATTTAATTCATAATTTGTTTTGTGTGTGTGAGATATATATATATATATACAGTACCAGTCAAAAGTTTGGACACACCTACTTATTAAAAGGTTTTTCTTTATTTTTACTATTTTCTACATTGTAGAATAATAGTGAAGACATCAGAACTAACACATATGGAATCATCTAGTAACCAAAAATAGTGTTAAACAAATCAAACCATATTTTATATTTGACATTCTTCAAATAGCCACCCTTTGCCTTGATGACAGCTTTGCACACTCTCCACAGCAGAGTTAGTTCAGCCATGCTGTGCTACAGCTATTCTCCAGCAGGGGGAGCTAACTGACAAGGCAGCACTGTGTGGGAGGGAGAGATTTGAGATTCACTGAGGCAGACAGACAGAGAATATGGAGCTCTGCTCTGTGTAGGGTGTTCTCCTCATCCTCCTAGATATTTCCGCTGCCTTCGACACCGTGAACCATCAGATCCTCCACCCTCTCAGGGCTGGGTGTCTCAGGCTCTGCACACTCCTGGATTACATCATACCTGGCAGGTCGCTCCTACCAGGTGACGTGGAGAGGATCTGTGTCTGCACCATGTACTCTCACTACTGGTGTCCCCCAGGGCTCGGTTCTAGGCCCTCTCCTATTCTCTCTATACACCAAGTCACTCTGCTCCGTCATATCCTCACATGGTCTCTCCTATCATTACTATGTGGATGACACAAGTACATTTCTCCTTCCCCCCTTCTGACACCCAGGTGGCATCTCTGTGTGCCTGGCAGATATCTCAGCTTGGATGTCAGTCCACCACCTCAAGCTCAACAAGACATAGCTGGTCTTCCTCCCGGGGAACGCCTGCCCGCTCCAAGACCTCTCCATCATGGTTGACAATTCCACGGTGTCCCCCTCCCAGACTGCAAAATAATCTTGGCGTGACCCTGGACAACACCCTGTCGTTCTCTGCAAACATCAAAGCAGTAACCCGCTCCTGCAGGTTCATGCTCTACAACATCCGTAGAGTACGACCCTTCCTCACACAGGAAGCGGCGCAGGTCCTAATCCAGGCACTTGTCATCTCCCGTCTGGATAACTGCAACTCTGTAGGCTGGGTTCTCTGCTTATGCCATCAAACACCTGCAACTTATCCAGAACGCTGCAGCCCGCCTGGTGTTCAACCTTCCCAAGTTCTTCCATGTCACCCCGCTCCTCCCACACTCCACTGGCTTCCAGTCGAAGCTTGCATCCACTACAAGACCATGGTGCTTACCTACGGAACAGCAAGAGGAACTGCCCCTCCCTACCTTCAGGCTATGCTCAAACCCTACACCCCAACCTGAGCACTCCGTTCTACTACCACTGGTCTCTTGGCCCTCCCACCTCTACAGGAAGGCAGAGACCGTTCAGCCCAGTCAAAGCTCTTCTCTGTCCTGGCACCCCAATGGAGGAACCAGCTTCCCACTAAAGTCACGACAGTGGAGTCCCTGCCCATCTTCCGAAAACGTCTAAATCCCTACCTCTGAAGATAATCTTAAATAACTCACGGCGCCCCCGAAGCCCCCCCCCCCCCAAAAAAAAGGCATTAGTATTTTCCCACTAGCATTGACTTTGCTGATAAACACTTTGAGGGAAAATGTACTTGATATGATTGTGATGTGCTGTCTCACCTAGCCATCTTAAAGAAGAATGCACTAACTGTAAGTCGCTCTGGATAAGATCGCCCGCTAAATGACTAAAATGTAAAATGCAGTAGAAAGTAAACATTCGCCATTAAGCAGACATTTTGTTATCCAAAGCGACTTAGTCCTGTGTGCATGCATTTTCCATACGAGTGGCCCCAGCGGGAATCAAACCCACGACCCTTGCCTTTGCAAGCGCCACGCTCTAACAACTGAGCTACACAGGACCAAACTGGCTGGTGGGTCAGGGAAGAGTGGTTCGAATCCAGGCTCTGTCGTAGCCGGCCGCGACCTGGAGACCCATGGGGCGGCGCACAATTGGACCAGCGTCGTCCAGGGTAGGGGAGGGAATGGCCGGCAGGGGATGTAGCTCAGTTGGTAGAGCATGGCGTCAGGGAAGAGACGGACACTGTAGTGCTGCTGTACTTTTAACCCCTATGCACTTCCTAGGGTAAAGAGCGCCATTTGGGCCCTGCTGATGCTGTCGGAGTGCTGAGACAAAGTGCTCATCTTCTTACATTTGTAGTTTAGGAACTTAGCCTGTTAAATATAATACGTTTGTGTTAGAGAGGGAGACCATTTTTTTTTCTTCTTTTTTTTTTTCTCCGTTCATTTAAAATGAGTAAAATGGCTTCTACAAGGAGAGGGCAGCCTGACTCCAGACATGTCTCTCTGCCACAGCCAGGGGGCGCACTCCAGGCAGAGAGATGTCATTTACAAAATAGCCTCCAACACTCTACTCAGCAAATTGGATGTAGTCTATCACAGTGCCATCCGTTTTGTCACCAAAGCCCCATACGCTACCCACCACTGTGACCTGTACGCTCTCGTTGGCTGGTCCTCACTACATATTCGTCGCCAATCCCACTGGCTCCAGGTCATCTATAAATCACTGTTAGGCAAATCCGCGCCTTATCTTAGCTCATTGGTCACCATAGCAACACCCACCCGTAGTATGCGCTCCAGCAGGTATATCTCACTGGTCATCCCCAAAGCCAACACCTCCTTTGGCCGCCATTCCTTCCAGTTCTCTGCTGCCAACGACTGGAACGAATTGCAAAAATCTCTGAAGCTGGAGACTCTTATCTCCCTCACTAACTTTAAGCATCAGTTGTCAGAGCATCTTACCGATCACTGCACCTGTACACAGCCCATCTGAAATTAGCCCACCCAACTACCTCATCCCCATAGTGTTATTTATTTTGCTCATTTGCACCCCAGTATCTCTATTTGCACATCATCTTCTGCACATCTATCATTCCAGTGTTAATACTAAATTGTAATTATTTTGCACTATGGCCTATTTATTGCCTTACCTCCATAACTTGCTTCATTTGAACACACTGTATATATATTTTCTGTTGTATTTTTGACTTTATGTTTTGTTTTACCCCATATTTATCTCTTTGTTGTTGTTTTTATGACACTGCTTTGCTTTATCTTGACCAGGTCGCAGTTGTAAATGAGAACTTGTTCTCAACTGGCTTACCTGGTTAAATAAAGGTGAAATAAAATAATACAACATAAAAAGCGGTCATGTCTCTCTGCCACAGCCAGGGGGCGCACTGTCAGAAAACAGCTCCAGGCAGAGAGAAGACATATCACGTCTCTCCTCATGAGAGCCAGTTTCATCATAGCACTTGATGGTTTTTCAGACTGCACTTGAAGAAACGTTCAAAGTTCTTGAAATGTTCCGTATTGACTGACCTTCATGTCTTAAAGTAATGATGGACTGTCGTTTCTCTTTGATTATTTGAGCTGTTCTTGCCATAATATGGACTTGGTCTTTTACCAAATAGGGCTATCTTCTGTATACCCCCCCTACCTTGTCACAACACAACTGATTGGCTCAAACACATTAAGGTAAGAAAGAAATTCCACAAATGAACTTTTAAGAAGGCACACCTGTTAATTGAAATGCATTCCAGGTGACTACCTCATGAAGCTGGTTGAGAGAATGCCAAGAGTGTGCAAAGCTGTCATCAAGGCAAAAGGGTGGCTACTTTGAAGAATCTCAAATATATTTTGATTTGAAATGGAAAATGGTTTCTCCCTGTCCCGGTTTCAGTCTGTTTGGTGTCAAGTCAATACGACCCAGTTGTCCCTAATCCAGCCCTGTGCGAGGAGAGCAGCAGGCTGCCATGGCCCGGTCAGAGTAACGGGGCTTTACTGGGAGATTATTTAGAAGACAGGTGCTGTGGCCTGGTAATCAAAGCGGTGTGCATGTGTATGTACAGTACAAGTCAAAAGTTTGGACACCTACTCATTCAAGAGTTTTTCTTTATTTGTACTATTTTCTACATTGTAGAATAATATTGAAGACATCAAAACTATGAAATAACACATATGGAATCATGTAGTAATCAAAAAAAGTGTTCAACAAATCAAAATATATTTGAGATTCTTCAAAGTAGCCACCCTTTGCCTTGATGACAGCTTTGCAAACTCTTGGCATTCTCTCAACCAGCTTCACCTGGAAGGCTTTTCCAACAGTCTTGAAGGAGTTCCCACATATGCTGAGCACTTGTTGGCTGCTTTTCCTTCACTCTGCGGTGCAACTCATCCCAAACCATCTCAATTGGGTTGAGGTCGGGGGAATGTGGAGGCCAGGTCATCTGATGCAGCACTCCATCACTCTCCTTCTTGGTCAAATAGCCCTTACACAGCCTGGAGGTGTGTTGGGTCATTGTCCTGTTGAAAAACAAATGATAGTCCCACTAAGCGCAAACCAGATGGGATGGCTTATCGCTGCAGAATGCTGTGGCAGCCATGCTGGTTAAGTGTGCTTTTAATTCTAAAGAAATCACTGACAGTGTCACCAGCAAAGCACCCACACACCGCCTTGCTTCACGGTGGGAACCATAAATGCGGAGATCATCCGTTCACCTACTCCGTGTCACAAAGACACGGCGGTTGGAACCAAAAATCTCAAATTTGGACTCATCAGACCAAAAGGACATATTTCCACCGGTCTAATGTCCATTGCTCGTGTTTCTTGGCCCAAGCAAGTCTCTTCTTATTATTGGTGTCCTTTAGTAGTGGTTTCTTTGCAGCAATTCAACCATGAAGGCCTGATTCACGCAGTCTCCTCTGAACAGTTGATGTTGAGATGTGTCTGTTACTTGAACTCTGTGAAGCATTTATTTGGGCTGCAATTTCTGAGGCTGGTAACTCTAATGAACTTATCTTCTGCAGTAGAGGTAACTCTGGGTCTTCCATTCCTGTGCTGGTCCTCATGAGAGCCAGTTTCATCATAGTGGTTTATGGTTTTTGCGACTGCACTTGAAGAAACTTTCAAAGTTCTTTACATTTTCCATATTGACTGACCTTTATGTCTTAAAGTAATGATGGACTGTCGTTTCTCTTTGCTTATTTGAGCTGTTCTTGCCATAATATGGACTTGGTCTTTTACCAAATAGGGCTATCTTCTGTATACCCCCCTTACCTTGTCACATCACAACTGATTGGCTCAAATGCATTAAGAAGGAAAGAAATTCCACAAATGAACTTTTAAGAAGGCACGCCTGTTAATTGAAATGCATTCCAGGTGACTACCTCATGAAGCTGGTTGAGAGAATGCTAAGCGTGTGCAAAGCTGTCATCAAGGCAAAGGGTGGCTATTTGAAGAATCTCAAATATAAAATATATTTTGATTTGTTTAACACTTTTTTGGTTACTACATGATTCCATATGTGTTATTTCATAGTTTTGATGTCTTCACTATTATTCTACAATGTAGAAAATAGTAAAAATAAAGAAAAACCCTTGAATGAGTAGGTGTGTCCAAACTTTTGACTGGTACTGTATGTGTGTAAAATAACCTCGTTCCCTGTGGGGACCGGTGAAATGTCCCCACAAGGACAGTAAAACCAAAAACTCCACACACACACACACACACACACACACACACGCACACACGCACACACGCACACACGCACACACACACAAGCTGAATACAAAGAGTAAACCTAGACACATTATAATCTGCATGTCAATTCAGAGAACATACAGGGAGAATATATAAATGTTATTAAGGAGGAGATTCTTTGGATTACAGACTCTAGAATGAGGACTTGGAGCATTCCATTCCCCTCAGATGAATATAAACAAACAATAAAGAATGAACAACCGCTATTAAGTATTATTATAATATATAACACTTATAGTAAAAGAAGAGCACCTTGTCTAGCAGTCTGACTTCCTGCTACAAAACAAATCTAGTCCAAATGGCACCCTATTCCCTACGCAGTGCATTACTTTTGTCCAGGGCTTTGGTCAAAAGTAGTGCACTATATAGGGAATAGGGAGCTATTTAGGACAGCTCTGCATAACTCTGCTGCTCCAGCCAGCGTCCGTCCGTCCGTCTGACCCCTACACTGACCTCACTACTAGCCTACAGAGCTTCCCTGACCCCTATACTAGCCTACAGAGCTTCCCTGACCCCTATACTAGCCTACAGAGCTTCCCTGACCCCTATACTAGCCTACAGAGCTTCCCTGACCCCTATACTAGCCTACAGAGCTTCCCTGACCCCTATACTAGCCTACAGAGCTTCCCTGACCCCTATACTAGCCTACAGAGCTTCCCTGACCCCTATACTAGCCTACAGAGCTTCCCTGACCCCTATACTAGTCCACAGAGCTTCCCTGACCCCTACACTACTAGCCTATAGAGCTCCTAGCCCACAGACCACTAGACAGAGCCCGTCTCCTAGCCCACAGACCGCTAGACAGAGCCCGTCTCCTAGCCCACAGACCGCTAGACAGAGCCCGTCTCCTAGCCCACAGACCGCTAGACAGAGCCCGTCTCCTAGCCCACAGACCGCTAGACAGAGCCCGTCTCCTAGCCCACAGACCGCTAGACAGAGCCCGTCTCCTAGCCCACAGACCGCTAGACAGAGCCCGTCTCCTAGCCCACAGACCGCTAGACAGAGCCCGTCTCCTAGCCCACAGACCGCTAGACAGAGCCCGTCTCCTAGCCCACAGACCGCTAGACAGAGCCCGTCTCCTAGCCCACAGACCGCTAGACAGAGCCCGTCTCCTAGCCCACAGACCACTAGACAGAGCCCGTCTCCTAGCCCACAGACCACTAGCCCGTCTCCTAGCCCACAGACCACTAGACAGAGCCCGTCTCCTAGCCCACTAGACAGAGCCCGTCTCCTAGCCCACAGACCACTAGACAGAGCCCGTCTCCTAGCCCACAGACCACTAGACAGAGCCCGTCTCCTAGCCCACAGACCACTAGACAGAGCCCGTCTCCTAGCCCACAGACCACTAGACAGAGCAAGAGGCAACTACTGTACTAATTACTAGCTGCAGTTCCCAGACAGGGAACAGTAGAGAACCTCAAGTCAGTCAATATTGTATTATAGCTGGAAGCTGGTAGAGAGGCTGCATCTGGTAATTGGTTTTCAGGAGTCAGATGCCTACAGATGGAAGCTCTGTATCATATTCATATTTCTATGTAAAGAGGTGTGTGTTTACTGATGGAGAATAAATAAACAGCCGGAACGATGACAGGGACATGGGTGAACCAGTCACTGGCTTTATCTGGGGTGTGAATCAGTCAGTCACTGGCTGGCTGTACCTAGAGGCAGGGATGCTGTTTCCATGGTTTTGAGGCGACTGACTACACTGCCTGACAGCTGCTTGTTAATGATGGCAGCACGCTCAGTCTGTCTGCCAGGTTGAGGGAGAGTTCACTGCCAAATAAACCAAGCTATCGCCCGCCGCAGAGGCAGAGGCAGAGAGAGAGGGAGAGGGAGAGGGAGAGGGAGGAGAGAGGGAGAGAGAGGAGAGAGAGGGAGGAGAGATGGAGAGAGAGGGGGAGGAGAGAGAGGGGGGAGAGATGGAGCAGAGAGAGAGGGAGGAGAGATGGAGAGAGAGATGGAGCAGAGAGAGAGGGAGGAGAGATGGAGAGAGAGATGGAGAGAGAGGGAGGGAGGAGAGATGGAGAGAGAGAGGGAGGGAGGAGAGATGGAGAGAGAGAGAGA